>NC_137818.1:27218642-27818642 GCF_963921795.1 Nannobrachium achirus | reverse complement strand
ACTTGGGATAGTGCAGTCGGAAAGCACTCCATGCCTTGTGGCTAGATAAAGGTCATTTAAAGAGATAATCCGCACATTGTAGGGGATTACGCCCTTATCCCTTTTAGAATTGCTTTCTTGCTGGAACGCTGAAACCACTAAACAACAACAAAAGATTATTCTAGTCAAAGCGCCTTGCAACAGCCGAGGCTACAGTGTCACACAGGAGGCTTTTCTTTGCGCCACTAAATCCATTTTGACATGTACTAGTGACCCTTTCAAAAGCCGTAATAGCCCTATTTTGTAAGGAGTACAGGTTTGAACATTAGCATTCCAACGCACGGCAGTATGACCTGGATCCATACGCTACAATATAAAGTGAGGGGCGCTGACACTGGTCATCATGGAGTTTTGCCCTTGATATGGCGTGCACACACACACACACATGCACATGCAGTGGGATCTGAGCTCAAAGGGGATCACTGGCTTTCAGTCGATTTGATGAGAACTGATATTTAGGCTAAGTACCCTGGAAATTGCCTTGTGGGAGGAAATCGATAGCATGCTCACACATGCTGAGGGGCCTGCCCAACGCCTGTGGGCTATAGCTGCTAATCGTTGCATCATTTCTTAAAGCGGCCCGAGGTGTTTCGAGGACAGGACACTGTACAACTACAAACGCAGGCTGCAAGAACCGTGTTTGAGGTATATATTTCCCGCATGGCCTGCCGTGGTGCTATTGTTTAGTCCAGGCAGTAGGTGGCATACTGGAATGTGAGTGGAGAACTGGGCCATATATGTGTGAACTATTTATATACACCTGTGATTAAGCACTGTGTATATGTACTTTTTTAAAAATGTATTATAACTGATTCCCACCCTATCAGAATGCAACTTGCACCGCTAAGCTCTTGCTCAAACGTCACCTCGCTCAGGCACCTCACAACTGGGTTCAAGCCCGCCTCTCCCTCCCGGTGCGCCTGCCATGTTTTTCTCCCACTGACACCCAGGCCCAGTTCTGGTGATACCCCAAAGCTGTCTGCGAACACTTCATCAATAATGAATAACCTGTGTTGGGTTCACTGAGAGGGGAAATATGACAGGTGTTTCAGGGGATGCACTTAAGGAGAACCATCTTCAGCTGCAGCAACACCGACAGAAGCCTCCACACTGGCAGAGTCAAACCTATAGCAACAACAGGTCGGCCTTTTTTAGAAAAGGCAGTCGCGTCAGGGCCCACACCGTTTTCATCAGGATGCACACAAAAACGCTTTCAAGGATAAGTTGTGAGCACTTTTGTGGAGAATGGGGTTAAGGGGGGAGCAGGGTTGAAGGTTATCCCACTGCATGTTTTATTGAAAGCTGCTTCAGCAACATTCTAGATAAAGAAGAGGAGCTAAGAAAGGCATGGACCATGACCTCAATACGTAATAGATGTGGTTTGGTTTCCAATACACCTCTCCAGGCCCATACTAACCCATTCATTCTTTTTCCTCAATATGTCCCAGGCAGTGGGGAGCCTACAGTACATGTACTGTATATGGTATGCGCCTTAACTCGGCCATCTGCCGCCTAAATAGAGAAAATTAAAGCAATCCAGCAAGCATTGTCCCCAGGTTTTATGCAAGATTCAATAGATCTTTATTTGTGTACATGTTAAATACCGGGACACAAGCTAAGAGTAAAAAATGTATTGGTTTCGGCTCCTTGACAATTTAAATAAAAGTAGCAAAACAAAGTAACAAGATAAAAATGGCTAAATATAGACAATAATCCCACCACACTCTGAGGTGCATGGTGCTACAGGATGGGTCCTACTTCTAATAAAAACAAATAAATACACGCACGCACGAACGCACGCACGCACGCACGCACGCACGCACGCACGCACGCACGCACACACACACACACACACACACACACACACACACACACACACACACACACACACACACACACACACACACACACACACACACACACACACACACACACACACACACACACAAGCAGCAAACGTCACGCGGTGAATGCATTATCAGCCTGCCCTGCATGTTCAGCGATCAGCATGTGCTGCGTGGTTGAAATAGGCTCTCTCTTCGTGTCTCACTCTCTCCCTCTCTCTCATCTCACTCTCCCATCTCACTCTATCTCTTCGGGTCTCACTCTCTCCCTCTCTCTCATCTCACTCTCCCATCTCACTCTCTCTCCCTCCCCCTTGCTTTCTTTCTCTCATTCTCTCTCTCACTGATCAAGCTCTGGTCTTACTTCACACACAACCTCCGTCCTGCTCTACCTCTCCCGCCCTCCCCCTCTCACTCCTGTTGCATGCCGATTTGCACTGACAAAGTGCTTGGATATGTTCATATATTTGAGCACATTCCGCCCACCTGCCTGCCAGCTACTTGAACTTTATATAGTACAAGCAGCAGTAACCTATGCGCTTCACTCAGTGTTATCAGCTTGCCGGAATTGCTGGGGTTATTGTGCTGACAACACGTTGCGGATGACGTGTCTGACATCACTGTGATGTCAGGGAAACCACACTAAGAGAATCCCTTTTTTGCCCATATATGGAGATCCCTGATGCCATCAATTTTAAGCCCATAGCTAACAGGACTTCATATGGGAATGCCCATGGAGGCCACATGGGCCACATTCCACACTAAGAGAGTCCATATATGGCCAAGACAGATGGCCAAGACAGCCCATATCTGTGTGGCTGGTTCTACAGACAGGGATCTCCATATATATGGGCATAAAAGGTAATTGTATGTATGATGTATGTCAGATGTCATAGACGTCTCAGGACTTTCACATAACGAATAAGGTAGCTTTTCGCCACCTTAGGTGTCTTACTGGCAGTAATAGTAATAGTAATAGTAATAGTAATAGTAATAGTAATAGTAATAGAAATAATAATAGTAATAATATAGTAATAGTAGCAGTAGCGGTAACCGTAGCCGTAATACTGTAGCAGTAGCTGTGGCAATAGTAATAGTAATAGTAATGTACAGTAGTAGTAGTAGTAGTAGTAGTAGTAGTAGTAGTAGTAGTAGTAGTCAGACAGACAGGCATCAAGCATCTAGAGTCTAGATTTAATAAAATAGCTGTCGTGGAGCCTTCTGGTCCAGGCCTTGAGGCTATGGTACCCCAGATGGTAGAAACTGACACATCAGTTGGTGTATATATCTTCGCTGTTACTGTAGGTGGAAACCTTCTATGTCCAAAACACTTTCACTTCAAGAAATGGAAAAAAGAATCTGTTTCAATGGATCCAATGTAGCCACTATTTAGTCCCAAGCTCTTGTTAATACTTTTCATTGGTTCAATATATTTATAAAACAAGACACGCTGAACCAATTTCACTTCTTTCACTTTCCAGCGTCTTCAAAAATAGCAGATCTACAAACTCATGCAGCGTCACAATGCGACACGAGTGAGCTTGTAGAATAGTATTTTTGATTCTCTTGTGTGACACTATCGTACAACAAAGAAGGGCATTATTGTGAGGAAAAAAAGGACGACGTTCAAAAAACAGATACGAGGTTTCTGCCCAGCAATGGAAGAAAGCTCCCAGCCACTGAGGTGCTGGGCTGTCTACTCTGAACGGCCCTCTGTGGGGCTCTGTGGGTGAGGGAAGTATACAGCTCCCATCCATATGGTCTGGATGCGCCCAGTGGAAAAAGTACTCAATTTCTTGGCATCAATTGGCATCAAAATATACCTAAAGCATCAAAAGTAAAAGTACAAAATGTTTGAAAATAGCAGATCCACAAGCTCACAATGCATTGCATCGTGACGCGTTGTGAGCTGGTAGATAGGCTATTTTCAAATAGCCTAGGTTTTATAATATTATAATTTATATCTGAAAAGTAACTAGTAGGCCTAACAAAAGTTTTCAAAAAATGGTAGTGGAGTAAAAGTGCAATACTTGCATCCGAGATGTAGTGGAGTGCAAGTAAAAGTATTTGAAATTGGAAATACTCCAGTAAATTACAAATACCTCAAAATTGTACTCAAGTACAGTACTAAAGTAAATGTACTTAGTTACTTTACACCACTGGATGCTCCCAGTGGTGCCTCTGTGTGAGCCCGTAGCAGGATCTTGGGCCCCATGCCGAACTATTATAGAACTATTATAGAGGTATCCTTGCTGAAAAAGTCCTGAAATACACTATGTTCTGTCTGTGTGTGACGTGCGATTTTGCACCAGCAGCAGTATCTTCTGACTTTATGGCATCATTGATTTTTCGTTCTTTTTTTTCTTTTAACAGCCATGAATATAAATGCTTCAGACCGGTGGAATCGTTGAAACCTGTCACAATAAATAGATCTATACATAAATACATTCATTAATGAATAAATATACCCACTCCCCGGCCCACCTATAGCACCTACATCCCAGGTGTCCTTACTTCCCTGTTTCCTCTCGCTTCTTTGTCATCTCAACATGGCGCTGCTCTCACCTCCTGCTGAAATTTAATTTGTCTCAGTAGAATGCAAATGGAATGGGATGATTCCGCATACAGAGAAGCCTTTTAGAGGAGCTATTATTTCCCTGGTAAACTGCTTTAGATGCAAGCCCAGACACTCTCAAATGCCAGCCAGCAACTGAACGCCTTTGCATGCATGTGTGCGCACGCAGGCATGTGTGGCGTGCGCGCGTGCGTGCGTGCGTGCGTGCGTGCGTGCGCGTGTGTGTGTGTGTGTGTGTGTGTGTGTGTGTGTGTGTGTGTGTGTGTGTGTGGAACAGGAGGCAGCAGAGACACTCAGCCATGGCAGAAACTAATGAGACATGCATTGGTAATATGATTACAAAGTCATCCTGGCCATGTCAACAGACAGGGGGACGTTGGTAGAGACATCTGCACAAGCCACGGTACAGACTGGTATTTCCTACTGTATTTCATCCGTCAGCATTACATTTAAACTGTACGCAAGTGCAAGTCTTTGTAAGATGATGAAGACAATGCACAGGCTGGTATGATGAAGGGACGCTGTACTTTCACCAACAAGAAAGGACAAAATAGAGCTCACCGTATGACAAGCTATAACAGTTAACTTACTGTTCACCGTAAAAATGTACAATTTAGGCATTTAGCAGACACTCTTATCCAGAGCTGCTAGGAGAGTATAAGCATGCACCCTATTCAAAAACATCACGGTAGATAGTCACATAAGTAGACTTTAAAGAGAACATTGCAGTGCCTCAAAGAAACCAGGATATCAGGTAAACATCAAACATCAATATACAGTACCTGTCCTGTCCAAACATCATGTTCTGTATCTAAATGACATTCTTAACATTTAATGTGTTAAAACAGAGAGGAGTGCGAAGGGTGAGGCTGTTTACTGGTGGTGTCTTACTGTCTTTTAACTGTGGTGTTTACCCTTTTAATGTATGTATTTATCGTCTTGTCTTCACTGTCCACTCCGCAGCAAAATGGATTTCCTTCGTGCACAATAAAGGACATCTAATCTGACCTGATGTGATCTAATCTAATCTAACCTCACCTAACAATTTAAACATGGCTCTTATTGAGGAATGCTGTTTTGGCACAGTCAGGTCAAAGTGGCCCGAGTTCCGCCAAATGAGTACATTTAGACTGCTGCTAAAGGACTAGATAAGAGACTGTGTGGGTGGTGAATAATTCTCACCTTCCTTCCTGAGCCTTGGGCTGGCAAAGCAAAGAGCTGACAGAATCCGTACACAACACTTGCGACAGTAACACTTCTAGCAGTCCCCGCAGAAGAGGTCACTGAAAAAAAGATGTACTGTACACAATTTCTCACACTGAAAAATTGTGTCTCTAATTAGTTTTTTAGCTGTGTGCGCTGAGGTTTGATCACCTGCTGAGATGCTCTTTTTAGCACATCAAAATATTTGTTTGTGATGATGATTACACCAGTCTGATCTGCTGTACAAATTATGTGCAAAGAAAGAGCAGCAGTACAAAGCACAGAAAGGTGTGTTAGTATGATTCCGGGCAGAGGTGAAAAGTAAATACCTGTAATTACGACATTTGCCATTATACAATGTACAGAATTTAGTTGCATTTCCAAAATATCCACCCCTCTGGATTTACTCTTATACCAGTTCAGTCAGACATGCATGCATGCTCATGCATAGACATACAGAGACAAGACACAGAGGTGAGGTGACAGAAGATGCCACACATACTGTACACACACACACACACACACACACACACACACACACACACACACACACACACACACACACACACACACACACACACACACACACACACACACACACACACACACAAACGCTGCAACGCACTTACACACGCACGCACGTCGCACACTGAACACAAGTGTATTTGCCTCAAGAATGAAGCATTTGGGATCCATGCCACACATGCTAACTCATGCTCAATTTATATGATCAAATTACTATTGGCGGCTTCATAGAACAACAGCAACTGACATCATTGATGATGACATCTCGTACACCCACTTCAAAGCTAAAACATTTCCCAGCCTGCTGGGTGTCTTGCAAAAATGGGAAGATGAGGTTAATCCAGGAAGTTTTGGCGACCCTACATTGTTCCAGTGAGACTAATGCTCTGTAATTCTAAAACTCTTATGATGCAGGGCTCAGTGTATGCTACTTTGCCCATGATACCCATTATTCTACCTCATACTGTGCATCTCTGGCATCTTCCCCGCTTAAGCATCTTTACAATCCCAGCTAATCCCTGATGTGCTTTGTGACTCGCTTTTCATCCCCCTCCTGCCAATTTTCTTGTCATTTTTGATACCTCCATTTACAGTAATTGTTGTGGGAAGCCAAGATTAACCCAACAGATCAAAACGACTGGTGCAAAATACATCATCTGTCCATAGATCATTTCCTTACGATGACACAGCAGTCTAACCAATCACGGAATAACGCAAAAGGACATCTAGTTTGGCCTTTTCGAGTTCACTTGCCACAAATTGAATAGCATAATGTTTTAGTCCTCTGCTACAACGTGCATACATTGCCTCTGCCTCATCACCTCACACCAGGATATCATGTTTGTGATGTTCTTACAGTATTCTGCATTTGTATGCGCTATCGATAAACAGTCCATTAACCAACTAACCACTTATCCACAAACATTTTCACAATTATTTTAGAAAATATCTCACAAGTTCACAATGCCTTGCGTTGCGGGAGTGTAGATCTCCTGTAGATGTTTGAATTGTTTTCACTAATACGTACACATCATGTACACATACAGTTCACAGTACACACACACGCACGCACGCACGCACGCACGCACAGTGCGAAGGGTGAGGCTGTTTACTGGTGGTGTCTTACTGTCTTTTAACTGTGGTGTTTACCCTTTTAATGTATGTATTTATCGTCTTGTCTTCACTGTCCACTCCGCAGCAAAATGGATTTCCTTCGTGCACAATAAAGGACATCTAATCTGACCTGATGTGATCTAATCTAATCTAACCTCACCTAACAATTTAAACATGGCTCTTATTGAGGAATGCTGTTTTGGCACAGTCAGGTCAAAGTGGCCCGAGTTCCGCCAAATGAGTACATTTAGACTGCTGCTAAAGGACTAGATAAGAGACTGTGTGGGTGGTGAATAATTCTCACCTTCCTTCCTGAGCCTTGGGCTGGCAAAGCAAAGAGCTGACAGAATCCGTACACAACACTTGCGACAGTAACACTTCTAGCAGTCCCCGCAGAAGAGGTCACTGAAAAAAAGATGTACTGTACACAATTTCTCACACTGAAAAATTGTGTCTCTAATTAGTTTTTTAGCTGTGTGCGCTGAGGTTTGATCACCTGCTGAGATGCTCTTTTTAGCACATCAAAATATTTGTTTGTGATGATGATTACACCAGTCTGATCTGCTGTACAAATTATGTGCAAAGAAAGAGCAGCAGTACAAAGCACAGAAAGGTGTGTTAGTATGATTCCGGGCAGAGGTGAAAAGTAAATACCTGTAATTACGTTTACTATGTACTACTTGTACTTAAGTACACATTTGAGATACTTTTACTTTACTATTGGTATTTCCATTTATCGATACTTTACTCCACTACTTGTTTTTACTCTACTACAATTATTTGACAGCTTTAGTTACTATAGTTATTTTTGTAACCGATTATTTTAATATTGTGATACTGGTAATTTTACAAAAAAAAATCGGAGTACTTCCACCCCGTAAAGTACAAACTGAAGCTCATGTATGCCCTAATGAGAGTCTTTGTTCATGTTGCAACTAAGTTGCATCCACAAGAAAGAGGATTCAGTCTGTAGGTGGGTCATGTAACACCAGTATTTCACAGTAAGTAATCATATGACGTTATGTTAATGAGGAACTGATAAACAGCCCGGGATATCAAACAGAAAGGAAAGATATCCCCAATGTCAATTTTCAAAATAATTCTTTTTCCATGAATTTGTTCCTGCAGTGCAACCCATGGTACACCACCACCCATGAATTATTCATGTTATGCCTTCATTAAAAACACCTCCATTTGCATAGCGCAAAGAGCAGTATAGGACGTAGGGCTTTTGATCCTGTTTTAGATGTCAAATGATTTAACACAGCGCTGGACAGGCAAAGAAGGCACAGAGCGCAGGACATGAAAAGATTAAAATAAAACAGATACAGTAACCGACCATACCATTTTCAAAAATTGAAATGAAAACTCATGAGGAAATGAAAGTAGGTCAGAATGGACTCCTTTGGTGCAATAACCCACTTGAAGAAATGAATGCCGTATATGCTAGAAAAGTTACGCAGGTTGTGAATTCGGACACTCAGCATATCAGTACTGTTTGGTATTGCTTTCTTATCAACAATCTCGACATTTGCCATTATACAATGTACAGAATTTAGTTGCATTTCCAAAATATCCACCCCTCTGGATTTACTCTTATACCAGTTCAGTCAGACATGCATGCATGCTCATGCATAGACATACAGAGACAAGACACAGAGGTGAGGTGACAGAAGATGCCACACATACTGTACACACACACACACACACACACACACACACACACACACACACACACACACACACACACACACACACACACACACACACACACACACACACACACACACACACACAAACGCTGCAACGCACTTACACACGCACGCACGTCGCACACTGAACACAAGTGTATTTGCCTCAAGAATGAAGCATTTGGGATCCATGCCACACATGCTAACTCATGCTCAATTTATATGATCAAATTACTATTGGCGGCTTCATAGAACAACAGCAACTGACATCATTGATGATGACATCTCGTACACCCACTTCAAAGCTAAAACATTTCCCAGCCTGCTGGGTGTCTTGCAAAAATGGGAAGATGAGGTTAATCCAGGAAGTTTTGGCGACCCTACATTGTTCCAGTGAGACTAATGCTCTGTAATTCTAAAACTCTTATGATGCAGGGCTCAGTGTATGCTACTTTGCCCATGATACCCATTATTCTACCTCATACTGTGCATCTCTGGCATCTTCCCCGCTTAAGCATCTTTACAATCCCAGCTAATCCCTGATGTGCTTTGTGACTCGCTTTTCATCCCCCTCCTGCCAATTTTCTTGTCATTTTTGATACCTCCATTTACAGTAATTGTTGTGGGAAGCCAAGATTAACCCAACAGATCAAAACGACTGGTGCAAAATACATCATCTGTCCATAGATCATTTCCTTACGATGACACAGCAGTCTAACCAATCACGGAATAACGCAAAAGGACATCTAGTTTGGCCTTTTCGAGTTCACTTGCCACAAATTGAATAGCATAATGTTTTAGTCCTCTGCTACAACGTGCATACATTGCCTCTGCCTCATCACCTCACACCAGGATATCATGTTTGTGATGTTCTTACAGTATTCTGCATTTGTATGCGCTATCGATAAACAGTCCATTAACCAACTAACCACTTATCCACAAACATTTTCACAATTATTTTAGAAAATATCTCACAAGTTCACAATGCCTTGCGTTGCGGGAGTGTAGATCTCCTGTAGATGTTTGAATTGTTTTCACTAATACGTACACATCATGTACACATACAGTTCACAGTACACACACACGCACGCACGCACGCACGCACGCACGCACGCACGCACGCACGCACGCACGCACGCACGCACGCACGCACGCACGCACGCACGCACGCACGCACGCACACACACACACACACACACACACACACACACACACACACACACACACACACACACACACAAACGTACAAACGTACGAATGTGCATGTACTGTACTTGGGTGGGTGAGTGTGGAACTTAGTTCTATGTCAAACTGTACTGGTCCTGCAATATAGGAATCAACATCACCAATGCACAAAATCTGGAGACCTTTGACTGAGTTTGACGTGTACAGGCTCAAAATATAAGTTTCTTCTAAGTTACAACTCCAATGGTTGGAGGCCTAATTTGCCCCGACGGAGTCATGTCCTCCCCTGAATCTCTCCATCTAAATCACCTCATTTAATTTCCTTCTATTATACTCCATCACTTCTTATATCTCCCGCATGACTACATGGAGCCTCATTTTGTCCCCATTGTCTCGGCTGGGACACGCGGCGAGACACAACAGGGGTGCCACTTCCTCAATTAATGGTCAATCATCCTGCACCAGGATTCATCACACCGTGCCTGCCTCGTTTTACCGCGCTCCAGCATCCTTCTTTCCTCCATTTTTTTTCCTGTGCAGTGAGAAATCTCCTCCGACATGCGTGATTACTAGAAAGCTTCTCACTGTCCTTTCCCATTATACTTACTCAGCTGTGATGGAGGCTCATTCTGCTACATAGAAGGCAGAGTGTGAAATTCACCCTTCTCTATATGCCACTCTGTATATGTTAGGATTTGGCCAACATCCAAGTTATTTGGAGATGGTAATTTTCAGCCAGGCCTTTTTATTTGCCCGCTTTAATCCACAGCGAGAGGACTGGACAGTTGTTGTGCAGGGAGAGTGTCTTGAATCAGAATTATGCATGTGTATAAACATTTAATGAGGATAGTGCCGTTATAGAACCACATACTCAGTATCCCCAATAGACTAAACGTATAAAGTATATAAAGCACTCTGTTTAGTCAACATATACCTAATGCAAGACAGCATGGTGTCAAAATGAGCGAAAAAGCAGTGCACACGTTAGGGAATTGTTTGTCAGTCCCTATGGTCACCTTAGCCGAGCTTTCATTTTGCATCCACTCGGTATAATAATTAATTTATGGAGATTCCTGGATGTTTGGAGCATGTCCAGGTTCTGGAATGGTGGAAAGACATGCATGGGTTAAAGCTCTACGAGAGTGCACTCACAGCAGTTCGTTCAGTACTAACGTCTATACAGGGTCATGCATTCAGTAAGTGGATGTAGTTATCAACTCTACACTGGCTTTTACATACCATTTGACAGTTGACAGTTTGTCCTATATATTTTCTCTCTCTCTCTGTGTCTGCAGTCAAGTGTCGTAGGGAAAAAAAGCAACATCTATTTGGTGACATTCCCAGGAATAGAGCAGCTCAATTAGCTATTAGCTGTACGGATACATTTTATATAGATTTATTTAAAAACGTATGTTAAGTATACACTCCTAATAGAAGTGACAGTTTGTAAATATCAAAAAAAGTGCCCTCTCCAGACCATGAATGCAGTTTTTTTTACTATGGTGAAAGAAATGAAAATGCCCTCTTTCCATGCCATACCTGAAGGCAGCATTCAAGAGAATTGCCTTGTCCAAACTCTCCTGAACTTGAACGCAGCATCTTATGTTGAAAGAATTGCCCTCTCTGTGTAGAAATCAACACGTTGTGAACTTGGAGGTGCTATTTTCGATATTTTCACCAAAAGGCCCTTTTACAAGTTTCAGCCCCTGCCTCTCTAACATTCTCTGCACATCCCTGGTGTACGCAGTACCATGCCTCACTATTAAATGTAATGAATTACCGGCTTCCTTGCATAACCAGACTTTTTAGCTGGACCTGGTAGGCTTGTACAGTATATAGGGTGCTGGCATAGCTCCCAGTGTCTTAGAGACTGTAATGAAGAAGATGAATGAAGATGGTAAATCTTATTGTCACTTCTATTATCTTTTATTGAAGGACCATGTGTTTCCCTCTCCCCAGACAGTAGGTAGCCCTGTGGTATATACCGTTTCTGGATGGTGTCCATGCCACTGAGTGGAGTGTAATCAGAAAACAACACAGCAGGTCATAAAACCACACCGCTGTCACAGGGGGCATTTGTTTTGTATAGTGTTCGGTTCTGCAGAGTAGAGGAAAAGTTTCCAGTGCACTCAAAACAATTACGGTTCTTAATCACTAGTCATGCCACAGGGGTGCCATATATAGTGTACACGCTTGTAGAGACTACTGTGGAGTTTGAACAGCTGGCTAGGGGCAGGTTGGGTGGCGCGGTTACGGTGGCCAACTGTGCGAAATATGAATTTGCCAGAAATTCCGCAATTAATGTGACAGATACGAATGCATGGAACTAATACACAAAAAAGAAACAGAGCCATAGAGTAGCAGAAGGCAGCCCAAGGCCCATGACTTTATACTGTACCTGTGGCAGCAGGTAGCAGTTGTACTGTATTTATAATGAGCCACCCTTGGGCAAACAGGGAGGCTGCTTGCAAACGGTAGAAGCCATGTGTCTGAGGGAATGTACAAGTGTGAGTAGATGAGCAATGAAGGTGATGGGCTTTGTTGAAGTATTCCATTATTACTTTTGACAAGAAGGTTTATTTCATACTGGGGCTACAATGCTGGCAACAGCACTATCACGCAGTACTACTACACATACTGTAATGTTTAAAGAAACCGGTTTGTCATATTCTTGTATATCAGAATATCTTGAACTATATGATCTTGGCTTGTTTGACAATCTCGACTTGAGAAACCTTTCCAAGACTGGTGTGTTTGAAAAGGAATTCATTATAATTATATTATGAGCATAACTGTAGTTTGCAAAGGATAGTGCCGGGAAATAGAATTATTCATGCAGTGATGTCTAGAATATTAATTTTACTAGATAAATGTTGCCTTTGAATCTGTAGAATAAGCACAATTTTCTACATGCTCCTTCAAAGTACACATTACATATTCAAGTATTTTTGTGTAATGCACAAAAATATCGTTCATAAAACAGTGCGGTGCTCACTTCGCATGGTATCAGACACGATACACGTGTCGTGCATATGTCCTTGTATGGGCCGTTCTGTCCGTGACATCAGCTGTGGTCGGTCTTTGCATACTTTCTATGACGTTAGTCTCATGTGACGTCAGTCTCGTGCTCATATGGATACTGTACGGCAGGGGTCTCCAACAGGGGGTCCGGGACCCCTAGGGGGTCCTCAGAGTTACTACAGGGGGGCCTCCAAATCTTTGTGAGATAGAAATAAAAAATCTCCTTTTTTATATTAACCACTTGAACCCTAGTGTCCATATTCTGAGAACTTTAGCCAAAGATAGCAGATCTACAAGCTCACAACGCCTCGATCGGCTATTTTCAGCAAAGACGTTTGGTGTAGAGGGGGAAAAGAGCAGATTAAGTACAGAGTGATAGGTCAAGTTTATAGTATTGACGATTTAAGTGGTTAAATATCTGAAAACACAAATTGTCATGAATCCAAAATACACTGATGATTGTGCTGTCAAGCAATGAAACTATATGGAATCTATGAAAAGGTTATGGGGGGTCCCTGCTTCATCTCTCTCTCTCTCTCTCTCTCAACTAAGGGGTCCTTGGCCTGAAAACGTCTAAGACCCCTGCTGTACAGACACTCATACGGACTCTCATACATAGGGACCTACACACAAAGCCAGACATAGGAGCGGTTAGCACCGCTCAAAAACTCAAAATTCAGGGTCTAATGGCAAGGCTCCCATGATGATGTCGGTTTGGCCCAAATATGGATATATGGCAGGGCGGTGGATCTGAGATCAGTTTTCTGCCGTTTTTGTCATGCAAGCTTTTTTGTTGTTTCTGCATCTATTTGTCTGTGAATTCTCTGGTTGATAAATGAGTAAACAAGGCAAATGTGGTTGGTTAAATAGAGCAGAAACACCCTGCAGTTGAGACCAGATGGCTTTAGGGTGTGCACTTATATATCCTGAGACATGTGGTTATGTCAATGTTTTCCGAAAGTTGTCAGTTGACAGCCTCATACAAGCATGGGTATACTGTTGTAGGCCACTATTTTCCCTCACAGCAGGAGCAGGAATGCGGGGGCCTTGTTGTCACTAAGCATTAAAAGGTGACAACCGCAGGATCTCTTATTGGATCGTCGCCTGTGCCATGACACATTTTAGGCTGAGGGAATTATGGGCTGTGATCAATTGTGGGAGGACACTCTGATAGAACAGCGGCAACTATCAGAGCGACTGCAATTTTATCCATGCATTATTCAACAGCGCTGTAAGATGTGTGAAGGTCCAAGGTTATTTATACTTGAGAAGCAGTGGCAGGGCAATCACAAGCCATGTCCTACAGGGCCCAAAGGTAATGCCTCAGCATTTGGAAGGGGACCAAACTTTTGTAAATTTTTTGAACATGCCGTATATTTTATACACCACGACATTTCCAGTGCCATTAGCCTGAGCCATTAACCATGAATAATAGGACAAAATGTCTATAGCCTAACAATGAACTTTTATGACCGATAGGATTGGGGAGACTTTTGGAGCAAATCTTTAAATGCCTTCTTATCCAGCTCTTCTAATGTTTATTTTAAGACGGATTAAGGCCATGTTCTTTTTGTTGTCCTATGCTTGTGAGCTATTTTTTTGTCTGCTTGTCCGGGCCCTGTGGCAGCCAGCGATGATGCCTGCATGCTGTGTCCACTTTGTGACCACTTCCTTTTGTGTCTGTATGTGTGCGCGTGCATGTGTGTGAAAGTACACTGTACACATGTATGTACCTGCTAAAGGTGCTCTCTGGAAAATATAACCCAAGATATCTGTCCTACTCTTTCTCCATCTTCTCTCTCTTTCAGCCTTGCACTTTCTTCATTCTCCCCCGCTTGTGTCTGGGACTCTGTAGCTGTGAGCGTAAACATCTCTCCATCTCTACGTGAAGACAAACGGGGGGGGCATTATCAGACTCAGGGATAGACCCTGTATCCAGCCTTCAACTATAAATAACCCCCTACCACTTCCTCATTGACATTCATGAGGTGAAAATAGCAGCTTTGGAAAAGAACTGGCCTTCTGTTTGGGGATTTTTATTCAGCATTGTGTTATTCAGTTCAGAGTCAGTGAGCCCAAACGCAGAACACGTCGGTACAGACACAGGAGATAAGGTGGAGTTGATCACGTGGGAAGTGTTGAGCTGATTGAAGGCAGGTGTGCAGGAACCAGGTGAGCGAGGTGAGCCAGGTGAGCGAGTTTACTTTCTGTAGGGTGAAAACGGTATAGAGCGCTCGTTATCGGTGGAGATGATGGAGGCGCGCCGGCTTAGCATTCACCAGCGCCCGTTTTCACCCTACAGAAAGTAAACTCGTGCACAGCAACCCATGTGTGCCTCCTCCCAACTTTTCTTTTGACTTATTTAATCTGTGTATATAAGATATAGCCCGTTAAGCTACCTTCTGCTGAAATCAAATGAAATGTGGTTTCCATTCCGTGACCAGGGTGGTTTACCGGTGCCATGTCATTTTTACGAACACCCAATTTTTCGACCACCTAAACCTAACCTTAACTCTAACCCTAACCTCAGTAAAACTAATGCTGGTGAATGCTAACCTGGTGAATGCTAACCTGCCCGACGCTGGTGAAATGCTAACCTGGTGAAATGCTACCTGCCAACGCTGGTGAATGCTAACCTGGTGAATGTTAACCTATATCGTTTCCTGGGTATAAAATATTGATTCCATATCGAATCACTTAGTTACACCAACATTGTTCTTGAGAAGCATGCTGGTTTAAGCTTACCATGGTTTAAGCTTACAATTAAGATAATAAATATATTAATTTAAGAGAAAAATAGGTAATGTAGTTGCTCTACAGCTGCTATTTTACATTTCAAAATGTGCACATGCTTTTGCGCCCCACTTTTATGTGGGTTCGACTCCCGATCCCGTTGACCGTTGCTGCGTGTCACTCCCCATCTCTCTCCCCATTTCCTGTCAGACAAGCTGTTCACTATCAATATAGGCAGAAAAAGCCAAAATAATAACAAATAAGTATATGTATATGTATGGAAATGAATGATCCTTTTTCCCCATTGTGTGCCTTGATTTGATTTGTGAAGCATCTGTGCTTAAATGTGTTGCATGCCTATTTGTGTGGTTTGGAGTCAGAGAGAGATAGTTGATTGGCAAGAAGGAGGAACACCTGACAAGACAGTAACAAGGCAACCTGCAGGGCCTAATGAATATAGCTATGTGTGCACACAAGTGTCGAGACAAACTCTAAATTTATAACTGTGTGTGTGTGTGTGTGTGTGTGTGTGTGTGTGTGCGTGCGTGCGTGCGTGCGTGCGTGCGTGGGTGCGTGCGTGTGTGTGTGATACACTGCAGTGCACCTATACAGAATGTTCACAAAGAGAAGGAAAAACTGAACCTGTGAGAAATAAAGAGGAAAAGACACCCGGCAAAGTCATAATAAGTGAAGGAACTTGAACATCATGATGGCATGCCTACTTCTCATCTTTTCAGCGATTTATCGCATACTTGTCTGACATCTACAAAAGGTAAGCGGAGGTTGCACGGTCAACTTACCCCTTTTTATCAGAATGAATGAATGAAGGATTAGTAGCCTTTTTTTTCCTCTTCCTTCTTTTACATCTTTCTTACAAAAAAGTAAGATTTGACCATGAAAATCAAAGACCCGTTGCCATGGAAACTGTGAATATCGGTGTGTGACTGAAGGACTGTCTTGCAGGCACAATGGCCCAAACAGCATTCCAGAACGGCATCTTATCACCCTTCTTGCTTGTTAAAAGTTTCTGGCTTCTTCGCTGTCTGATCTCTGTTCTTTTTTTTCTCTCACTCCCAATCAACATGCTTGACATTTATTCTTTTGCCATTTTTAATAGGGTAGTAGAAATGTGCATATCTATCTAATCTCCTCTGGGTCATGCCGTACATTGCATGCATATTGGTAAGTGGTAAACAGTTACAGTGCAGATTGATTCTAAATCCGGTGTATAATTTGCTCTGCAGGTGAAATTAAGTTGTCGTACACGTATTTTTAGATAATACACATGGACGCACGCACGCGCGCACGCGCACACACACACACACACACACACACACACACACACACACACACACACACACACACACACACACACACACACACACTTAAGCAACGATACTGATACCTGATATTTCATACTTAGCTGCACCACAATTTAATACAGTGTGGGGGTGACCTTTGGTTAATTAGCTCTGGCTATTACCAGCTTGTTGCTTGTTTCTATTGCCAACTCACACGCACGCGCACACACACTCACTCACACACACACACTTTGTTCACAGTCTACTCATTTGATATTGTTCTACAATCTTTTCCATTATTTGAAGCTAGTTTACATCTGATTGAGTATAGGCTATTGAAACAGTGACGGTGAGGAGTAGACTAGGATCACATCACTTTACCTTTTGCATATCCAGTCTACAGAGAATGAATATGGAAACGGTTTGTGTCATTTACCGTTGTTTCCTGTTGAGATTGGCACATTTCCTGGGGCAACCTGCCACACAGGTCTTTTTTCTTTTTTACTCTAAAAAAGCGGTGCATTTGAAACTACATTGCAGTGCACATCATGGGGTGATCACTGCTTGCCTCCTGTTATTTTTATTTAGTTTATTTTATTTTTCTTTCGTTACTGAGTGAGGTCAGCAGACAAAGTGACATGAGTGAGAGGAAAAAACCTGGGTGAAATCTGCCAATCTCAACAGGAAACATCGGTACGCACTGTACGGTATGTGTTTGTGGAGTAAGTGGTCTGCAGACCGGATGGATCGCTCTATGGAATGGAATGGAAACCAGGCTTTCCACGGGTTCTGCAGATAGCCTGGTGACCCGAGGTTAGGTGAGGAGAGAGCTCACTGTTCGCCTGTTTTGTGTGAGCAAATCAGAGCACGAGAAGAGAAACACAAGTGAACTGAGCAGCAAGCACAGGCACATTAGTGTGGCATTGGGTCGTGATCTACTGTAGGTGCCATGGGCAGGTAGGGGTGACAGGACTGGCTCTGCCAACTCACAGGGGCACCTGCAGCGCATTGGGTAATTACAGGGGCGTCACAAGGGGGGGGGGAGTTTGACTGTGTTACGAGGGCCCAAGGTAGAGGGGCCCTAGTAACCTTTGCTGCTGAACAAGCTGAGTGCCGCGCTGTGAGCTTGTAGATCTGCTATTTTTGAAAAGTCGTGAAAATGTGTTAAAATCTTTGAATAAATGTATTTTTTAAGCGGACGATTGTAACTACATTTTTGCTTCTGGGGGGTCCCTGGAACTAAATATTTTGAGATGGGGGTCCGTGGCCAAATACATATCATCTTGGGGGTCCTTAACATGAAGAAGTTTGAGCACCACTGACATAGAAACATAGGTTTCTTGCACACATTTTCACGATTTAAAAAAAGAAATAGCAGATCTACAAGCTTGCAGCGCGGCACTCTGTGCCGCGCTGTGAGCTTGTATATCTGCTATTTTTCAATAGTTAACATTCATGGGGGGCCCGCAGTGAATCCTTGTACCCAGGGCCCAGAATATGGTGTGACGCCCCTGGGTAATTAATTACGTCAGGTGCTATAGGATCTAATCCTCGTGCTCTCTGATGCAGTGAGGCTTGGTCCAGCGCCAGATCCACACACAAGACCACACTCTGGCTTTGAGCGTACTTTCATGCGTTTGAAACTTTGTTAGGGTCACACAGCGTTGATTGTTTATTTTCCTGGGTTTGAAATCCTGTTAGTGTCACTCACTGTTTGTTTTTTGGCTGTTTGCCATGGATTTCTAGCACCATTAATATGACCAGCAGAAATGAGACAGGTTATTCACACTTCCTCTGTGGTCAAAATTGAGATATGATTAAAATTTAGACCTAGAATTATTGAATGCTTTAACCAGTGAAAAATAGCAGATATACAAGCTCACAGCGCGGCTGCGAGCTTGTAGATCTGCTATTTTTGAAAAGTTGTGAAAATGTGTGAACATCTTTGAATATAATATGTCTTTTTTAAGCGAACGTTTGTAACTCAAATTTTGCTTCTGGGGGGTCCCTGGAACTAAATATTTTGAGATGGGGGTCCGTGGACAAATACATATCATTTTGGGGGTCCTAGACATGAAAAGGTTTGAGAACCACTGATATAGTAGTCTCTCAAGAACAGACTAACTGAGCTCCAGTTGAAAGTGAAAAGGACCTTTTCTTTGACGATGGCTGGCCAGATTGATGACATAGAAACAAAGGTTTTTCAAAAAACCTTAAAAGGATTCAAAAGACACTTATAGAATCGGCTCAAAATTCTAATTTTCACAATTTTTCCAAAATAGCAGATGTACAAGCTTGCAGCGCGGCACTCAGTGCCGCGCTACAGATCTTGTACAGATCTTGTACAGATCATAAATGCTTTGGCACTGCCTCTCTCTCTCTGTCTCTGAGCGTAAGTGCCAACCTAGGGCAGAGTTGCATTTAGATCCCATAGGTATAGGTAGAGCTCTCTGTCTACCGAGCAATCTTCATGAAGTGTGGGTCATGACTGAAAGTATAAGGTCGCGGGGGCAAGCGGCCGAAATGGGTTTCGTCAGACGGGTGGTTGGTATCTCCCTTAGAGATAGGGTGAGAAGCTTGTAGATCTGCTATTTTTTTATAGTTAAAGCATAAAATAATGATACACATGGGGGGGTGCACATCACTGAGGACCTCACCTGGGACACGCAGACGGAGCTGGCACAGCAACTCCTCTACTTTCTCAGACAACTATAAAGAGGGCTAGCATGGGCCCCAAAGTCCTAAGAGCTTTCTACAGAGGTACAGCCGGGTGCATCGGTGGATGGGACCTCCCCCCCCCCCCCCCCCCCCCCCCCGTCTAAATCCCTATACGACCAACGCTGTGTCAGCAAAGCCTGTGGAACCATCAAAGACACAAGCCACCCCAACCATATGGACTGTTTCACATGAATCTGCATGGGAAATGGCTGTGCAGTCTCTGGGCCACTGGCAGCAGGCTTCTAAAAAGCTTCTTCCCCCGTACAATCAGGCACTTGAACAATTAAAATAATAAATATTAAATTATGAATATAAATCTGTCCAGAAGAAAACGCTACCCCCCCCCCCCCCCCTCCATCCCTCACACCTCCTCCTCCCATCTTTTTTGCACCATAATAGGCTTGACTGCTCCTACCTAAACTAGTACTGTGAAGTTGTTTATGGTACCGTGGCAGTTAATGATGGTGTATATAACATGCCATGCTTATACACACATTGTGCATAATGTATGCTGATCTATTTTTATTATCCCATTAGTATAAAACTACTGACTTTTCTGCGCTTGTTTTTTTCGCTTTCTCTTTTTTTAATTACAATATTATTACCTATGCTGCTAAATTGTCTGAAGGAAGCCAAACAACAATAAGTTTTACTCAATATGCCATGGACGTATATTGACAGGTTTCTTATGTAAATAGTGACAGAATGTAATTTTGACCACTAGGTGGCAATGTTGACAAAGCCAAAAGCATTGGCTTTGACTCTAGGCTATTCTGCAACTGTTGATAAACATGACTGAGTTTGTTTGTGTGTGTGAATTTTAACCTTGAGCCTTCAATCTTGAATACAGTAACATAAATGCTTTGGCACTGCCTCTCTCTCTCTGTCTCTGAGCGTAAGTGCCGACCTGGGGCAGAGTTGCATTTAGATCCCATAGGTAGAGGGAGAGCTCTAGGTATAGGTAGAGCTCTCTGTCTACCGAGCAATCTTCGTTCCTACTCTCACCTATGGTCATGAAGTATGGGTCATGAAAGGTCCCGGGTGCAAGCGGCCGAAATGGGTTTCCTCAGACGGGTGGTTGGTATCTCCCTTAGAGATAGGGTGAGAAGTTCAGTCACCCGAGAGAGACTTGGAGTAGAACCGCTGCTCCTACACTTGGAAAGGAGTCAGCTTAGGTGGTTCAGGCATCTAGTACGGATGCCCCCCGAGCGGAGACCCCGTGGCAGACCAAAGATCAGATGGAGGGATTATATCTCCAAACTGGCTTGGGAACGCCTCGGTATACTCCCTGAGGGAGTGGAGGAAGTTGCTCGGGATAAGGAAATCTGGAGGTCTCAGTCGGAACTGTTACCCCCGCGACCCGATTCCGGATAAGCGGTTGAAGATGGATGGATGGATGGATAGGTAGAGGGAACGGGACCGGACAACCGGCTGAGATATTGTGATTGACTGAGACACAACCAGCCTTCCATTTTACCAGGACATTTCACAAAAAGCCATTGCAGCTGGACTACTTGCTCATGGAGATGTCCTATGTTTTGTCCTTTCTTTATTCTGGCTGGACAAGTTGGTCAGTTGGGGGGGAATGACGTCACGTTAAGATGGCGACCTAGTGGCGTTGCTCTGCACAACCGTGCAAGGAATTATAGTATGAACTGAACATTTGTCTGCTAATTTGTCGACCAAAACCTCAGAACATGCCAAGGAAAGATCCTGCTTCTATTCCTGCTAAGGTGTGTGAGATTTTTTTACGTTCTAACAAAGGCAGGGCTGAAACAACCCCGACGCCGCAAACAATCACACCGCCTGCAGCCGCCAGCATGGCCAACGACGAAGTACTGAAGGAGATCAGACTACTCCGAGCTGACTTTGGTCTAAAGCTAGACAAAATTGAGACTCGTTTGTCTACCATGGAGAGGTCGCTGGCTACAGTGGAGAAGAACATAACAGCTGTACAACAAGAGGTTTACGTCAACACAGCGCGCATTGGCGAGGCTGAAGGTCGCATATTAAAGACAGAAGAAACACTGGATGAAACAGAAAAGACTCTTGGCTCGGCCATCAAACGAATAACCTACCTCGAGTCCAAAGTGGTGGAGCAAGAAGACCGCAGTCGTAGAAAAAACCTGCGGTGTTTTGGGCTAAATCCACGGGCGGAGAAGCACGGTTCTTGAAGTTTCAGGACAAGGAGATGGTCTACCGCAAGTCACAGCTGAAGGACATCATTCACGACGGGGCTAAGCTGACGTTCAAGCAGGACATCTCGGCCGAGACTGCCCGAATCAGACGTGGGTTTAACTCCATCACACAGCGGTTTGTCGACATCGGGGCTTTCCGTGGATTTCAACACAACCCGTGCAGACTGAGAGTTTTGCATGATGGCAGGATCCACCTCTTCTCAACGCCACAAGATGCTGAAGAATACTATAACAACATCCCCAGTGTGGACGCGACCCCCACTGAGGAAACCGCAGCTTCGGAGGGGAATTAATGCCTGTTTAATCTGTCTTTGTTTTGGAGTCCCTTTTCTTTTTTCTTTTTTTTCTTCATCGTCGCATGCGCCCCTTTCTCCGCCCACTCTCGGTTGTAAACACAACTGACAACATGGAGCAGCTGACGACAGGACAGTATGGAAGCCCAAAAGGACCAAAATGGCAAGTAAGACTAAACTGTTGTCATATGTTAAGTTAAAGCCAAAGTGCAGAAGGAACAATATAGCAATCTGCAACATAATACCATTTGTCTCCGCCAGGCCGAAAGGCCCGGCCGAGACACTACTATTATTTTCTTCTCTCTTTCTTGTTGCTTATTTTTATTATTATTTTTTTTTCTCTCTTTCTTTGGTTATTTATGTTTTCTTTCTTAAAAAAAGAAGCTCCTTGTGTTTATGTATAGCTTTCATAGTTTCTCTTACTCCCTTTATTGTTATTACTAATATTATTTGTAGTAGTAGTAGCAGCAGTAGGATTATTATAAGATCAATAGGGAATGGAGTACTTGTGAGGGGGGGGGGGGGGGGGGGGGGGCAATGTAAAGGGGCAATTCACCACCAGAATGGGTATAATGGAAATAGTCTGTTTGTTTGATTGTTTCTTTTTTCTTTCTTTTTCGGTTCATACCAGGGATAAGAATATGTATTTAATATGCACGGTTGTTGGTGCATCCCATTGGGTAGGCTACATGTTGCATAAAAACAATTGGTTTTTTAGTTTTTTTTGGAGTCCTGCTGCTTGCTCTATTTTTTGAGACAAGCTTAGGAAAGGTTAGGAGTGTTTTTTTTTTTTCAGGTGGTGGGGAATGGAGGTATAAGTACATTGTTTGGGTGGGGGGGTCTGTGTGTGTGTCTGTCTGTGTGTGTGTGTGTGTGTGTGTGTGTGTGTGTGTGTGTGTGTGTGTGTGTGTGTGTGTGTGTGTGTGTGTGTGTGTGTGTGTGTGCGCGCGCGTACATGTCTCAGCTGTTATATATTTGCATCTCTCTCTCTCTTTATCCCTTGTCGCTCTCTTCATATGTCAAGTTATTTCTGCATTATTTTTATGGTACTATGTATCCCATTACGGTATTAACTCTAATAATTGATTATGGCTAATGCAATAAAAAATGGAGGGTTAAGATTTGTTTCCTGGAATGTTAAAGGGATAAATAGCCCAGTAAAGAGGGGCAGAATCTTTTCTCATCTAAAACATTTAAAAACTGAAATTGCCTTTTTACAAGAGACCCACCTTATTAATAAGGACCATCATAGATTAAAAGTGCCATGGGTTGGCCAATCCTTTCACTCTAACTTTAGTAGCAGAGCAAGGGGAACAGCAATCTTAATACATAAAAAAGTAAAGTTTAACCCCACTAAAGTTATAACGGACCCTAATGGTCGCTTTGTAATGGTTTCAGGCACGCTTAATGATGTGGCCGTGGTCCTTGTCAATTTGTATGCCCCTAATTGGGACGATGAAGCATTTATTAGAAGAGTAATATCACTCCTGCCAGATTTAAATTCTCACCGCCTAATTTTGGGCTCAGATCTTAATTGCGCAATATCCCCATTGTTGGATAAATCACATCTAAAACGGGAGACACCTTCTAAAATGGCAAAAGCAGTTTCATCATTTATGAGTCAAATAGGATGCTCTGACCCATGGCGCTATTGTCACCCAAATGAAAAACAGTTTTTTTATTCACATGTTCATAAATCCTTTTCAAGAATTGACTATTTCTACATTGATAATTATTTTCTATCTGCAATAGAGAAGGTAGAATATTCAGCTATAGTTATATCTGATCACGCTCCATTAATACTTGATCTTTCACTAAGTCTCCCTCAGAGATCTCGGCCTCCTTGGAGGTTGAATGGGGCACTTTTAAATGACGAGGGGTTCTGTGACATTATTTCTAAAGTAATAGATGACTTTCTTATTATTAATAACACTGAAGATACATCCCCGTCTCTTCTCTGGGAGACACTAAAGGTGGTTGTTCGTGGGGAGATCATATCCTACTCCATAAGGCAAAATAAAATGAAAAGAGCAAAACAGGAACAACTTTTGGAAAATATACAGAAACTTGACAGCAAAATGTCAGTGTCCATATCCCCCGAAGTAGTCAAAGACAGGCAAAACCTCCAAATGAATTATAATTTACTCTCAACTACAGAGACTGAAAAATTACTGTTAAGACAGCGTGGGAATTTTTATGAGCACGGTGAGAAGGCCGGACGTATTTTGGCACATCAAATTAAGAGCCAAACATCCTCACAGGAAATTAAACAAATAAGGACTCCACAGGGTGAATTAGCTGTATCCCCGGCAATTATTAATGACACTTTCAAAACGTATTACTCCAAGCTTTACACCTCTCAATCCCCAACTGATGATTCTGACATGATAAGATTTCTGGACAGCTTGGCTTTTCCATCTGTATCGGCCACTCAAGCAGAGGAGCTGGACCAACCATTAAATATAAGGGAAATAGTAGATTCAATTAATTTAACTCAAAGTGGGAAAGCCCCTGGTCCGGATGGGTATCCAATAGATTTCTATAAGAAATTTATTGATAAATTAGCTCCTCCTTTATTAAAAATGTTTAATGACTCTCTGGGCCGGGGCACATTACCCCAGACCCTTACGGAGGCCTCAATAATATTGCTACCTAAACAAGGTAAGGACCTCACTGAGTGTGGTTCATACCGCCCTATTTCTCTGCTGAATGCAGACTATAAAATCTTAGCTAAAACCTTAGCATTACGCTTTGAACCTGTTATGCCAAATATCATATCATCAGACCAAAATGGGTTCATGAAGAACCGTCACTCCTTTTCCAATATTCGTCGCCTACTTAATATTATTCTCTCTCCGGCATCCACTGTGACACCAGAAGTGGTTGTCTCTTTGGATGCCGAGAAAGCCTTCGATAGACTGGAATGGGGGTACCTATTTGAGATCCTGAAAAGGTATCGTATAGGCTCTAAATTTATATCTTGGATACAGCTTTTATACTCTTCTCCCAAGGCATCAGTAAACACTAACGATACGAGGTCCCAGTATTTTACACTCGGCAGAGGGACACGCCAAGGTTGCAACTTGTCTCCCATGCTCTTCGCCGCCGCGGTGGAAACGCTATCTATGGCACTTAAATCTGCCCGTTTCACGCGAGGGATACATAGAGGAGGCACAGTACACACCCTGTCCTTATATGCAGATGATCTATTATTATTCATATCTGATCCGTTAGCCGTTATACCCCAGACGGTGGAACTGCTGAACAGATTTGGATCTTTTTCAGGTTACAAACTGAATCTCTCAAAGAGTGAATGTTTTCCGATAAACAATTTGGCCCTCCAAATTCCAGAAACTTCTCTCCCATTTAAAATTTCTAAAAACTATTTTAAATACTTAGGTGTGAATATTTGTGGTAAACCATCTGACCTCTATAAAAATAATTTCCCACCTTTAATTGACAAGCTTAAGGTGGACTTGGAACGTTGGAATAGCTTACATATAACCCTTGCAGGGAGAGTAAATTGCATAAAAATGAATGTGCTACCACGGTTTTTGTATCTTTTTCAAAGCCTACCAATTTTTTTACCCAAATCTGTTTTTGTAATGGTAGATAAATTAATCTCTGCATTCCTATGGAAAGGAAAACCCCCGAGAATAAAGAAAGAGTTCCTACAGAGGCACAGTTCTGAAGGTGGCTTGGCACTCCCTAACCTCAGAAATTATTATTGGGCAGCTAACATACACAAAATGTTACTCTGGATACAGGAACCTACATTGGATTGGTGTGTAATTGAAGCCAACTCTTGTCCATCCACATCACTCTTAGCATTACTCACATCCAAATTGCCTATTCAACCTAAACAATTCTCAGCCAACCCAATTGTTGTCTCGACGTTGAGAATCTGGTCTCAATTTAGAGCTACCCTAGGCCTCATAGGAATATCCAATCATAGCCCTATTCAGAACAACCACCTTTTTCTCCCTCCCAACAATGATGCAGCCTATGCCTTGTGGCAAAGAGCAGGGTTAGTTAAGTTAAGGGATTTGTACAGAGACAACATATTTTGTAGCTTCAGTGAATTGTGTGAAAAGTTTAACCTTCCAAGATCTCATTTATTCCGATACTTCCAGGTTCGTGATTTTGTTCATACATACAATACTTCCTTCCCAAATGCGATCCCTAACTCGCTAATTGACACAATACTGGACATTGCTATAATTGGAAAAGGGTTATTCTCAAAGATTTATAGCTCTATTTCTAAACATACAGAAATTTCTTTGGACAAAATCAAAAAAGACTGGGAAAACGAACTAGGAGGGGTTATAGATGAGAATGTTTGGAAGGATACTCTAATAAGAGTGAATGATAGTACTTCATGCGCTAGGCTGAACTTAATACAATTTAAAGTTGTGCATCGCATCTACTTTACTAATTCTAAACTATCTAAAATATATCCTAGTGTCACAGACTCGTGTAATAGATGTCATATGTCCCCAGCGAACATGACACACATGTTCTGGTCATGTCCTCGCTTACGTGGCTACTGGTCCAACATTTTTAAACACCTAGCAGAAGCTTGGAACGTAGAGCTGTCACCGGGTGCAGAGTTGGCGCTGTTTGGAGTTGTACGTGATCACCAAATTAGAGGAAGTGGAATAAAGCAATGCCTTGCATTTGCCTCTCTATTAGCAAGAAGGAGGATCTTATTGGAGTGGAAATCATCTTTAGCCCCTAAAGCATCGATATGGCTTAAAGACCTCATGACATATCTAAACTTGGAGAAAATTAAATTCAACTTAAGGGGATCACCAAAGAAATTTGATCTGGTGTGGGGTCCGATGATTGATTATATAACTAAATTAAAGACACTGCAGCTGCCAGCTCCGACACAGGGACAAGCTCCAAGCTAAGGTCATAGCCTACTTTAACTTGAATAATTACTATTATTACTATTATTATTATTATTATTATTTTTTGTTTTGTTTTGTTTTTTACTATTTGGTTTTGTTTATTTCCAGGTGCTTAAATACACCATATCTGTGCCATATGGGGTGTGCTAGGAGGGATAACAAGGGTGAATGAGAGGGAAAGAGTAAAAAAAAGAGAACAATCTTTGCAATGTAAGCTGTAGATATGTGTTGTTTGTAATATGTTGTATGTTGTATATGGTATGTTGAAAGTGCACAGGGGGGGAAAAAAAAAAAAGAAAAAAACTTTTTGACACCCTATAAATTACAACTGCCTATTGTATTTATGTCAAAAAGCAATAAAGAAATTATAAAAAAAAAAAAAAAAAAAAAGTTGGTCAGTTGGTCACAGTTAGTTAATAAGTATCTCCGACCTACTTACTACGTAGTTATTTACTGCAATTGAAATGCCACACCCACGCACGCACGCACGCACGCACGCACGCACGCACGCACGCACGCACGCACGCACGCACGCACACACACACACACACACACACACCTTTCCAATTGGCACCCTTGGTACCCTCCCAAAGTTTAAGCAGAGGTTTAACGTCATTATCTAAATGTATTTCTTTCTCAACATGTAAGATTGCAACCCATTCTCACTCCCTTTGCTTCACCCTCCCGACGCCGTGTCTTTCTTTCCTTCACCCCTGTGAAGTTTTGGGAGTGACTATTGCGTCTAGGGTGCGACGGAGACGGAGAGTTTTTGGACGAGACAGAGTCTTAGTACGCATGCGCCGACATGTGTTTACTGGAAGATTTTTCACTGACGGCCGTCACGGGGAATCGAACCCCGGTCTCTGGATTTGTATCTCCATGCTCTACCGACTGAGCTAACGAGAGTGACTGGGAAGTACCTTTTTTTTGTGCTTTTATCTTTGACAAAACGTGAAATGATAACGTAGTCCCTTCTTTGAGCCACATTCGGAGGCGGAAGCAGTCCCCTGGTCAAGATTTACTATTCTGTCCATAACGGCACGTAATTCGGTAACGCGGCTGAGTCGGCTCATGCGGCGTTCCCACCGCTCGTCGCGGCAACTCGGCTCGCTATCGCTCGCCTCGGTGGCGACTCACGGGGGTCATCGCCGCCTGAGACGGCGCTGCTCCGTCGTTTATAGTGGCGTGAACGGTAGCGACGTGTGGCTGGTAAACCAAGAAGCCTTCAGAGCGTATCGAATCCCGCATCAGGAACTACTTTTTTTTCTTTCTTCTTAGACCACCCAATGCGTCTAACCCTTGAGACATTAGGCAATCCGTCCGCGTCTATGGTGAGAAGCATTCGGTATTTAAGATCGCGTCGGTTGTATGACGCAATAGGGGTGAGAACCTGTTGAAGATTGACACAGTAGATCTAAGATCTCCTTAGTTGCATGGCCCTGCAGTGAGAGGGGAAAGTCATTATTTTTCTTTGTATTCATTCTTTTAAAAATATATATAATGTTAAAGTATTTCTAATACATACAGTAGCTTAAATGGCTTTTTTATGTTGATGTTATAGTAAGTGGAGATCTCTATGCTGCTCACGTGCAGATCGGTGCAGATAGTCTGCAGGTGCAACCCATAGCCATACTTGACAGCATGTTAAATGGCAAGTAAAAGCAGAGATTGAGACACATTCTGATAGTATGAGTCGGGAGCGATTTGAAAAGGTGATGTATGAACCTCAGCAATGCTTTTTCCTGATGGAGAATCTCTGGACATAATAACTGCCCTAACCTGTTCTCAGAGCTCTGGGTACTGAAAGACATGAACCGAGGGTGGGCTCGTTCCCATGCACTGAAGTTGCATATCGTCACTGTCGGGCAGAAACCTCGTACCTCCAAGGTTAAAATGTGTATGTTTTTTGTAAAGTAAAGCCCTGCTTCATCATACAATACTGTCGCACAAAACTAGTGAAAATAGAAGATCTACAAGCACACAACGCCTTGCGATGCGAGGCGTTGTGTGCTTGTAGATCGGCTATTTTAACTACTTTCACGTTTTTAAAATAATTTAAAAAAGGAGCGGTTTTGGACATACAAGGTTTCTACCCGACAGCGACGATATAAGATTTGACTGTCTGACACTGCAGGAGACCCTGTGGCAGACCAAGGACCAGAAGGGTTGATTACATCTCCACACTGTCCTGGGAACGCCTCGGGATCCCCCGGGAGGAAGTGGCTAATGTTGCTCAGGAAAGGGAAGGCTGGAGCTCTCTGCTGAAACTGTATCCACTGTGACCCTGCTCTGGATAAGCAGTTGAAAATGGATGACTGTCCCAGTGACAATGGCTTCAGGAGAACACGCTGTAAACTCAGTGAATGAATGAGTTTTACAATATTTTAATTCAATTGAGTCAAAGAAGCGAGCGTACCTGGCAGCATGTTAAGAACCCTGACATATGCCGACGAGAGTATGAAGGCCAAATGGGGAAATAGATTTTCTGCCTCTTTTGGCGTTAGTAGTATGACAGGGGCTATTTTGACCATCCGTTTTCTTTATTGTATAGGGTTCATGAATTAAGCTGAACAACTAACAGTCTGCAAAAGTTGATGTATGATTGGTGACAGCACCCTAATTCACTATCTTGTATATGCAGACGATTTTGCTATTTATTTCGGCTAGATTGACTAGGTCTCAACAGCTGCTGAATACATTATCTGATTACCGGTAGGTCAAATATGATAATATAATATAAAGAGTGTCATGTGCTGCCATGAGCGGTTGCAAGCACACATGCACCGTGAAAACAAAAACGGGTGTAAGAATAAATACAATCTCTGGTTTAATAAAGATCTACGGTAGCTGAACGTATTCATGCAAGATATAAACAGTGCACGGTCCCTCTTGCCAGGAAGTCTAGGAGTGACGTAGACTCACTGGCATCTTTTTTTAGAAAGCTGAGGAACAGGCATAGACCGTACATCCATAATCAGAACATCCAAATCCAATTATTACCATTACCATTTTTGAAAACTATATCATCATTACAAAACAACAAAGTGTCTGTGCTCCCTCTACAGTTAAACACAGGAAATATCCCCATTATTGACAAAACTGACATGTTTTTTTACCACAGCTTTAAGAGGGCATACTTCCGCGGAGCAATGCAGACCTTCCACCTAATAACTCAAGGGAGAGGTGATGTGCTACATAGGCCCCTCCCTCCATTTGCCAGCTTTGAACTTGATGCTTATTTTAAGTTTTAGATGTATTGGGTGCCTTATAAGCATTTGACCCAAAAAAGCCTGGCGGTTCTGATGGACTAGATACATTCTTATTAAAAAACGGCTGCAGTGATCATCACTGAAACTATCTTTTTTTTCCTTCTGGGAAATATTACAGTATGCAAGCACTCAGGCATAATTATCCCACAATGCAATGCAGTGGTGACAGCGACAACAAGCCGAACAGATGGAAGAAAATGACGAAACAACTTATTAAAGGGGCATGAAAAACTAGGCTGATTTTATAGTTTTGTAGTACACAGTAAATATATGTGATTTCAGACACAGCCTATGAGACTGTAAAATATTATCGTCATCTGATTGAAACATACCATTATTATGTGGCAGTTGTTCCACTAATCACAATACTAGTGTCCTCATGATTGCATGTGTTCATAGAAAGGGGGGGGGGGGGGGGGGGGAATACAATTTTGTAAATAGTTTACTCTGGTGAGCAAAACACTGATATCAGATTGAATGTTGAGGCTTTTCTGTAGTGTTACTGTGATCAACAAAATAACAATACTTTGGGGTTGGCTATGATAGTATTGCCCTAGGCCCTGCCCACCACTTGAGATGGCGCGCAGTCTCTGTTGCTTATAAAGTATTATTAACCTAATCTTACCCCATCTCCTGAGGATATAGCCTTTCCTTCTAACTCAGCTCCTTGTAGAAGGGCTGCGAAATATGCAACCCATGAATCCTTTTGAAGCAAAAAAAAAAAAAAAAAAAAAGAGTTCTGCTTGGTGATGCAGACTGTGTAGGAAAAATACTGACTTTTACAACTTCGGTTGAAAAGGGTTTTCTTGAGCAAAGCAACAGAGATGACCAACACGTTTCGACTCTTTGGTCTTCAACAGGGTATGACAAACATACAATAATAATGCAATTGTATTATGTGGTATATTATTCCTATCATCATCCAGGAAGTTATTCTGTAGTGTAGGGTCTAAAGTAGTCCATTGTTGAATTTCATATCCCAATTAAGCAAGAGTCACAACATTAAGGTAGGGTAAGTGATATTTTTGGTTAAAATAAAACAGGTTAAAGCTCTATATTCTGATAGCAATCATTGCCATAGAGCAGTAACAGGGGTGTTCCTGTCTCCCCAGCTCTTTTTTTCAGGTGGGTTGCCAATTTCAGCCAATCACTTTAACTTGGAACCTCCAGTTATAGTGGGTTCTGTCGTAAATTTGCTATCGTCGTGTTGTGTATGCCGTGCCTACTTAGCTCTTCAAAAACCTAGACATGGACAAATTTCAGTCAACTAAAGATCTTCCTTTCACTGAGGTCAACTTTAGCAAGATCTGAGCCAAGGCTCCTGAGGAGGCACGTCTGAAGCCATGTCCTGGACGCAGGGGCGTCACAAGGGGTAGGAAAGTGGGACTGAGTTACCAGGGCCCAAGGTGAAGGGGCCCTAGTAACTTTAGCTATTGAAAAATAGCAGATATACAAGCTCACAGCGCGGCACCGAGTGCCGTGCTGCGAGCTTGTAGATCTGCTATTTTTGAAAAGTCGTGACAATGTGCGCAAATCTTTGAATATATGTATTTTTTAAGTGAACATTTGTAACTCAAATTTTGCTTCTGGAGGTTCCCTGGAACTAAATATTTTGAGATGGGGGGTCCTTCACATGAAAAAGTTTGAGCATCACTGACATGGAAACATAGGTTTCTTGGCACACATTTTCACGATTTTTCAAAAATAGCAGATCTTTTTCAATAGTTAACATTCATGGGGGGCCCGCAGTGAATCCTTGTACCCATGCCCAGAATTTGGTGTGACGCCCCTGCCTGGACGGGATTCTCCGGACGTAAATCCAAAATGTGGAACGCCTTACCGAAGGCCTTGTATCCTGTGGATCCCTAGCATCCTTTAAAATCGCCCTGAAAAACCACTTACAGACGGCAGCCGTTCACAACTGGTAAACCCTCCCCTGACCCTTCTTTGTATTTACTTACTGTATTTTTTTTTGCACAGTTTTTATTTTATTTTTTATTTTATTTTCCTTTTTTTTCCTGACTATATCTAGTGCATAGTACTGTGTTCTATCCGTCTGTCATTCAATGTTATATGAGATAGCGGTACTTCAATGGGATCCTGTGTAAATAAGCCAAGTGCTTTTCTAGGATCTCCTTTTAGTTGACCTTGTACCAGTGAACTGTACCATCATGAAACTGTACCTTTTACTATGCAAACTTCTAATAAAGTCTTCAATCAATCAATCAATCAATCAATCAATCAATAAATCGGTCCTACACGTCTGCCGGACGTTGTGTACACCGACCACAAACCCTTGGTGTAGGCCTATTTGAACCATTATGTACAGAACAATTGTAAAGAACAATCACAATTTTTATTTTCTAGGCTACTTATCTTTTTGTTGGTGGTGGTTTCAGCTGTTGGAGAACTGGTGTGTAATTTAATGGTGGGGTGTTAAATTCACACATGATGTGTTATTGCAGGTACTGTAGAGCTGTGGCCTACACTAATTGAGGAGGCATGTGTGGAGTGGCACCTGAGTTATTAAAGTCCTCTCCTCTGCCTCTCACTGTCTCTCTCCCTCAGCAGACTCCCTCACCCTTCTTGTTTTATATATAATACACACCATCTTCTGTTTACACCCAAACCCTGGTTGCTTGTGTTCTTCATGTTGCTTCCCTCAGAGCCGGGATCGTAACACTATGAGAAAAATGCTCTTTAATAAAAGAACCTGCATGTGGATACAGTAGGAATATGTTTTCTTCGGTGTGTCTTTGAGTCTGTGACTTTGCCTATTTGATTTTCTGAGCAGCAAGGTCAGAACTGCTGCCAGAGATTTCCGCGTCTCCTGTTCATGCGTTTGTATTTTCGTCAGGTCTTTAAGGGTGGACGACAAACGACATGAAAGGATCGACAAGCCGCCGCCTCAAGCTGGGAGAGAGCTATGATTTATCCCTGTTATTAACCTGCGCCGGTTCCCCATACACTTATTCAAATCCATGATTGAATTCATCTCTTTTCCTGTGTCATTTTTTCATCAGCACACTGTTTGCATTTTCTCTGCTCCTCTGCTCTGATCTATATGCCAGTGTAAAGATTTGATTGTTTACACAATGGTGGCATTTAGATGGCAACCAGTAGAGTGGGAAGGGAATGGAACAGCCGGCATATGCATTAGATTAAAACCAGGACAGTATGGAATCTCAATCTGTATTCCAGAATATACATACCGTATATGTGCAAGTGATTCTGCCTCATGCAGAGAACCCTATCCAAGAACATCTTTAAGCCACGTGCTCATAAAAAATTAGAATGTACTGTACATGGCATAATGTACAATTTTGTTTCCTGAATTCAAGGTTTCTGATCACTATTTCCAGAACAAGAGTGTGGCATTAGAAAACTAAACAGAGTTGCATGACAGTGGGTTAAGATTTATAGTAGCTTTTACAGCTAGTGTATTATTATTATCTCCACCTGTCTCCCAGCCTCACCAATATATTTTGACTGATTTGAGATTATGAACTGTAAACTGTGTGGCTGTCACAAGGAATATCAGTGTTGCTTAGCAATGTAGTCACAGCCTTTCATCTAATGACAGCATTGTCTTTTTGTCCGATGTTAGTTGTAGAAAAGATGTTAGTCTTAATCAAAACAACGATAAAACAAGAGAATATGATGCATGACAATGTGTCACAGACACTCATACTAAGTACAATCATCTTAATGATGGTTATACCATGCCAGAAAGATACAGTATGTAAAAAAAGAGAAAAGAAACAATTGCATTATATCTCTTTTTGTTTATCCAGTATTATAAAAAAAGAGTTACGGTAACAAATGTATATTTATTATTATATTTCTTTTATTGCAATATCTCACTCCAGACATCACTGCCTTTTGGGAAGAATCATAAATCCAGCCATGAAACCAGTGGTGTTGATATAAATAGTTGTTTTATGTTGTTGCAGAACTAACAGCTCCATCTCTCATCCACCTCCTGGCAGTTGAAGCGTGTTCTCAGAGACCTGTAACCAGGGGTGTCGCACCAAATTCTGGGCCCTGGGTACAAGGATTCACTGCGGGGCCCCTGTGCTTTAACTATTGAAAAATAGCAGATATACAAGCTCACAGCGCGGCACCGAGTGCCGCGCTGCGAGCTTGTAGATCTGCTATTTTTGAAAAATCATGAAAATCTTTGAATATTTCAATATTTCAAGGTTTTTTTGAAAAACCTATGTTTCGATGTCAGTGGAGCTCAAACCTTTTCATGTGCAGGACCCCCAAAATGGTATGTATTTGGCCAAGGACCTCCATCTCAAAATATTTAGTTCCAGGGACCCCCCAGAAGCAAAATTTGAGTTACAAATGTTCGCTTAAAAAATACATATATTCAAAGATTTGCACACATTTTCACGACTTTAAAAAAATAGCAGATCTACAAGCTCGCAGCGCGGCACCGAGTGCCGCGCTGTGAGCTTGTATATATCTAAGTAGGCCTATAAAATAATTAAGGCCCCTCCAACACCTTGGGCCCTAGTATCTCAGTCCCACTTTCCTACCCCTTGTGACGCCCCTGCCTGTAACAGCCAGAGAAATCCATTGTGGCCATGACCTGAAATCTAAAGAAGCCACTCAGCACCTCCCAAAAAAAGAACAGCAACAAAGCCTGCTTATAGTTTCGGTGTCCATTATTTGGTTTGTATCCCTCTATAATTGTGTTTTCAATTTTCTAGTGATTTTGCCTGCCTTTTGTCCTGCGGTCACCTACTACAAGTTTATGAAAAGTAAAGGGGTTATAAGAGTCATCCCCATGTTCCCTGACTTGCATCACAATTGACTCAATTAGGGTGCAAGCATATTGTGTCCATATTTGGTATGAAAAACAAAGTCGAAACAAAAGTTGCCTACAGTACCAAGCAAACATGCCCTTGACATAGTTTTATTTATTTATAAATGATGGCATGTCTCATAGAAACGTTCAAAGAGGCTTTTTAAATCCACTGGTCACAGTCAAATGTCAAATGCACACAAAAAGGTAGGGGTTGGGAGGCTGGGGGTCTAGAAATGATGCTTCTTTTGCTTGAATTTTTCATCAGTTGCAGAGCTTTTTGGGTAATTGCATCGCATACTGTTTAATATGAGTGCCTAAGGACACAGCTGGACACCTCTGATGGAATTCCCCAAGTGAAGGTTCACAGCAGGAGGATCTTCGCAATGTTATTCAGTTCACAGCGGTGGTTTCCTCGAAACCCTGGCACGCATACCAAAGTAGGAGACAATCTACCAGCATAGAGCACTATATACCGGTAAGCTAATAACGTATTGAATCCTCATGCTTCATTTGGCGTTTTCTCATTCACTTGGAGCGGTCTGAAGAATTTACATTTCTATGCCAACAAACAGCAATATACTGTATGCCAACAGAATGCAAAATCAACACAAGCAAAGGAATAAAAAAGGTTTAATGTCAAAGCACTGTCCTCATTTGACACAATATCATTCATATTAAATGTGAGAAGTATTGTGATATTGTTTATTGTCAATTACAATATGCTAAAAAAAAATATTACAAAAAAAAAGTTTACTTTTCGTAACTAATTTAATTTATATCTATGAATTTGCCATGAGGCCGTCCTTCATTCTTTTACAGTTACAGTACAATATTAATGTAAGAGAAATTACTGCAAAGCAGAAGGCCCGCAACACTCCAGATTAAATAAAAGTCTTGAGGTGCATGCACGGCTCAACAATGTCATGAATGTGAGGAAATAGCCAGCACACAATGAATATCCTTTTCAAATGGTTTTATTTGCCTCAGATAGAAACAATGGACACATTTCAACCAAATAGATCTCCCTCAGCGAATGTTGAAAAATACATTAATTGTGAGCTGGCTATATTTCCTCACTTTCATGAAAACAACTTTACATTTCCAAGATGAAGCCCTGAGCAATGTTTTTCTGCCCTTCCTTCTTCTCATTTTCTTGAATAAGGTATTATGTACAGAGTGTTTTGGCAGACATGGAGCGATTGCTGGAGGAGGCTAATTGACTTGCGGCAGCTAATTAATTCAAAGGTTGCGAGGTTGTGATAACAGTGTAATGAGAGGAGGGAGTGTCAACACCAGTTGATATTACCCTTGCTAAATATAGATGAGATAATGTTCGACACTTTTCCTATGGGGGACTCAGGATCCAGATGCAGAAACAGATGGTGATGACACTGAGGTGCAGATAAACATTGTGTTGCCAAAGCATAGACAACAGAGGTCTTCATAGCCATAGAAGAGGTTACAGCATCATGTTAGAGGCAGACAGCTGTATACTGTACACCAGTTGCACAGTACACATTAACTCTGTGGTGCCCAGTTTTTCAACTTGAGTTAGAATATAGCCCATCTGTCTCTTTGATCTGTCGCCAATGCCCCAGTCGTGTCTTTAAGAAGATATTTTGTGCTCTTTTCTTGTGTCCAGATGGCTAGATGAGTTTTTAAAACACAAGCTTTTAAGTGGTTTATTTATAGCTTTGTGAATAATGCCTTAAAGATGTCTGAGTCTGAATATTGAAAAAGAATTGCTCCATCAAATCCTTCATTTGGAGGAAAATGTCTGTCTGTACTTCTTTTTCTCCAGAGTGGGTACAGCAATTGATCTGAACTTGCAAAAGGGAATATGCTCATTACCATGTGAAGACACTCACAAATGCCATTCTTCACTTTTCCCTTCACTTTGCCCCGGTGAGCGTTCTTCATGAGCAATCTCACCACGTGTCAGAAAGTACATTATTTCAAGAATTTTCAGAATTTCAAACATGCACAAGGTGTACACACCATCTTCCACTTGCCAAAAAAATTAATGCAACGTTTCGGTGAAAGACCTTCTTCAGGCATCTCTAACATCTCAAACATGCACAAGATATGTACATCCTGTACATGTTTGAAATGACGTTGACCCCTGCCTACGCACCCATCTCTAAGCTTTAATCAGCTGTGCAGACTCTGTTGCCTAAGAACTTTCACAAGAAACGAGGCTGCGGACAAAAACGTCTCTCTCTGTGAATGAGAACCACAGTGCTTTGGCATTCGCTGAATGTGAATCCATTTCAAACAAATATTTCCAATCAATGCCGGACTCCCTCTCTCTGTCTCTTACAATAAAAATCACACCCAATGTGAAGTGAGCGGTGGCCGTGCTTGCATAATGTCTTCAATTGGTAATTGGTGATGTAATACAGGCTACACACACGTACATTGCTATGGCAAAACGCTGAGGAAAACACATTGCTATGGCAAAACGCTGAGGAAAAGTGGCTACAGATAGTGGCTACAGATAATTGGTGATGTAATATGATGTAATATGGCTACTCACACACACATATTGCTATGGCAAAACGCTGAGGAAAACACATTGCTATGGCAAAACGCTGAGGAAAGGTGGCTACAGATAGTGGCTACAGATAATTGGTGATGTAATATGATGTAATATGGCTACGCACACACACATTGCTATGGCAAAACGCTGAGGAAAACACATTGCTATGGCAAAACGCTGAGGAAAAGTGGCTACAGACACACACACAGCCATTCTTAGGAACGGTTTACCACCGCTCAAAAATGGAAACATATGTACACACATACATACCGTATACACGCACACACACACACACACACACACACACACACACACACACACACACACACACACACACACACACACACACACACACACACACACACACACACACACACACACACACACACACACACACACATTACCTACAGTTAGTCACATTACCTCAGTTACCTATGGTCTATGGACTACACCCACACATGGTAATCCTGCTTGTCAAACCCCTGCCGGCCCGAGTCACTGCACCCACAATCAATGTCAGGACAGGCATTTCTTTCCGAAAGGCCACTGGGCTTTAATAGCCCTCCTCCCATGAAATCTGTCTGCTCAGGCATTAGAAATGTTCAGTCACATGCACAGCCCAGTGGGTACGTTAGCAACATGAAGAAAGTGTGGTAAAAAAGGATGGCTCCTTCAATCCTAGTTGGGAACTGACAGTGTGATTGTCATACTTCATCAGATTTAATGTATGACAACATTCAGGGCAATAGGTTGATGTTTGATTCAGAAAATACTCTTCTTTGGGATCTGAAACAAGCGCAGTCGAATAACGACGTGGCTTCCCTGTGCAATTTAAAAGGCTTTCAGTCAGATAAACTGATCATCAGCTATCCGGCTAACTGAATCCAGCTATAGCCTACATTTTAAAATATTGATTTAAAACATAACTTACTGTAGTGGGAGAATTTCTTTCTTTCATCATTTTACAGTACATTGGGCTAGTGACATGTGCTTGAACCATTCTAGACTGTATACTAGAGAGTTTCATGCACTAAGTGGAATGCTTACTTTATCTCCGCCAGGCTGGGTGTCCTGTCTATGGAGTGTGTCACCTATGATGTAGTATCTGTGATGTATGACTCTGTACGTACAGTATGACAACTTGGACAAGGTGGTCTGACCCTACTGACTTACATTATTACATTTGTTTTTTACAAAGATATAAAACATTATGTGAACTAAAGGAATGCATGGAACTACTGTATGTCCTTGGCCCACTGGTTGAGCCCCAGACACACAACAGCCTTATAGACTCACAGACGATTTCCATCTTGGATTTGACCATGTTTTGCAGCCTGGAGTGAAGGTGGACAAGAGGGTGGAGCTGGGGATATGTGTTGCTACGCTTGTAGATGGTGTCTGGAAATCACAACCAGGGGCGTCACAAGGGGGGAAGTGGGATTGAGTTACTAGGGCCCAAGGTGGAGGAACCATAATTATTTTATACTTTAGCTATTGAGAAATAGCAGATATACAAGCTCACAGCGCGGCACCAAGTGCTGCGATGCAAGCTTGTAGATCTGCTATTTTTGAAAAGTTGTGAAAATGTGCGCAAATCTTTGAATACCTGTATATGTATTTTTTAAGTGACCATTTGTAACTCAAATTTTGCTTTTAGGGAGTCTCACAAAAAATAATACGTTCCCAGTCTAAATGGGCTAAACCCCCTCCCCCTATGAAGAACATTCATGGGGGGCCCGCAGTGAATCCTTGTACCCAGGGCCCAGAATTTGGTGGAACAGCGTACTGCACCTTAAAGCAGTGGTTCTCAACCTTTTCAGGCCACAACCCCCAAAAGAATCATATTCCCGTTATAGATAGACAGAGATACATACGGAATGTAGTACAATGGTGTGATGTCATCAAGTTGTACTTTACAATACAAACCCCAAAATCAATCCTCCAGTTCTAGGCAACACAGAAGGGGGGGAACTTTTTTTTCTATTTCCACACAACTCCTCTAAGGTATATTAATGACATAGTTCAATATTGAAAATGGGTGGTCTTCCCCTTTAATGTGCAATCTTGTTTTCTCACTCAACAGTAAACTAACCAACACAAGGTTTAAGTGTATAGAGGGTACCTGCACATTGTTAAAGTGACAATTTAAGGACTTTTTAATATAAAAAAAATGACAAATTAAATATTGGACAAATTGTCAAATATTGGAAGCAGAAATTGTGAAAATAGCCGATCTACATGCTCACAACGCCTCGCAACGTGAGGCGCTGTGAGCATGTAGATCGGGGGGGGGGGGGGGGGGGTGCATGTAGATTGGGGGGGGGGGGTCCCCAGTTAAAATATGATTATTTTGGGGGTCGTGGCCTGAAAAGGTTGAGAACCACTGTTCTAGACAATTGGTCCCTTTGGCGCCATGCCGTAAAAAGAGAAATGCTTAATTGTTCGTTCATTTTCTCTACTCCCCTTAGTCAGCCAAAACAAAAATCAATTTGTCTTTAAACAGAGATAGTTGGGTCCATTTGGCTGACCGTGCATTGAGGCTGTCCTAATTGGCATGTCGATGCCTGTTACCAAGAAAAACACTTTATTTCTTTTTTTAACAGAGGCTAGTCTAAGGGGTCTAAATGTTGATTCATTTGTGAGGACAGAAAATGCTAAATGCATCAAATGAGCCATCATTGTGCTGTTTAAAATGTTTAGGTACTATATACAGTACTGTATGTTCCTGAAACATGACTTCATAAACAAGCAAGTAGAAAACCACAAGAGGTATCGCGACTCAATTATGTTTTCCTGTGCCTGAACATATTTTCCAATTATGTCTTGTCCCCTTTGGCTGACGAAAATGTTTTGCGAGCAATAAAGTTTTGACATTTTGAAATGTGGGAACCCAGATAATTAAATGCCTCTACGTTGGAGGATTACATCCCCCGTGACCTCAACCTGCATGTTGTCACTAAACGCCCGGTCACAATGACCTTAATTCCTGTCATGTATGTTTTTAGCTTTTTTTTTCCTTTTTTTTCTTTTTTTTTTTTGCTGCCCAAATGTCACATCAGATGGGGGATTAGCTTTTTCGTCTGGTCCTATCAGAGTGAAAGCTGTAGCTGCACGGGTGTAAGGCTACTGACATCACTTTAACCCAAGGGGCTGCCCACTAAATGTCATTGCCAGCAAGCTTGGCCCTTTCAAAATGAACCTTAAAAAAGACAAATATGACAGCTGCAGCCAAAACAACCTTGGCAAGCGTGTTTACAACTGCCAGATAGTTTTTTTTCAATCATGAAACCTGTGATTTGACAAAAAATCTATGATAATCATTAAGTATGCTCGTGTGTACTTGTAGCTTGGGTGAAATATAATATATAGAAATATAGATATCCAGCAAACCAATCTTTTCCATCTGGAGTTGGTGTCAAAAAGTAAGACTCCCCCAATGGCTCTCCTTTAGCGGCCATATAAATAGCTGCTGAGAGTGCTGATTGATAATTACTCTTATCTCCCAGTGTCTCCTGTTACCAGGAAACAAACAAGGGGAGAAGGAAGCAGGAGCTGGCAGGCAGAGGTCAACGGGAGGCCTTCTACATTTCATCCGGCACACGCTGAAAGATGGAGGTGCCAGCGAGTGACAGTCTCCGACCCCTAGGTGAGATCTGAGAGGGATGATAAAGGCAAGTGACGGAGAGAAAATTGGCAGATAATTACAAGGGCTAGAGGGGCACATTCTCTCTCCCCTCTCTGTCTCTTTCCCTCTGTCACATGCTCATGCACGCGCAATTGCACACGCAACCCACGCAACCCACAAACGCATGCACGCACAGACTTCCTGCCTTTTCTGCACCCCACAGGTAAGTATTTGGCTTGTGGTTATTTCACTTCCAAGCTAATACAGTAATAGCAGTGGCAACCTTTTCATGTCAAGCATTGTTAATTTTGACAGCAAAGATTTCGTCTTTTGAATAACACACCATTTAGTTTTAGTCCTATTTTAGTCATCTGCAATTGTTCAGTCTTAGTCTAGTCTTAGTAGTCTTTTTAGGCTTAGTCAACAAAATTAAGGACCCCCAAAATTATATTATGTATTTGGCCGCGGATCACCATCTGAAAAGAGTTTGTGCCAGGGACGCTGAGAGAAGAATTGTGTAAAAAAAAAAAATAATGTTCGAGATTTGTCCAGAATTTGTAAAAAAGAATGCTGATTCAACACACCATTTACATCAGCTATTGTTGTAGATCAGCTATTTTTTTTATAGCCAGAGTATAAAATATGGTTTTATACTTATGTCTTGTCCCCTTGTTTTGCGAGCAATAAGTGGTTAAAATGAGCGTGACACTATATTAACTCATTTTTTTGAGGACCCCCGGTACCCCCTCAGGGACCCCTGTGGGTCCCCGAAGCCCACTTTGAGAACCAATGCAGTAAAGGTGTTTTAGATGGGTTGAAAACGTCTCCTAACGACATGAATCCAAGTGTCCCTAACTTCCTATCCTGAACCATGGGCATGTCATAATAGGCGAACATCCAGTAAACATTTGGTGAAAATAGTAGATTGTGCAACACGTTGTGAGCTTGCAGATCAGCTATTGTCAGAAAAGAGATATAGAGATATATTCCCTCTATACCTCTATAGAGGTATTGAGGGAAAAAAGAAGGGGACCCCTGAGCGACCCCAGTCAACAAAGCATATCGTCACTGTCAGGAAGAAACCTCATATCTCCATGTTTCAAATTTGTATGGTTTTTCTTTCGCAAAGTAAAGCCCTGCTTCATCATACAAGGCTGTCGCACAAAAGTAGTGAAAACAGCAGATCTACAAGCACACAACGCCTCGTGGGGCGAGGCGTAGATCTGCTATTTTCACTAGTTTAAATAATTTATTAAATGATGAATACAAAACAAACGGCTTTGGACATACACGTTTTCCACCCGACAACGACGATTATCCAGATCTTTCTTTTCTGAACATTCTTTGAAAAGTAGGGCTTAATTCACGGAATGCCTCAGCCTCATTCATAGTGTCGCCTACCGCAGGTGCTTTAATGGCATTGTGTGGTTTGTGTCCCTCCCGTGCCACCATCAGCCACCTCCTCCAGCCATTAATCATGTCATGCGTTTCTCATTGGACAAACCCCAGGGAGCACAGTGGGGATCAGAGGACTGAACTGTACATGAACTGGAAACGCAGACACACACATGCACACATACCGGTACACACACACACACACACACACACACACACACACACACACACACACACACACACACACACACGCACACACAGGAGCTGCTGAGCCAAAGCATGTCTTAAGGAAATCATATGAGCATGAGCATCAGAGTAAGCTAAATTAGATTCTCACTGCTGACTATTCTGTCCGGTTCTGTTTGCCTTTTGGTAATGTTAAAGCCTATAGCTGAGGAGTCACGTGACGTTGTTAGCTTGAAAATCCGTTCTTTTTGGCGAGTGACACTGCGGTGCGATGATGTTTAAATATGGCTTTGTATTCCTTTGTGTACTTTTCTCTATCACCCATGGTGACTATATGTGACTGAGGCAAAGTATGCGTACTGTATATCTGGTGCTGCTCCAAAAGTGGCTGTTTTGCTAGTCATTTTCACTGGGAAAGAGCACACAATGCCAGAAGACTGTTGTTTTTTAAAGTCAAATTATATACAACTGAGTGGTTTTGAAGCGGCAGACTCCATGGGCGCCTCAACTACTGTCTGTAATGTGACTTTATGGGTCCCAAAGATGTGTTGTCATGTCTTGTCAAGACGTTGTGTGTCTCCTGTCGCGCCTTACAACACAATGTTTAAGCCTTTTGTTTTTTGTAGTTTCATAGCAGTATTTTTGCAGAGGAAACAACAGAATATACTATACTTAAAATTGAGCTTGGTTTTACTTGAGAAAACGTTGAGTGAAGGGAAACTGGGGTCTCAGCGTTATCCTTTGGGTAGCACAATTTCAGTAATACAACGTTGTGTGGTTGACTATTGGTATGGGTTGCCTCCACCTGCGATCCAACACAGCAAGACAGCGATTTGACACTGATCTGTCCCCTGATCAATAGCCTCGCTGAGAGGGAATTCAGATGAGCCAGCGTTTGCCCCGGCAGTACAGTTCTCCTTTTGCTGGGATATACACCCAAGACCTGCGAGGGCAGGGCAGGTCCTAATTGTCTAAACACCACACGCCACATTCCTCATTTGATTCCACATTGACATCCAGCATATTGGATTCCATGGCGGAGCAATCAGGCCAGGACTGCAGCGCCGCGGCGCTCCTGAGATGCGACCGAGAGCCTAGGATAATTAACATTTATTGATACATGACTGCTGTAAGCCTGTTTGCCCAGTGAATTAAACCAGCTCATTACAGGCTTAATGGCGGGTAGGAGGGATAAATAATAGATGCCAGTCCACTCACTGGCACTTTAGCATGCATCATGGGACCCCATCTGCCCTACACCCTGCGCCCCCCCTCCCCAATCCCCCCATCCCCCCATTCTGCACGATCAATATCGCCTCCACAAAATCAAGACATCCTCCCTTGAAACCAAAACTGACATCACTGCTTCGATTCAATCAAGTGCTCTCCTGTGTGCTTAGTTGGAGACTCTAACGATGGTTGTTGGTGGACGTGGTTTGTGTTGGGTTAGGCCCCCGAAGTGGGCATGAAAACACATGCATACTTCAGATGTTTATTGTTATTGTTGCTTATTGTTAGAGCAAGGGGCTCGTATAACTCTTTAGGTTTATTGAAGTAGTTTTTCTCCATGTGCTTATTGACAAAAATTAAAATACATCTACATTATGTGCAGATGCACACTCACGCGCGCACACAAATGCACACACACACGCACATACCGTACACATACACACGCGCAGTTGGAATACAAATCAAGGTGTTGGTTATAACTCTAATAGAACCGACAATCCTGTTTATTGCACAGTCGTTTTGGTCATAGGATTGGTTGTTGACGCAAAAAGAAAAGAGTAAGAAAAGACAAAGTCTCGGTGTCAACACAGAAAAAGGATGATGTTCTTATGCTCTTTCTTGCCCTCGTGTCCCCACTCCCCATCCCCGTCCTCCACTCCTCCGCCCTTTTCACTGAAATGAAACATGAGAGAAACTGATAAAGTTCACCGGAGTGTTGCAGTGACGCATCCTGACAAACAGAGGATGATATTTTTCTGTGCTTCTTATCTTGCGCTCCCTTTTCTGTCCTTTCCAATTGTTCTCCTCTCTTGACAGCATAAGTTTCATGTGCAAACTCCGCGTCCTCTCTTCCCTATAGAACCTCACATGGAACACCTTCTGCACCAGCTTGAATTGTTTTCTCAAACGCTCACAAATGTCCAATACTGAAACTTGAAATACAGTGTATTCAACATCTGGGCAAACGGGATTTATTTTATTCATCATACAGCTGTAGAACACGTCTCCATAAACTTACATTTATGCTGTCTTTCAATGTTATTTTGAGCTCAATTCTGCTCAATCACACCTTCAACAGAGCAAACAGAATTGTGCTCATTTCATTTCAGAATATGGTGTTGGCCGATGTTGACTTACTGGAAATATCGGCAAAGGAGAATTCAATATTTTCATAACAGCCTATTGATCTTGGCCACATAACTTTTTTTTAAAGACGAAAAGGAAATTACTGAAGAAAGTACAACTACAATATGCTTGTTGAAAGGGTGTGTGGCTTGATTCACAACTTAAAAGTATACTAAATGGTATCAATGGTACAAGGTCTTCTTAAAAAAAAAGAATAAAGAAACCTGCGACTGCCCAGCAAACTGGCACACAATTCAATATGACAAACGCTGTGTGGAGAAAAGCATGAGCGTGACTTGTTACATGAAACATGATGATGACTCAGGTGTGTGTGTGTGAGAGCGGCCTCTCCTCTCCTCACACCATCTGAAGAATTGCCAACGCCCGGTTCTGTCACACCAATATCACCACTCAGCGTTGATGTGGTCTCATTATTACTCTATGAGGGCCTGGCGGTTGGATGCATGCTCCATTCATCATACTCATTTTAGCATTTCCTTCTATGAAGGAAGTACATCTAAACGCAGTGAGCAGGCATATTTTATTTGTCATTTCCTCACTATATGAAATGAAGCTTAAATCCAATTTGTCAGTGATGCTTTGAATAGCGCCTGAGAAGGCCGTGAGAATAATGCAATTTATTTTGGTGTACAATCACATTGCACATTACTATAACTACTACTTACAGTACACATTATGAAACACTTTGTACTTTTTGCAAATGGTAGAAGTAATTTATTTTGACTTTTGATCTAATAGAAAAATAAAAGTCAGCACACCAATTTATGCTCCTAAAGAGTACGTTTGCTCGTGTATTAAAAATAGTCGTCCTCAGGCTTCAGGGAGTTTTCCAAGATTTTGATCTAAAGTCAGAATATTTGAGAACATAAAATATAAATAGAAAAATAATTTCATGTGATTCTGACACATAAACTGGAGTTGCTCTAATAACATTGAATAGGAGGGTTTTTGTATTTGTAAACTTAAAATAATATGTTTGAGTCATTGCATTATTTTGCCTCAGTAGCCAAGAGGTCCAAGTTAGTGCTTCAGTGTCCACAGAGTTTGATTCATAGGAAAATGCCAAGCTCTGACAGGTTAATAATCAAAGTGTTTGGTTGAAGGAGCACTTCAACCATTTTCAACCTTATCTTCAGATACAGTAATTGGACCTCCAAATGATTATTATGACACCATTTCTGTCTACTCGTTCTGTGTCCGTGTTCTGTGAGATGGACAGTGGACAGTTCAGAAACCTGCCTACCAATAACAAACAACATTTACATTTGAATTTTATTCTATTAAATGCAAGAACAATTATATTTCATCTAATAATGATGTCATTGGCAGGCAGGTTTCTGAGCTGTCCACAGTTCATCTCACAGAACGAGTAGACAGGAATGATGCCATCTTGTAATGATTATTACAACAAGGACTAATTATACGAAGAGAAGGTCTGAGTGCCGCACTGCGAGCTTGTAGATCTGCTATTTTTGAAAAGTCATGAAAATGTGTGAAAATCTTTGAATATACCGGTATGTGTATTTTTTAAATGAACGTTTTTAACTCAAATTTTGCTTCTGGGGGGGGGGTCCCTGGAACTAAATATTTTGAGATGGGGGTCCGTGGCCAAATACATATCATTTTGGGGGTCCTTCACGGGAAAAGTTTTGAGAACCTCTGACATAGTAGTCTCTCAAGAACAGACTAACTGAGCTCCAGTTACCGGTATGTGAAAAGGACCTTTTCTTTGACGATGGCTGGCCAGATTGCTGACATTGAAACACGGGTTTTTCAAAAAAAAACCTCAGAAGGATTCAAAAGACACTTATAGAATCGGGTCAAAATTCAAATTTTCACGATTCAAAAATAGCAGATCTACAAGCTCGCAGCGCGGCACTCTGTGCCGCGCTGTGAGCTTGTATATCTGCTATTTTTCAATAGTTAAAGCATTCAATAATCCTAGGCCTAAATGGGTTAATATCAAGATGCATCATACTGACATTGTGTTTGTTCCCCTGGATACACAGGACAACCGAGGCCAGGGAGTGACATTTCATGAACAAGATGGCAACGATGGCTCATAAGTTATTGCAGTCTGTGGGAGAAGTACTTCTGGCTGTCCTCATTATGTCACTTCTGACATTAGCAAGCTCTTTTGCCATTTTGTTTGCTCTAGTTTGTATGTTCGTGTGTGTGTGTATGTGTGTGTGAGGGGAGGGGGGGGGGGGGGGGGGGGCAGTGTCACCCCATGAGGGCATATCAGTATCAAAGCTACACATCAAAAGCTTCTGACACATATCAAGAGGCTCTTTCCTGGCCTCTGCCAAGCAGCACTGGGACTATATTGAAGTATATGTGTGAAACTGTTTTGCGTTGAGTTGAGTCATACAGTATATAGACGTACTGTACAGTAAATGAAGAGCTGAGGTTACAACGTATGGAGTCATTGTTGGGTGCTCTTTATTCAGTGAAACAAGATTTCTTGCCCATAGAGTTTCTTGCCCATAGAGGTTTGCATGATGCAAAGCATTAATGTTTTACCATACTGTGACAACTGACAGCCAGTGCAAAAACCCACACAAAACGACTATATTTTCTTATCCACCTGTCAAAACAGATAGCCATTAATTAAATTTCTACGACATTGTCACCACAAGCTGAACTCTGTTATACATTATCAACAAAAATAATCATCACCATAACAGCCATTGTCATTCTTTCAACCTGTCAGCTCATTTGTATACACTGTAACCTACAGTACTGTACCACCACCTGTCAGCTTCCAAGAAAACTAGAGATATGCTGCAGCACAGTTGTTTGCAGTTCACATCCATGTCTGTCCACAGACTCCACACTCAAATATCTGTCTATAAATTCCAGTAATCTGGTGTGTGTGTGTGTGTGTGTGTGTGTGTGTGTGTGTGTGTGTGTGTGTGTGTGTGTGTGTGTGTGTGTGTGTGTGTGTGTGTGTGTGTGTGTGTGTGTGTGTGTGAGTGTGCGTGTGTGCGCGTGTGTTCGTGTGCGTGCGCAATGCGTGTCAATTAATTCAACATTTACAAGTGCACAGCTCAGAAGAGTACTTTTATTCAGATAACACACAGGCAAACCCCAAACAAGCATCAGTGAAATAGCCTATTCTATTCTATTGTTGCGACCGTAGTTGCGACCATAGGTCTATTTAGTATGAAAACCTGCAGCTCATGTTCGTCTGTCTGTCACACTTCATGCTCCATATACAGTATTGCCAAGACACTAGTCTTGCAAATTGACCATAGACCACATAAGACTACACAAACAATATGTCCATTTATGGGCATCTTACATCATAGATGTCTGACGTCATAGACCACACTAATACAATCCCGTTTATGCCGATATGTGGAGATCCCTTGTCCAACTTTATTCCATCTTCCAGTAAACCTTTTTTTCCCGCGTTATTCCTCCCACAGTTTTTGGGCCATATGTCAAATCGACCAGCTTCATTGGGACACGCATGCGTGGCATGCTATTTTATTAAGAGATACTTTATATATAGTTTGATTTATATACATTTATTCATGAATTCTCCATTGACTTTAATTAAAGATTAAACTTTTCCCAAATATGGAGATCATAGACCACATGAGACTGACACAGTATGTCCATATATGGGCTTTCCAAGATATGGGCTTAATATTGATGGCATCAGAGATCTCCATATATGGCCATTCATTTATTTGTGAATTAATTTCCCCCATTGAATTGAATTGGGAAAATTCAAATGGTAAGTCGAAATTCATTGCATGCATCTTTCTAGTTCTATTCTATCTATTCTATTCTATAATTGATTAGATAATGATTAATAGACCTGAGAAATATGCCTTTCATAATGTAGGTCCTCGCTTTACAATAAGAAACCTACCATACATGCAAACATTACAGTGGTGGGAAAATTATTATTATGCAGAGAGCAAAATAAAATATCATCTTTATTTTTACAAAATATAACTTCTTTTTTTTCAGCATCATGGCTGGCCCTTACAAAGCTACAGTATATTGCATCATAATGCCTTTTACAGTGTCTGTTGATTATGCTTTCTCTGGTGAGTTTAGTATAGCAGAGGTTTAAACCATTTGATTTCACTCCCCTGGGAGAGAGGACCAAAAGCTTGCATCTAAGTGAACAGAATACATTCTATTTATCAATCTACTCTATCCATTTCTGCCCATTAGGATTGCTCATGGCTCTGATTTCACCTCAACTTGCTTGCGTCACCTCATTTTTATTGACGCTAACATCCTCAATTATGTCTGTCGTGAATTATGGTGACATTTCATTTGGATCACGTGCGGTCGCTTTTAAGTGCGTAACTGCACAGTTGGGAACTGACAGCCACGTTGATTTGCTGTGCTGTAACAAAAACGAGCAATTTCCAAGAGAAATATTGGTCAGACGTTTCTGAATGCAGAAACAACATGTGTCCAACACATTTCCAATTGGAAACTAATGGACCCTTGGATTTTCTTTACATCTGAGACAAGTAAATGGCACCAAAACAGTTGATGGTAACAGATAGTGACTTACTCTCAGCAGGTTATATAAAATAGTTTCAACGAAATATACACGCACGCACGCACGCACGCACGCACGCACGCACGCACGCACGCACGCACGCACGCACGCACGCACGCACGCACGCACGCACGCACGCACGCACGCACGCACGCACGCACGCACGCACGCACGCACGCACGCACGCACGCACGCACACACACACACACACACACACACACACACACACACACACACACACACACACACACACACACACACACACACACACACACACACACACACACGTGCGTGCGCACAAACATGCAGGAACCAATATGCATGCATGCATGCACAAATATACCCACAGCACTCTCTGCCTCTCTGGGGAACATCTCACCTCACCACCAGAACCTTCTCTAATGTTTCATTCATTCAGCCTTTGATGGTGTGTGTGTGTGTGTGTGTGTGTGTGTGTGTGTGTGCGTGCGTGCGTGCGTGCGTGCGTGTGTGTGCGCGTGTGTGTGCGCGCGCGCGTGCATGTGCGCGTGCGTGCATCCACATTTCTTTCAGTGGGTTTATGTCTTTCCATGGATAAACCATTCCAATTCAAGTGCCCAGGTGCAGCCTCTTCAGAACAGCAAAAACACAACAGCCCTCCAATTACTGTGTCCTCGCCACCATCACAATCATATGCACCAAATTACCCTGCTTTTCATCGGCACCCTGAAAGTGAAAACAACAAATCAGACTCTTTCTCCCCCCTGCTTCTTTTTATTCTCCGACCACAAGAACAGAGTTGAAATTGACAGGCGAGACAATCTCTCTTCTTCTCTCGCCCCTGAAAACCTATTTGTCCAAACCGCTGTCTGATGAGCACTGTCAGAAAATTCAACACATGCACAATGAAAAAATATTATTTACACGATTGCCCATTCTTTTCAGTGTTTCTGTGAATGTTGGTGGGAAATCACAATGGGAGAGTGATCATTTCCTCACCAGGGCATTATTGTTATCTGTTATACTTCATTTTAAAGTTTAAAGGCATGTCTAAGGCAGATTAATGGTCTATTGGCAGTTCAGGCTCAAATCATTATGATTGAGATAAGGTCAAGCCATGACCCCACAGCAGTACTTAAAGAGTATCTCAGCCCCAAGCTAGGATTATAGCCATTATAGTTGAGTGGACTGAATGGGGTCAAACACTGAGGTTATTGGAGTAAACACCAAATCAATGTCAACTGAACTGATAGTCGTCCTTTTCTTCCAAATTACAAGAAACTCGCACAACTCTGACTTTCTGCCCTATAGTAGGGGAGCCTATGTATCAGATTATGTTGGCCGTAATTTTGGAATGTTAATTTTTGGAGACATGTATATCTTGATTCTTGGGGTTCTCAGAATGCCAAAAAAACATGTCTCCAATTTTTCTTTTTGGGTTTAGCTGGTGTAATTAGCATAATTAGTCAATTAATTGCCCAAAACAGGAAATGGCAATAACTTTGCTTCTAGGTAACTTATAAAGGTGATCTAAGAGTCTACTGTAAGTCGATGTTTGTGAGGTCCAGAAATTAATCTGTTACCATTTTGAAGTCATACAAACTTTCCTAATTAGCATAATTAGCATAAATTATGCAACAACGAGGTGAAAATAAGCAAATTGCTTATTTTTTTCAGTTTTAGTCAACTTTGAAAGCTTCTCACAGACTTTAAGATGTAAGTTTACAAATCATCAATTATCATCATCCTATAAATAAATCATGCAACCCTGTATCTGTGTAATAATTACGTAATAATCACACCAAAACCAGAAAGCTATATTTCTTTGCTTCAAGTTAATTAATAAACATGATCTTACAGACAGTGTAAGTCTGTTTGCAAGACTAGAAAATATTCTCTTTCCATAACTAGGATATCTAACCTTCCCTTATTAGCTTAATTTGCATATATATCCTTCATATAAAATAAAGAACAATATGAGAAATGGTCACAGAATTATCAGATTGTTTATTCTCAGAATAGAAGGGTCTCCATCTTTTTGTCATCAACACCAATTCCCAACACCAATGCCTTGCTTACATTACAACACACCTATTCATCTGCCCCACACATGCACATCTCAGAGCAGTTAAAACGTTAAGATCGACAAGAACAATGTGACACGCACTGGGATTTCTTGCAGCCACATTTGATCAGTTGGGTATTATGGGTAATGGTGGCTGGAGCTGGGGGTTCCCGTGTTGTGACTGGCACCAGTTGTTCTCCCTCAGCCTCCATCCATATTCAGTTACTGGTGGTATCTGTGGGTTATGTACGTACAATAACCCACGGGCAATGGCTTGATGTAATGCTCCTTGTGTAGGTGGCAGCCTATCGGCTTCTAATTGGTTCTTTGTGAATAACCTCCACCTGAGCTCACCAACATCCACAAGATTTGTACCGGGCTTGTGCAGCTGGCAAACAAATGTTTCAACCTTTTTTTCTGTGTCAGAACTGAGCTTTTTTTAATACCTAGAGTAGCAAATGCAAATGGGAAAGCCATCATGGATCAAGACATGTTCCCAGTGGGCTGACCACTTCATAGCCACACTGGACAGGAACATAGTGAGACTCATGTAGTATTTGACCGCTATGGCATTGCATCTTCACTGAAGGATGCCACATGTAAGCGACACCAGGGTGGCAAGCCCCCTACCACTTATGATGTGGAAGACAACACACCGATAGGGAAGGTGTCAGAAAAACTATTCTTGTCAGGTATCCACACCAAAGATGAGCTGATTGTCTATCTTGCTAAGAAAGCCCTCCAACTCTTCCAGGGAAAACCCAACATTATCATAATCAAGGCAAGATGTCCACTCAAACTCTATTGATGTACAGTAAAACATACCAGGGTATGAAAACTTCCATGCCATCATGGAACTGACCAGACAGGCCATTTTGTTGGCAAGGGAAAGTTAACCTGTTGGCAAGCTCTAAACCGGTGTCCTGTGGAGGTGGTATTTGCATTTGATACTCTAGGCACTACAAAAAAGCTCAGTTCTGATGCAGAAAAAAATTAATAATAAGATTTAAGCATTTGTTTGCAAGCTGTACGAGCCCGGTACAAATCTTGTGGATGTTGGTGAGCTCAGGTGGAGGTTATTCACAAAGAAACAATTGGAAGCCGAGAAGCTGCCACCTACACAAGGAGCATTACATCAAGCCATTGCCCGTGCCCATTACCAGGCAATGGTATGGTATGAGGAGTCAGGACCACGTACATAACCCACAGATACCACCAGTAACTGAATATGGATGGAGGCTGAGGGAGAACAACGGGTGCCAGTCACAACACGGGAACCCCCAGCTCCAGCCACCATTACCCATAATACCCAACTGATCAAATGTGGCTGCAAGAAATCCCAGTGCGTGTCACATTGTTCTTGTCGATCTCCATCCATCCATCCATCTTCAACCGCTTATCCGGAATCGGGTCACGGATATATATATATATATATATATATATATATATATATATATATATATATATATATATATATATATATATATGCAAATTATGCTAATAAGGAAAGGTTAAATATCCTAGTTATGGATAGAGAATATTTTCTAGACATGCAAACAGACTTACACTGTCTGTAAGATCATGTTTATTAATTAGCTTAAAGCAAAGAAATATAGATATTTCTGGTTTCGGTGTGATTATTACATAATTATTACACAGACAAAGTGTTGCATGATTTATTTATAGGATGATGATAATTGATGACTTGCAAACATACATCTTAGAGTCTGTGAGAAGCTTTCAAAGTTGACTAAAACTTAAAAAATGCAGCAATTTGCTTATTTCCACCTCATTTTTGCATAATTTATGCAATTTATGCTAATCAGGAAAGGTTGTATGACTTCACAATGGTAACAGATGAATTTCTTGACCTCACAAACATGGACTTAGACTCTTAGATCACCTTTATAAGTTACCTAGAAGCAAAGTTATTGCCATTTCCTGTTTTGGGCAATTAATTGTCTAATTATGCTAATTACACATGCTAAACCCCAAAAGAAAAATTGGAGACATGTTTTTTTGGCATTCTGAGAACCCCAAGAATCAAGATGTACATGTCTCCAAAAATTAACATTCCAAAATTACGGAAATACATAGGCTCCTCTACTACTATATGTCCTGTCCAATATGTCGGGTGCAACTTGGCATGTGAAAATGAAGCTTTTGTGCATTACTTTTACTGGACTACAAGTTCAAGGCTGAACTTACAGCATGCTCTTTGGACGCAACGCACATGCTCGCGCGCATGCACGCACGCACGCACGCACGGACGGACGGACGGACGGACACACACACACACACACACACACACACACACACACACACACACACACACACACACACACACACACACACCTACACACACGGATTAAGCTTCACTTTGCAGGACAAGGATTGACACAGTATATACCCACATTACATTATATAGGGTATGTTGGCCTTGGCATAATACTGTATTATGTCTGTATTATGCTCTGCAGCTTGTTTACTTTAGCCAGTTTAGCTCTATATACTTTGAATGATTCTCAATTCTGAACTTGATGATTCGCTTTTAATATCGTGGCATTAAAAATCACAATACCTGTATATCATGCATCGACTTTTTTTGCCCACCCCTGATTTTGACCAGAACCAACTCCTCTCCTGTATGTCCTAGATTCTGGCAAAAAGTTACTTCTGAGTTCTGAATTGCCAGTGCACAATCAAAACGCTTATGTATTCACTAAACCTGGTCCGGTCCCTTGTGGCTTCAGTGTGTCTCTACTTTAGAACAGCGGTCAAATCCATCCTGTCAAACTAATTTGTCTAACACATCCTTTAGGCATTTCCCCTGGCAACAAAAGAATAACAGTTGACCCTGTACGTATGCAGCAACATTACATATTGTAGGCTACTGTATGTATAACAGACAATATGTACAAACTGTGCTTTGGTTCATATGCAGTACAGGGTGGGTATGAATACATACATTTATGTGAGCCAATCTAGATCTATGCTAATACAATTACATTCTGTGCCATGTTTCATCAAAGCTCTTATTAACCCCTGCACACGCACGCACTCACACGTGCGCGCACGCACGCACGCACGCACACACACACACACACACACACACACACACACACACACACACACACACACACACACACACACACACACACACACACACACACACACACACACACACACACACACACACACACACACACACACACACACACACACCTTTTGCTGTCACGTACAGACTTCTCAACCAGCCTTTTCCATCTCAGTCTGGCAACCTAATCACACCCTGTACTTCCAAGACATTCTTCTGCTCCATTGAGTAGGGAGCATTCACGCCCCTGTCCCTCTCTACCCGCGCGGAATCATCTGTGGTGACAAACATCATTATAATGTTCTTCAATGACTGCTCCACCTTTAGCTGTAGCACGTAGCCTGCGGGTGTGTGTGCGCGGTTTGTGCGTGGGGGGTTAGCCTATACTCTGAGTGAGATATATGACCCATGTTCACTGCCAGTGGTTCAGAAACCCTGTCCACGCCTGATGTCAGAGTGCCACGCATTAACAGGAACCCCTTTGGGAAATGAGATTGATATCATGGAGAGTATTCTCATTAAAGTTGCAACGTTATGGTGGATATCTCCCAAAATGACTATAATGAACGGTCAATGACCCATCTCATACAAATGACACAAAAAACATTCAAAGTAAGAATTGGCACTTATTTACCTTTTGCATGCTATGATAAGCTTTATGGCTACGGTCATTTCTGCAATAACGCATATTTTGAAAAGCCATTATTCAATTCAGCAACTGAGAAATGGGTTGAAGTTTAGCTGCTAGACAACAGAACTCATCACCAGTGGTGCACTGGGCTTTGATCAAAATGACTGCAAAATAAATAGTGATGAATGGGGAGCAGAGAATGGCTGCTATAGTATCATTGTGCCCTGTCTGGAATTTTGCCATTGATTCAGAGAGCTTGTTTGAAAGCCTGATGTATTGTTTGATGGAAAACAATGTTCAGTTAACAAAAATATGGATCAATACCACAAGTGAACAACTCTTGGGAGAACTCCTTTGGAATGTAACATTGTTATTATGTCCAGGGAATGCTCTGCTCAGTGGGCACTACTCTCTTTGCTCAAAGTGCCACCTTTGCTGAGCAGGTGAATTGAAGGTGAAGTGAGCAGACTAAGGCAAGTGATAAGACAGCTAGACACAGTGATTAGCAAATTAATCATATTCTGACTTATTACTATATATCAACCAGCATCCCAATTTCCACAAATATGAAAGAAAGAAAGAAAGAAAGAAAGAAAGAAAATCTTTCAAAGTGCAACTTTTGGCAAAATGCAAATATCCTCATTTGTCAGGAAGAAAGTGACAGATGGTGTCTACTGTACTTTGCCCCAACTCCAAAACAATCAGCACCTTTATTTATTTTATTTAATTTTATGTATTTATTGTCGACCACTGGGGCTTTTCTCTCGACGGAAATTACAATGCGTCCATAATTTAGGCACCCTAATGTGCATGAAATATTAATATTTTTGCTATTACAAATATGTCGCATGCAGAGTCTTTTGGGGCTCAAGTGTTTATAATGACAAAGCTGTGCTTGGAGAAGTCAGTCTCCCGCAGACCGACTATTTCATGTCCCACTGCTTTGGGTCCTCTGTGAATTTGTCATGAGACCGAGCTCCTCCTACGCAAGGGTTACGCTTATCCTTGGGCAGACTTTGTTCTTTTTATGCTAAAACTAAGATGACATTTTTTTTAAACTAATAAACTATTTGAATAAACTACTTCACTTGTCTCACCCCTATAATCCGTTACTTCACACATTTATCATCTTAATCCCTACATAATCCCTACACGACGAATAACAAATAATAGTAAATCTACAAACTACTACAAAATAAATGTGAAAGGGGTGCCATGTCTTCTTTGGCCTTTAACGGCAATGTGACACTGCATGTATGACTTGAGGCATGTTGTTCCAAAAATGTGTTTGGAAAAAGTCGACCTGCTGGTGGCGCTATAACAGGCCAATGTGAAAAGAGTGGCATTTGTTCCTTGACCTAGTGGGAATGTGTGTGCAGAATTTCTCTGTAATCACAAGCTGCGTTCATGATTTAAGTGATTTTGTTAAAAATTGACCAATCCTGCAAACTTTAGAAGCCAACGTTAGCCAATTAGGATGGAATATAGGGAGTGCACATACAAAGATGTACACTGATCAGTGGAGTTATAGGTAAAAACACGAATTGGCCTGCTATAGCGCCACCATGAGGCTGATGTGAAAATATTTAGGATGGAATATAGGGAGTGCACATACAAAGTTGTACACTGATCAGTGGAGTTATAGGTAAAAACACGAATTGGCCTGCTATAGCGCCACCATGAGGCTGATGTGAAAATATTTAAGTGGCATTTATTCCTCTGCCTTTTGGGAATGTGCATGCACAATTTCACCAAAATCCCACACTGCGTTCATGATTTCAGGCATTTTATTCAAAACTGACCAATCCTGCAAACTTTGGAAGCCAGTTTTAGCCAATCAGGATGGAATATGGAAAATCGGACAGATCCATGTCGATCACATGACTGTAGAGACACTGTCTACCGATTTGCGTGATTTTTTGACAAAATCTGTAGGAGTACTGGCAATAGTTAGTTTTGCAAAAGACGGCCTCCTGGTGGCGCTAGAACAGGCCCATGTGAAAAATGTGGGGCAGAGGTTCTGAATTGGTATCCAGGGAGTGTGTGTACTGTTTAGCAGTGACCGACCGGGCCAACGGCACCGGAGATTAACTGGTAACGGACGGACGGACGGACGGACGGACGGACGGACGCACGGACGGACAGACGGACGGACGGACGCACGGACAGACAGGGGCGAAAACATACTCTCCCCCATGCCTTTGGCTGGTGGAGACACCAACAGATAATGCACTATACTGTAGCTCTTTTTTAGTAAGTCTGACGTGAGCTTTTGGAAGCCCATCAGTGACATGGCTCTGGTTAGGGAAGCATGTGGTGGATTTGACCTTTGCCAACCTTGGCAGGCTCATGCCCAGGCCAACTGTGAGGCAAGCTGTCTGTCTCTCACTGGGCCTTTCCCTCTAAGTGACAAGGCCTAGGAGTGCTGCCAGCAATTCCGTATTTGTGAGCAAGCACAAGAGAAACCAATGGACAATGTAGTGATTAATTGATCATGATGAAACCATCTTTTTATTATACAGATGATTCACACAGCAAAACTCCAGACTCCACATCCTGTTCTGGAGTACATGTACTACATACAGTACATGTACAGTATATAGACCCACCTATGTGGGAAGTGACAATATTCCTGTACGGTCTTTCAACAGGGGGTCTGCGACCCCTAGGATGTCCTCAGAGTTACTGCAGGGGGGATCTTGATTGCGACCGTCAGGGAGCAGTTTACTATGAAAACCTCCACCGGCCGTCCGTCCGTCCGTCCGTCCGTCCGTCCGTCCGTCCGTCCGTCCGTCCGTCCGTCCGTCCGTCCGTCCGTCCGTCCGTCACACGTCACACGTCACACCTTTGTTTGTGTACGGTTTGATGTCATATAAACAAACCTTTGTGTACGTTGCTGTGGCAACAGTCTGTTGTTGCTGGTTTGTTAGTGTACGTTAGCAACCACCTTAGCAACCATGGTTTTACCCTAGCAACCAACTGTTTACCCTAGCAACCAACTGTTTACCATAGCAACCATGTTTTTTTACCCTAGCAACCAACTGTTTACCATAGCAACCAGATACGCAGAGCAGGGATCTCCATATATGGGCATAAAAGGGATTCTGTTAGGGATCTCCATATATGGGCATACAAGGGATTCTGTTAGGGATCTCCATATATGGGCATAAAAGGGATTCTGTTAGGGATCTCCATATATGGGCATAAAAGGGATTCTGTTAGGGATCTCCATATATGGGCATAAAAGGGATTCTGTTAGGGATCTCCATATATGGGCATACAAGGGATTCTGTTAGGGATCTCCATATATGGGCATAAAAGGGATTCTGTTAGGGATCTCCATATATGGGCATAAAAGGGATTCTGTTAGGGATCTCCATATATGGGCATAAAAGGGATTCTGTTAGGGATCTCCATATATGGGCATAAAAGGGATTCTGTTAGGGATCTCCATATATGGGCATAAAAGGGATTCTGTTAGCTGTTAGTGATCTCCATATATGGGCATAAAAGGGATGCTGTTAGGGATCTCCATATATGGGCATAAAAGGGATTCTGTTAGGGATCTCCATATATGGGCATGAAAGGGATTCTGTTAGGGATCTCCATATATGGGCATAATAGGGATTGTATACCAGATGATGCCCTGTTAGGAGATCCACACTAACAGAATCCATATATGGTCCTACCGACAGCTGCTATAAGCCAACCCTGGCGATAAGGTCTGAGTCGAAGAAATGCTTCTTTCCTGGCAAGAATTGCCCCTTTATACTGTAGGGCTCGTTTGTGTATTGTATGACATCACACCACATCATCGGCTGAGGACTGTGTGATGTCATCATATCTCCATATATGGAGACATAAGTTGCTCATGCCCAAATATGGGCTGGTGAGGTCAGACTTAGTGTGATGCGTAGGTTATCTCCATATATGGAGATTCAACTTCAATGAGTAACCATGGCAAACTGTCAACTGCCCGTATGTCTTGATAATTGGTAAAACAAACTTTTGGCCTATTTGTGGAGATAAGCGACCAACGGTCGCTTATCTCCCGATTAGGGAGTCTTACTGGTTCTTGAAAGTATTGAGAGTTTAAGTGGTTAAATATCTGAAAGTGAAAATAAAACACTTTCAGATACAAAATTAACATGAATAGAAATAGATAGATAGGTGATGATGCTTTCCAAAAAGATGAAGATCTGTAACGAAGAAGATCAATTAAGAAGATTAATTGCGACCGTCAGGGAGCAGTTTACTATGAAAACCTCCACCGTCCGTCCGTCCGTCCGTCCGTCCGTCCGTCCGTCACACGTCACACGTGACCATCAACAAACGTCACACCTTTGTTGATGTTTAAATCGGAGAGTCTTGGTCAAATACTTCTGTTGGTTTCTGCACTGATCATTTATACAATTCAGCTGTGTTTGCTCGTGTCATCATGATGAGGTCATAAATCAGCCATGCCCAAATATAGATTTTACGGGTTTACATGCTTACTCAGTTATTCGTTATGTGAAAGTCCTATGACGTCTATGATATCTGACATCATCATACATACATTCCCTTTTATGCCCATAATGGAGATCCCCTCTGTAGAACCAGCCACTGACATCACTGTAATGTCAGGGGAACCAAATCCCTTTTATGCCCATATATGGAGATCCCTGTGATGCCAGGGGAACCAAATCCCTATTATGCCCATATATGGAGATATGGAGATCCCCGTGTTGCCAGGGTAACCAAATCCATTTTATGCCCATATATGGAGATCCCTGTGATGCCAGGGGAACCAAATCCCTTTTACGCCCATATATGGAGATCCCTTATGTCATCAATATTAAGCCCATATCTGTGAATATCTTTGGGTACCAGATGTCTCCATATATGGTTAAATGGTCCGATATACATCACTGGCCAGAAGACCAAGAAATGGTGCAACCTCGCCCTTTGCTTTTCTCCCTTAGGCATCTTACTGGTAGGTAGTTTAATGAGGAATGCAGTATGGTGGTAGGTAGGTAGTTATGGCCTTTGATGTAAGATTTTCACTTTCTAGGATAACTATATTTGCTATTCCCAGATGATGCCCTTTTAGGGTACCCCTCATGCCCATATATGGAGATCCCCAGGCTTTACTAATTAACATAAGTTTTATGCCCATATATGGAGATCATTGTCCCAATGTCATCAGATATATGGGCATAAATGGACACAGGCAAACTAGATGTAAAAAACATGGTTGCTATGGTAAACAGTTGGTTGCTAGGGTAAACAGTTGGTTGCTAGGGTAAGAAAACATGGTTGCTATGGTAAACAATTGGTTGCTAGGGTAAACAGTTGGTTGCTAGGGTAAAAAAAAACATGGTTGCTGTGGTAAAAAGTTGGTTGCTAGGGTAAACAGTTGGTTGCTAAGGTAAAAAACATGGTTGCTATGGTAAACAGTTGGTTAGTAGGGTAAACCTTCAATGATTTTGACATCTTGTTACTAATCTGTCGGTAGATAATGCCGGTCTTATATAAGGGTCATTTGTGTACGGTGTGATGTCATACTGATGTCAGCAGTGTGACAGGAGATAAGCGACCAACGGTCGCTTATCTCCCGATTAGGGAGTCTTACTGGTCTGTAACACAATGTTATTGCGATCGTAGGTCGCATTTACTACCAAAACCTCCACCGGCTGTCTGTGAGTGAGTGAGTCAGTCAGTCCGTCACACTTTTGCCCTGCTCATATCTCCACAACCGTTGCCCCCATCCATGCCAAATTTTGCACACACACTCCTTGACTGCCAAACTACAACCTCCAAGGACCCCCGGAGCCCCAGGGACCCCCAGATGTAAAAAATGACCAAATGTGCTCACACGTCACACGTCACACTTTTTCCCTGCTTATATCTCCGCACCCGTTGACCCGATCCATGCCAGATTTTACACACACACACACACACACTCCTTGCCTGCCAAACTACAACCTCCAAGGACCCCCGGAGCCCCCAGATGTAAAAAAATACCAAATGTGCAAAAATGACCAAATGACCACCCCAACGGGGCTGCTCACGGGGAATTCCCGGGGACCACCGACTCCTGGTGCTCCAGAACGGATGCAAAAGTGGTGGCGCCCCCAGTGGAGGACCCCCTGCCACTGCAGCGCACATAAAATGCCGTAACTCGGGCTAGGAGTGTCCGGGAGAGCTGGGGCCGGTACCTATTCGTCCGCCAAGGCAACGCGGAGACCCCACCCCTCATTCTCACATGGCCCTATTCTAGCGCCACCTTCAGGCCGATTTTTAAAACACATTTTTGGACACTGCTCCTACAGTTTTTGCCCTAAAATCACGAATATCACTACACAGCATGTCTACACTCATGTCATCAACATGGATCAGGAAGATTTTGGAAAAACACATTTTTGCCCTATTTGTGGAGATAAGCCACCTACGGTCGCTTATCTCCCGATTAGGGAGTCTTACTGGTACAATATGTCTCTCTCTCAGCTAAGGGGTCCTTAATTGGCCTGAAAAAATCTGAAGGCCCCTGTTATGGAGGCATAAGCTGTTTGTTAATGATGTCACGGCACGTTTTCTGTAATTCTTCTGTTTAAACTGAATGTTGAACTGAAATTCAAGTGTGCATGGCTCTAAAAGTAAACTAGAATTCAATGTTTGCATGGCTCTAAGCTGAATTCAATATCCTATGGCTTTAAATGCTGTTAAAATGCATTCAAGTTTGCGTGACTCAAGTTATTCTGATCAAATGTATGTCTTGCTGTGGGCCCGCTCTTGTATAGTGTGGGGGGTTTAGCATAGCTTCCCTGATTTTGCTAGCATGCTGCTTGGCAAAATTTAGGGAACATCCTGGGTCCCGACCCTGAGTTTGGGAAACAGAAGTTGGTGACAGGTGGATAGCCAGGTGTCCATGTTGGTCGCCAAGCTTTCAAGTGTGACTGAAATGTCAAATCTTTGTAGGGGAATGCTCAAAGGATTGCAGATCTCCAAGCAACTATCTTCTTGGTCATAGAGAAAACAAGTTGCCATGTTAACATTGTGAAGCAAATGCTAGCAGGATGATCAATCATTGTCAAGAGTTATTTGATTTTCGCAACAGAAAGCATGAATGTTTGTATTTGCGTATTATTTCCCCTCAACAATGGGGAATACATATAAACTCTGGAAATCATTTAAATGGATTTTGCTGTTGTGAAATGGCCAAAAATGTGTTAGCATTTCTTTCCATATAGAACCCCACAGCGGTGTCATGTTCAAAAACATAATCCTGATTAGTAAGGTGAAAACTTCCCCACAGAGACTGGGACAAACTAAGTCGCATGCAAAGCAGAAAGGTGAACTGACTCCTGAAATTGAATGTGTCTCTGGGTTTGCATGCTTGTGTGCGAGTGCATTTATAGTGTGTAGGTGCGTATGTGTGTCTAGTGATAGGAGGCAATACACCTGTAAGCTTGCACTCACTGGAGCGAAGCCTATTAGAACAAGCACAAGACATATGCCTCAGACTGTGCACTGTGGACACTCATGCGCCTACACATACACATACACAATGGACCTCCATGTACTTGTACGTGTATGCACATGCATGCACACACGAATAACAACAATTATTTTTATGCATAATAGTCGCTTGCACAGTGTAGGCATGAATTACCATCTTGAGCATAGCTCCGGTAGCCAGCTATGTCATGCAAAAAATATTGTTCTGTCTTATGCTAAGGTCACCTTCAACAAAACATCCACAGGAGAAAAATATACTCCACCAGGTATGGTGTTACAAATTATACTGTCTACATTAGCGATGTTTTTCCAGGAACAAACTTTACTTCCAAACCTCTGTAAATGCTTAGTCATCAATTGACAGCGAAGAGCCCCCTGTAACTGTCAAGAGAACGTATTATTCTTATGCTAAGGTCACTGGCAACAACATGCCCAGCAGGAAGTATACTAGGCGTGTCATTCTAAATGACATTTTATGCAAGTGTGATGCCTCTCCAGCCACAGCTTATTTCTAGTCCTTTCTGAATGCTTAGTCATCCATTGACAGCAAGAACCTCCTGCAACTGTCCAGCATTTAGTATATCAGGATTTCTTCGCTTTTTTTTCTCCACGTTGTCCAATATTTGGTGCAGATTAAGTATCGATTTCTACTGTATATATTTCAGAACACAGTGAAAAATGTTTCTTTGAGGTGGATTATAGGGGGCATTGCCGGAGGCCACTCATCATTTTCCTGATACTTAACAGTTTGACATGAGAACTGAGATGATAGCATATACTTTGAACTTGTAGACTTTTGCATTTTAAGTTATTTGACTATTCAGCATGCTCCTCTCAAGTGACTTCCTCAGCAATGATGAAACTTCACCCTAAACTTACTCTCCAATGCATTGGTCCTTAAAGCAATCAAGTATGAGGGGAAAATAGACAATCTCCAAGAGAGTATCTTTGCTGATTTGCTCGCGACGCTTATCCAAATTGTCTGGCCCCTTATCAAATTGGATTGGTTTATTTGAATGGGAGGGAAGTCCCCCTTTGGTCACTGCAGGTTTAATATTGAATCTGAATTTAATCTGAAATTGTTAAATATGAGACAGATGGGGACATTTTGTTGGAAGACCTTGAATTCAAAACAACAAACTATAATGATATACTGTGTATACACACACGCGCATGCATACGCACGCATGCACACGCACACAAGCACACACGTGTCGTGCACGCACACGCACCTGCACACACGCACACACGCAAACACACTTCTCTTTCTTTGTTTCTGTGCATTGACAAAACTTGCAGTTTTGTAGAGGGCTAAATACAATTACTATGACAGGCTTTTCAAGCCGTTTGCACCCATTTGGTCTCACTGTATTATAAGGCAAATACAAAGAAGTCTTTAGCTCCTAAGTTTGTTGCAACAGCAAAACTTTGAAGATAAACAAAAGTGTAAGAATTAATTTTAAGCTATTACCGCAAGTGACAGCCACTTTTTTTAATTCAAAGTAAAAAATGTATCCCCCAGGGGATAAGTCTGGTAATTTAACAATTGTTTGGAATTCATGTTTGAGTAAATAAAATGCTGTTTCTCACTTTACAAGGTGCTGATAACTGGCAAATTAATAAACAACAGCTGCACTCTCTAAAGTCAGTAATATGACGGGTCTATGATTAAAATAGATGTTGCATATAATTAATTCTCTTGGGTGAGTGATGTTACTGATTGTGATAAATGTGAATTGGTTTCAAGTGTATAATAGAGGCTTGTTTTGGCCTATTTGTCTGCATCTTCAATAGAAAGGACTCTCTGTGCAGGGAGTTAATTACATACTGTAGTGTAGGGTACGGTCCAACCTTCTCTGTCAATTGAAATAAATAAAGCTCCGCCTGGGGCAAATGTCAGTCAGTTACACAGCTCTCACCTGGTGTTTTGAAGAACACCACAACAACTACTTATTTGACATTGCAACCATTAATATTATACACAAATAATCGTGATGAAGTGCACTTCCCAGCTTTTTATCTCAATGCTACTTAGTAAAAGCGAGCCCACAAGTGCACTCCTGGGTTGCTGCTTTTTCTTTAATATTGTTGTTTTAAGATCCACCTAACCCCATTGATACAGTACAAGCAGCCTTTGAGCCTCTGCAGATGCTGGTGAGAGCCAGGAAATCAATGCACTCAAACAGGGATGAGAGCAGCTTGGTCTTGGATAACTCAGGGATGTCTTCATGTGCATTATTCATTAGACAGGAGAGACAGTGTCGCTATTGCTGCCGCTGTCGAGGTGTACTGGAGACAAAGAATATGAAAGCTTAACCTTATCTGTCCCCTAAATCTCAGAGCAGTAGTAATGCAAGTCCTACTATTTAGTCGTCTCGTGCCCTCTCTCTTTATTCATGTATCAGGGCAGTTAAAATACAACATCTGAAGACACTGTACCGCTTGACAATGTAAACGGTATCAGTGTATGGTCTCCACAGAAGAGAGACGAGTGGATTGTCCACTGCGAGAGAGGAGAGTTGCGTTCTGTATTGTCTGGCTTGATGTAATGTAGCTCTAGTTACTAGAGTTTGGGCCGTTTCACAGCCCTACCGTCTGTCCCTGAGCTGACTGATTATATATGGACTGATTTGTTTGCGTCTGATGCCATGACGACACATTAAGGGCCTTCTCAGATGAGGGCGATTTCTTATAAGACGCGAGACGTGAAGAGACCGGAAATCCCGCCCCTCTAGAGGAACAAAAACAAGAGTTTTTTTTCTCTTATCACTTGTTCGAAGATGGACCCTGATGTTGCTATTGCAGTCTGTGAGCTGTTGTGTTGCGACCACTACAGGAACGTCCGCCCCCTCCTTCTTTTTTTTGCTACTGGCCCTGTGTTCTCATTGGTTGAGCACGGATTCGCTAGGAGAGAATTATCTGAGAGGACATTCATACAACAACCGCTGGTGCGAGAAATTCTCGGGAGCATCGGGAGGGTCATAAAAAGGCTAATAACATTCTCAGATCGTCTCTGAGTAGTTTTCAAACCAAGCGCGAGTTTGTGTCTGAACTCGTGAAATGTTCGGGAGGTCATAAAATCCAGAACGATATCTAATCAGAGCCGAAATAGGCCTTGTGTAAAGATATCATTACTACATGTTATGGGATAGCTGCATTGGGAACTCCTTATATGGTTATGGCTGAGTCATGGTGACATGAGCCTGACGTCAGAGGTCCGTCTGCAGTGCCCGCCCAATGGCCCCCATGGGTCCTCCCGTAAGGATATCTATCACCTATCATGCCCGAAATAGGGATGTTAGGTTGTCGTCCATTGATTGCTGTTGTTGTATTTCTATTCATCCTCTATCCAAGGCCAAAGACTGGATGTACAATAAACAACTGAAGAAGGAAAAAGGGTTTAGCTTTTAACCACATCTGAGTAGTTAATAATAATAATAATCTTTATTTGTATAGCGCTTTTTAAGACAGAGTCACAAAGTACTTGACAGAAGAAGCAAAAGTGCAACAAAAAACAAATCAACACTATCATTACAGCAACAACACATCAGAAATAGGAAAAGCAAAAATAAGAGTTACAGTATGTGGAAGAAAGTTCAGGTTACCATGACATTCTTTCAACGCATGATCACCTTTATGGCTGGCGTAAATGTCCATCTTATCTATTATAACATGACACTGGAAGTTAAGTTAGAAAACTAACTGAGCTTTTAAAGCTTGGTTCGTAAGCAGAGATGAGAGAGGGAAACATAATTAGAAGTAGCATGTAACTGTTGCAAATTGAATACTGATCATCATGACAGGAGTTGAAGAGTGTTATGACATTCATTTTCAAATCACCTAAGCCCATTATACAGGCAGAATAAATATACATAGTAATCACCCTGTTGTGGCATAAAACAATTCTCACAAGTGGGTGGCCTGTACCAATTAATTGTTGGCAAGTGTACATAAGATGAGACAAAGTCACGAACACATCTCTCACCTTCAAAATGTTCACATGTAGTGATGTTGTTGCGACCATCAAGTCGCAGTTACTATCAAAACCTCCACCGGCTGTCTGTCTGTCCGTCAGTACTCGTATCTCCGCCACCGTTGCCCCTATCCATGCCAAACTTTGCACACACACTCCTTGGCTGCCAAACCACAACCTCCACTTCTCACAAGGCCATCTTCTAGCGCCACCATGAGGCCGATTCTTGCCCTAAAATCACGCAAAGCGGTACACAGTATGTCTACACTCATCTCATCAACATGGATCTGTCCCTTTTAGCACCACCATCAGGGCGATTTTTTCAAACACATTTTTGGACACTGCTTCTACAGATTTTGCCCTAAAATAACGCAAAGCGGTATACACAGTATCTCTACAGTCATGTCATCAACATGAATCTGTCCCATCTAGCGCCACCATCAGGCCGATTTTTCAAACACATTTTTGGACACTGCTCCTACAGATTTTGCCCTAAAATCACGGAAAGCGGCACACATTATCTCTAAAGGCATGTCATCAACATGGATCTGTCCCATTTCCAATATTCCCTCCTGATAGGCTACCATTGCCTTCTTAAGTTTGGGTATGAGACCAGACGGTCGCTTATCTCCCGATTTAGGGAGTCTTACTGGTTAGTATGTGCTTATTCTACCTATTTTTAACTGCATTGATGGCCCTGCACAATTAATTAAGAATTTCACGCATGTTACTTGTAAATGTGACGTGACAATAACGTTTGCTTCTGATTAGCTAGTTAGTTAATTTCAGTTTTACAAAAGGTGAAAGTAAAAAAGAAACATTAAAATGTATGCATGTGTAGTGTGTGTGTGTGTGCGCGCGCGCATGTGTTGCATTTATAATAGTGCATTTATAACGCCTTTGTGCATTGTGCATTACCTTCACCCATTCATACATTGATGGTGTGTCACCATGTAAGGCACTAACCTGCTCATCAGGAGCATTTAGGGCAGTTCAGCGTCTTGCTTAACCACACTTCGACACCAACCCAGGGGGAGCTGCGGACTGAACCAGGAACCTTCCGTTTACCAAGCAGCCGCTCTACCGCCTGAGCCACTGCTGCTCCCCACCACTGTGTGTGTGTGTGTGTGTGTGTGTGTGTGTGTGTGTGTGTGTGTGTGTGTGTGTGTGTGTGTGTGTGTGTGTGTGTGTGTGTGCGCGCGCGCGTGTGCGTGTGCGTGTGTGCGTATGCAAATAATGTATTTATGTTCTTTCAAGTACTTTATATTACCTGTATGTTCAGTAGCTCATTTATTTTCTATTCCCCCCTTTTCAAAACGGCCAACGGTTACATCAACAAGACATCTGGGTACATAACATGAGAATCTGATTTAGTTACCTTGGCACTCAAATCACTTTTATCAGGGTATGTTCTGAAAAGATCTTAGCAATATTATATGATTGCGAGAGTAACAAATCCTCAGTGGGTCAGATGTCACCAAATGTTTTTAATTTAATCTATTTATTTGTGTCATTAATTCAAAATCTGTGAATAGAATTGCGGCAATATGATGCTAATTGAGATAGCAAAGGTCTCAGAGTGATTCAAAGTCAGTGACTTTGTGACATTTGGAATGGCAATAATTGATTAATCCTGAAAGACCCTGGGTTGTAACCTCCTTTTAAGAGGGACAGCTACCTCCATTTCATGGTTCAAGAACTCAGCTTTTTTTTAAGTGAGAAGACAGATTGGCTCAAGGTTAAATGCTTTGGCAAGATGAGTCATTAGTGTGCAGCAAGTGAACGCTAGTGTGGTAAGGGGGAGAACCTCTCCAGATCTTTTGCGCGATATTTCCCACACAGACAATTGGGCCCGTGGGGGTAGAGTAGTCACAACTTCACAAGCTGATATCAAAAGCTTCATGTTGCAGTGCTTACAGTACCTCAATTAATTACAGATGACAAAAGTGTGCTCCTCGGAGCACAGATCCCCTCCAGGGCGAGTTGCCTACAAAAGGCTATGTGTCAGTTGTAGGTTGCAGGACACACAGAAGCTGCGGGGAGAAAGCTTTTGTGCAGCCCTAAGTGAAAGTGGTTTTGGAGGTATTCAAATTTGGTTATGATTGGATATTCATGATACAGTATATGGTTTTCCTATCAAATGTTTTCTGTCCACACTAGTGTTTTCATCGTTTTCTAAATCAATACGTTAGCAGGTGGAGGAGAGCAAATGTGTCTGCCATTTTGGATGTTTGGCTAAAGAAATCACAACACTCGCACAGGCTGAATACTGATCACAATGGTTCATTATTGGTACTATATTGTAAAATTCTACATAATATTACAACCAAGGCTCAGCAGACAGTGTGACAGTGCTATAGCCCTTGCTAGATGTCTTTCACACTTGTATACTTTTTTCAACATTTAGATACTGTATAAATATTTAAAATATGGAGACGTGCTGAAGAAGGCTCATGTGGTATGCACCCAACCATTCTGCTAAACCTAAAAAAATAAAAAAAAATACGATCATTTCACCCACCACTCTTTCGGTGTAAACAGGTGATGTGACAATAAACTTAAGTTGAAGTTATAAAGCCGCCAGTGAGCAGGTTTAACACCAACATTTTACGGTTAACCCCAGAATAACTGAAAACATGGTGGCTAGCTACCTGTATAGCTGTAGTGTGAAAGAAGTTAGCCTAACTGTATAATTGTAGTGAGAGCAAGGGTTAAACTACAGTAAGCTACAAGTGTGAACCGACTTAATTGACCAATAAAAGATTAGTGTACAAGTACATGTACCTGTAGCTACATTTTGTCCATGAAGGGCTGGACTCCCTTAGTCTCATAATATGACAGACCCAGTAACAATCATCCTCCTGGAAGAACCCCATGGCAAAACTATACTCTTGCTGGATGTCTCCTCCACAATCAGTGGGAGGATATCAGACTTCTTGGCAGATAGCAGGTAGTTTCTATGGTTTAGACCTGTCATACTTGTCAGACCCCCTTGCTGTGAGCACATTTGCACCACAGGGATCTCTCGCTCTCTCTCCCCCCAACTCTACTGAAATAACTGTGCCACTACTTCGACGACTGCCTCTCGTTACACCAGCAGTACATACTGGGCCTGTTCCCCAACAATGTCCATGTATAGGAGTGAGGTGGACAGCCTCTTATCAGCCTCATACCAGCATGTGCCACAAGTGAACACACTCATAACTGGGGAGAGTTGGACTGACATCCAAAAAAACTCACCTCGGTTCAACTGTGAATGGTGCTCAGCAAGGGTTGTCGAAGTTGCAAATGGCCACCGAGGGGATGTTGTGCTGCTGACTTTTAAATTGGCTCTCATCATATCAGATCAGCTGATCAGCATATACTGTATATACAGTATATATACAGTATATATACATATATATATATATATATATATATACATATATATATATATATACACACACACACACAATACATACATATATACATGTATGGAAGTCTAGAAAGTATAAACATTGCTCTAAATTACTCACCGGCTGCTGCAAGAAGATGGAAGAGAACGCAATTTGTTCCATGGGGGACCCATGCACGGAGCTGCGGGGGAGCCAGGCAACGGGCAATGCTAGATTGGGGGAGCACCGGCTACCCCTGGCTCCAATGATGAGACGCCAGTGACACACGTACACAAACACACACACGCGTGTCCGTTTCCATCAGCACAGCAAGCTTCTGTCGTGATTGGCAGTCTACAGTATGATGGAAAAACACAGATGACACAAATTACCATACATATTTTAGCAGGTTTATACATATTATTCCCAGCAATATGTAGATCCTTTTGCCCTTTGTGAGCATATTATACCACAGCAGATTGAACTGAGGGATGGGGAAAACTACTCATGAAATGGTTGTTTCTGACAGTTTTTGACATGTTGCTGATTGTGGCATCATCTTTCAGGACATGTTTGTATGGACGCTTAAGTGACAGTCTCAAAACAACAACAAAGGGATTACTGTGGGATGCCAGAATACAGCATTTGTCCCTGTGGAAGGTTGAGGGAAATGAGTAACCTGTGAGAGATCACATTTAAAGAACGTGACAGAAACGATCATGACAAATGGACAGAAAATTTCCATCCAGCCTTGAACAATAAATTAGTCATGCAATATTCAAATGTGTTTTCAATGGCATAATACATTACTGAGTGTCACTCACGCACGCACGCACAGACGCACGCACACACACACACACACACACACACACACACACACACACACACACACACACACACACACACACACACACACACACACACACACACACACACACACACACACTCACACTCACACTCACACTCAATACACTACACACCACTGCTCTCTGATACTGGTGACAGCACAGCAATCACACAGTGTTAAACGTTTATGTCTTAATGTTGTGTATGTATGTAAAGTGAGGCTATATCTATAATTGTGTTGTGTATAACCCCCCAATTTGCCCACCGACAAAACATAGCCACAGACAACGCCATATAGCCACAACATCACTGCACACAGACCTTTCCTCTCACTCTGGTGACTGAATATGTTATTTGGTACCACAGAGAGCATCCTGTCTGGCTGCCAGGGGCGTCACAAGGGGGGGAAAAGTGGGACTGAGTTACCAGGGCCTATGTTGGAGGGGCCTTAATTATTTTATGCTTTAGCTATTGAAAAATAGCAGATATATGCAAGCTTGTAGAACATGTGTAACTCAAATTTTGCTTCTGGAGGGTCCCTGGAACAAAATGTTTTGAGATGGGGGTCCGTGGCCAAATACATATCATTTTGGGGGTCCTTCACATGAAAAGGTTTGAGCACCACTGACATACAAACATAGGATTCTTGCACAAACTTTCTTTTTTTGCAGATCTACAAGCTCGCAGCTGTGAGCTTATATATCTGCTATTTTTCAATAGTTAAAGCACTAAATAACACGTAATAATGCGTTCCCAGTCTAAATGGGTAAACCCCCCCCCCCCCCCCTATGAAGAACATTCATGGGGGGCCCGCAGTGAATCCTTATACCCAGGGCCCAGAATTTGATGCGACACCCCTGGCTTAGTATAGGAACTGTTCTGACCGTAACCGTAAAGCAATGCCGACGTGGTCGTGTGGACATCCGAGTGCATCAGGGGATTAGAGCTTCCTTCTATCCAGGACAGTGGTTCCCAAACGTTTTAGCTCGTGACCCAAAAGAGAAATTAGATGTTTGCCTGGGACCCAAACTAGTGAAAACAGCAGATCTGCAAGCTCACAACACGTAGCTTCGTCACTTCGTGCCGCGTTGTGAGCTTGTAGATCGACTCTTTTCACTACTTCTTAAACATTTGTTTTCTAATTTATGGCATTTCTTGTATTGTTTTCTTTATAGCTTTAGCCTTTGGGGGAATCTTTTTTGAAAATGTTTTGAAATAATAATAATTGAAAACAAAATGTAGGAAACAAAAATTAAGGGACCCATAAAAATGTCCCCTCCCCCCCCGGCCCCATATAGGCTACACATACTGCCTTTCTGGGATCAGCAGCCGGTGTGCTAAATGATGCAAAAGACACTGGCACAGACAGATGTTTTTAACTTTAACCTTGCACACAGCATCTTCAACCACTAGGATGCGACCAACAGTCAAACGGTTTTAATGCTGCTATTTTATTTCTTTATTATTATTACTTTCTTATATTTACTAGTTGTTGTAAATGTTTAGTATTGTTATTGCTTCAGCGACATGTGGGAAACCAGAATGAAATAACTGCACTCAAGTGCGCAAATTGTAACAATAAAGAAACAGAACCTTGGGGAACAAACAAAACAAAACAAAAAAAACAAGGCTGGTTTGATCATCCAGTGCCAGACAGTGTAAACCACCATTGCTTTGATGTCTTATTATAGACTGCTGCTTAGAATAATGGTAGAATAATTTAATAATAAAACAATAAACTATGAATTTGTTGTTTTTCTTTTGTTTTTTTTCTTTTCACCTCAATAGCACAATCTGGTCACCCTGTAGATCAAAAAGAGGCAGTTGCTCACCCCTGCTCTTAGCCATAATGAATACTTTTGAAGAGATAATAGCCTAAAAGCTTGAGCGTTTGAACTTCACGCTTTGGGAATCCAGCAAGATCCCATGGAACCACGATCCCTTCACAATATCACTAGCCGACGGGGAAGTACCTGTTGGGTATAGTCGCATTTCCCTCAGAGGTAGACTCATTATCTCCGCCAGGCTGGAAGGCTGGGAGGCAGATCTTATGTGTGCCTGTGTGCCTGTGTGTGTGTGTCTGTGTGCCTGTGTGTGTGTGTGTGTGTGTGTGTGTGTGTGTGTGTGTGTGTGTGTGTGTGTGTGTGTGTGTGTGTGTGTGTGTGTGTGTGTGTGTGTGTGTGTGTGCGCGCGCGTGCGTGTGCGCACGCGTGCGTGTGTGCTAATGACGGAAGCCGCAGCATATATCATGAACACAACATCTAATCAACCCCAAATTGGAATAGCTGGAGCACACCTCCAAAAGCATTTTCACTATCTGCCTCTACAGTAGGAGACAGTAGGAGTAAAATATCTGAAAGGTGTTTCCATAATATGGAGAAACTTTTGGAAGGAAATAGTGGAGGAAATTTTTGTAGGCCTACTCATAAAGTTATATATAATATAGAGAGCGGATAGCTCGGATAGACAGCTATTCATTTCAGGGAGAGTATTTTTTTGCAGGTCGTTCAGTCCGAGCGTATCAAAAAAGCAACTGGGTTAAGCACCGTTGGTCCGACCAGTTTAACATTCAACAGGTTAGCATTCACCAGCGTCTGCAGGTTAGCATTCACCCGGTTAGAATTCACCAGCGTTAGTTTTACAGAGGTTAGGGTTAGGGTTAAGGTCAGGGCCATTTTTAGCTATAGGCGAGCTAGGCGGGCACCTAGAGCGCCATCCTAGAGGGGGCACCGAGGGGGGCGCCAAAATGGAGGGAGTGGACCCAAACCGGGCCAAAACCGCCCCAAAACCGACTAAATTCGAGGCGCATTCGAGAGAGCTCGCATAGAGCGCTGATTAGATGTGCTGCGGCCCTGGTTAAGGTTAGGTTTAGGTGTATCTCCTTCCCCCCGACTTTCTGCACCTCCGCGCAGCCAATCACAAGCTTCGGTCTGCCTTAACCCAGTTGAATTTTTGATACACTCAGACTGAACAACCTGCTAAAAACACTTTCCCATTCATTTCAATGCAAGTGCTCAGTGGCGTTTTGAAGCACCCGGAAGAAGCAGAATCCAGGTGCATTGTGGGGGAAATTGGCAAACAAAGGTTTGACAATTCTACTTACGTCGAGACGTAATTACGTCACGAACGCCACTCGACGTCCATTGAACCCTATTGTAGACCTCAGCGGCATGCTCTTTTGCTCATGCATGTATTTTTCACCCCGCCTGCAGTTCAAGCTTTGGCCACCATGTCCTTTTGCTGGGTTCTGGGGGCTTGGGCCTACTACATAATGTATTATGTCGACACTATTTCCTCGATCTGCAGCTTCCACAGGGTCCTAATGGCTACAACCCCAGGCAACCCATCCTGGCAGAGAAATGCGCTCTAGCTGTGGACCCCCCTCCCAACTGCTTACTATATGTTTATTGCTACTTATGTTGATTATGTAGTGTATCTTTGTGTTGTACAATTTTGAGGTATTTGTACTTTACTTGAGTAGTTCCAATTTCCAATACCTTTACTTCTACTCCACTACATCGTACTTTTACTCAGGCTATATGCACAGCAGCCATATTGGAGAGAAGTCGTCTCTTATCACTTCCTTCAAAGGTGTTACCAATGATACTAATGAAGGCTCTGTTCCATTTCATGTAGCACAGTGGTTCTCAAACCTTTTATTTCAAGGACAGGCCCCATAACTCTGAGAGTGTACAAATGGAATCATTCTCCATGAGAACCAATCCAGGGTTACACACCTTTAAAGGGGTCATTTGGAAACCCCAAGGAACCATGAGGGTCCTTGGACCACACTTTAGCTCCTTTTCGACTGCAGCTTTAGCACCACACTACACAACACTAGACCGCAAAACACACCGCACCACATAAAAATATCTACATTTTCCATTACAAAAAAGTACTGTCCTAATTATAATACACTATAATGGATTATAACTTTGATTATAATACACTATAAAGTATTAATGTATATGATAACTATAATACACTATAATAGATTATAATAGTGGTTATAACACACTATAGGATCTATTATATGTGAAAGTCTTACAACTATCCTGGTGGTCTAAATGAAAAGTCATTGAGTGATCAGTCATTATGAAGTGTTTGGCCTTGTTTGGCCTAGCTCAGATATACTCTAGATTGGATACATTTAGTACCATGTTTAGAACCACTTTCACACCGCCCTACCCAGGTCTTTGTAGCGGAAAACCTGGCACAAGTGGGCGGTGTGGACTGGTGTGGTGTTGGGCCATGTCAGTGGAAAAGGGGCTTTTGAGACCCACTAGGTGTAGCAGTGTTTCCAGTGAGCCAATGTGCACAATAGGCATATCAGCCCCCTGGCTTTCATTAGTACCTAACATAGGTAACACCTGTGAAGGAAGTTAGAAGAGACCCAACTTCTCTCCAAAATGGCTGCTGTGGCCATAATATAGCCTATAGCCAAATAAGTTAGCCTCGTAAAGTTGTAGATTTTGATCATTACAAAACATACAATAACCACTTAGCCCTATAAACATTGCCCATTTGAAAATAGCAAATCTACAAGCAATGCGACACATTGTGAGCTTGTAGATCTGCATTTGAATACTTGAAATGGGAATTCTGCATAATGAGTAGCCTTTCAACTTTTGGTCCACTAATAGCACACTTTGATACCAATAGGCACTTTTATAGGCTACTTTTACTCGAGTACATTTTGAATTTCGCACTTTTACTTATAACAGAATATTTCTACATTGCAGTAGTTATACTTTTACTTACGTAAGAAATGTGAGGAGTAGACTACTTTATTCCACCACTGCCTGCAGCGTGTGGGGAAAACAGCCACTTTAAATGTCCCATGTGCCACTGCATGCCGCCTTTGCGCGCCAGCAGGCAGAAGATTCCTTCCACCTCTCCTCGTCAGTAGCTTCTTGGACGCCCAGCCTGCCTGGATGGAGATATTTGGTCGACAGCGGCCACTTAACGCGTTTATACAATTATAAGAAACACGCTATGACAACCACGAAAGCCAAAGACTGATTTGGAGTGGTTTGCCGAAGTCCCGCTGTGCTGCGAACAGCGCTGCAATTCATTGCCCTAAATTGATTTGTCGAGGAGGGGAGTAATATAGAGACGACCCGCTGCTTATTGCAACAGCTCCGGTCTCCGGACAAGTGGGCATAACGAAAGAGTATAGCCGCCTATTTAGACTATCTGAGAAGGACTATCTGAGAAGGCTAAGTTATCTACGGACAGTAAAAAGATGGTGTAGTTTGCTATATTCTCCGTGGACGACTTCTAGACTTCTTATGGAGACAGACTCAACTATTGTGTGATACAGTGACTCGGTGTTGGATGCTGCTGGTGTGACTGGAGTGAGGGATATGCGCGGAGTAACATGGATATCCGAGAAGGGATAAACACATACATAAATTACAGAGGATACACAGAGGTAAGTAACACACATTTTACTGTAGACTGTATTGGATAATTCTGTAACCCTTTTGTTATAATTCCCCCTAGCTGCTTGCCTGATCAGGCTTATAATAATGGGTTGAAATCTTTAGGTTGATACAGGCGGTCCTACTTAAATTATTATTTGAAATTACTCAAAAAAAAACAGAGAAGAAAAGAAAAGAAAAAAGAATAGACCATTATTCTATTTGAAACATTCACACTGGGCACGCTGATCGTGACTGTTATGTTTCCCCCCTCCACTCTGTTTTGGTAAAAAACATTCTATACACAGGCTGTACTGAAGGCAAAGTGTCCAGCTGTTCAGAATGCACGAGCATACTGCTGCCTTTGATAGTGCATTTACATTTAAAGCCATGTGTCCGCTTTCCCTCATTGAGATATATGGATGTAGTGGGGAAAAAAAGAAAAGAAAAAAAAGATCCATCCTACTGTATGCACAATATTTCCCAAGTTAACTTATATGTAAAATACACAACTCTATAGGTTCCTATTTTAATAGCCTTAAATGTGTCCTCCTTCCAAGTTCCAATTACCCCTTCGTTTACCACGCACCCCCTTCTTTATAAAGGGACACCAAGCACCTGCTATGAGTTGCTTCTCATTTAAACCTCATGTTAAACTCATTTTCCAGAGGTGATCAACAGGGACTGGAATTCATCGAAGAGCTCCTCCTATATACAGTAGCTTGATTGTGTCTATAGTCCACGTTGTGTGTGTGTGTGTGTGTGTGTGTGTGTGTGTGTGTGTGTGTGTGTGTGTGTGTGTGTGTGTGTGTGTGTGTCACCCTCTGGAGCTTGTTAGTCCTGTGAAATCAAGTGCCCATAATGTTTCAAGAGTGTACTGCTGCTAAAGCTACATAGATTGGGGGGAAAATATTCCAATTTATACCCTAGCTCCCAGCCAGGCTCACAATTGAGCATACCAGTAGATGTTAAAGAATCTCCTGTTGATACTCATTTTGCAAGGCAAGATTGAAGCACTGCCTTTTGATTTATTAAGCCATTATGTTGACAAATGAGTGCCTCTACTGTATGTTCCGTATAGGCATAAAGGGAATCGTTACTACCCAAAGCAAATATGAAATTCCCGTTGCTGATTCCAGTGGAATGCAGTCACTCGGTGTAGCCAAGTGCTTCTAATTGTAATGCTACTACTCTTCCCCTCTGGGAAGTGTGCTTATGGCTAAGCACGCCTCTGATGATGTCACACTTGATCCAGACCATATCAGACAGAAGAGCAGAACATGCATGAACTTCCTTCCACCTCATTGGGCAATCCCACGTGCACACTGGTGCCCTGGCTTCTGGGGAAGTCACAACATGGTTTGTAGATGCACGTACATGCAATTTGACTAAGAACATATCGTCACTGTCGGGCAGGAACCTCGTATCTCCAAGTTTCAAATCTGTAAGTTTTTTTTTCGTAATGTAAAGCCCCGCTTCATCATACAAGAAGAAAAAAAAAGGGAAAATAGCAGATCTACAAGCACACAACATTGTGTGCTTGTAGATTGGCTATTTTCACTTTTTAAAATGATAAATACAAAACGGACGGTTTTGGACATACAAGGTTTCCACCCGACAATGACAATATTAAACAATCTTACTTTAATATATGACAAATTGTCTGATCTATACACTCCTGCACTTTCTGTTTACTAAAGAGAGGGGGAGACAGCTGTTGCTGAACAAACACCCATAGCAATGAATGATTACTATCAGAATACAGATTTAACACTTATTAAAAATATCTATAATCACTTACTGCACCTTGCTTGAGCAAACATCTTAAGACAACGGACGGACCCATCTACAGTACCAGCCAAATTGTGCAGGATGTGATTAGAACCAGCACAGTAATTATCCCTTGCTGTTGATATTTCCTAATTCCCTTCTATAATAAGTAATGAAATGTGTTGAACAGTATTATTGCCACCTACAGATTTCAAGCCCTTGGTATATTTTATGGGGAAAGAGTGACTCACGCACTGCTGTGCTGCTGTGTATAACTTTTCAAATAGTTCATCTGAATTTTTAAGATGCACCTGTCACTGCTGCTATAGTAGCCCCATGTGACCTGCTTTCCATCTTCAACAGCAGACTCTCTCTGGTTGGCTTAGAAACATCACTGATCAGTCGTAAAACAAGAAACAGACTAGCAGAGTTTGCACTGGTTCTAGGCATGGTTCGATCGACAGAATCGTAATTACACCATCATTATGCGACTCATCATTTTGTGGGGCCTAGATTATACCAGTGATGGTTTTTGACACATGGTATCTTAATCATAAGCCTATACAGTATGTAGGCAGGGAGTGAGGAAGCTTTCAGCGTATTCAGATGACTTACTCCTGTCACAGGGGACCCGAGGACGAGTGCATTCAGAAAGTGCCCCTGGTGAGGTCTGGAAAAATGAAGAAGCTGGCGTGTGTTATGTCATGCCTGCGGCTTGTGTGCTTAGATCAAAACACCATTAGTCTCTTTGTCTTGTGGCACTATTTGAGGCAGCTTCACTGTTGGTGCATCCTCTCCCCCCGAGTTGTGTCATTTGTGAGAAAAGTAAAAAAAATATACAATACTGGCCCACATTAAAAAGAGGATATCTTTCGGTATCTCAGTCGTGAGGAGGGGGAATTCTTTGAGAGCAAGATTTCTCACCCTAATCTTGATATCTCCGCATTTGCAGTCATTACAACCTACTAGCACCTTACATTTGAGACATGCTGCAACATTGAGGTTAGGTATTTCATTTTTCGTTTTTAAATAATAAAAAAAAGTGGTTGTTGATTGATTGATTGAATATTGTATTAGACAAAAATGATCAGCACTAGTACAGTCAAAACAAAAATAAAATGTACCGCACAAGTACAGCCAAGTCAAGTACTGCATAAAAGGAACACACTTGTTTCCGTTGGGGGGTCCTTGGTATTCAATTCATCAACATATATAGTAGAATAAAAAACATTCAATATCATCACAAGTATTTAACACTATAGCATGTACAGCTACAGGGGAGGAAAGGGGGGAAAAATGTGGGGGTAAAGTAAGGGTGGGTGATCCCTTCTCGCCTGTCTGGAGGAGTGATAACTACCTTCGCCTTTGGCCTCCTGAAAGGTGGATTTTCAGTTTTGAAGCAAGCCAGTGAAGTACATGTTTTAATTATGACAGCCATCATGTCAAAAATAAACCTTTCATGGCCACAAAAAAATTACGGCCACACAAATGGACTAAAAGAGACCAATCCTAGCTACATGAGAGCATCGTACAACCATCAGTGTGCCTTTGTAAGAACAGCTCTGACCATCAATTAGTGGAATAATTTTCACTTCCTATTTTAGTCCTCTCTGCATTTACATTTGGGTGAAGGACTGAGCCTGTATGATTCAATCATGCAATTTAATTAGGACCGTACTGTCAATTTTGCTCCCACTGTTGCAGAGAGCTGCTTCGTAAATGTTTCATTCATATATGCGAGTTGAATCAACGTACACAGGATTCGAGGGAAATTTCATGTCTCGTACCACCACTAGTCTCAACTCAAGCCCCGCCAGAAAATGAATTTTAAATGACTGGATGCACTTAGAGGAGGAAGATGAGCTCTACATGCAGGAAAACACCATGATTGAGCTGGTGTCTGCAGATCAAGTGAAGTCAAGGCTTGGGCGATTAAAGATGCAGCATGATTTTTTTCTGGTCTTTTTTCTTGTTCCTAAGCAGAGTGGGAGTTTGGTCTCATTCATGATTCAGAGCTGGGGGGTGGAGTTGGAGGTGGGGATGTTCACACATTTTTGTGTGAATTTCATCCCCACAACAGAAAGGACATGGCATACCCTTTCATGAATACTTTTTTTTTTGTCCTGAAAAATTGATGGCAGCAGAGAGATTGGATGGAATGGAATGGAGAGGGTCAAATCGACTGCCATCGCCTGTCAGTTTCTGTGTCGGACTGAACTGCTATCTATGGTTTATCTACTCCAGCTGGTGCACTGTCAGAAGAGAGAAGGAAGAGTAGGTGTCTCTGAACAACACTGTACATTGGAAAACATGTTTTACCATTACTCCACCTTATAACTTAACGTTTTATGCAAGGATGCCTAATTTCCCTTGCCAGTTAATCTAAGCCAATTTCCCACATTCTTCAAGAGACCTTCAGTAATAACAGGAACAACTATACTGTAGCGAAATGTTAAAGGACTATTTTGTCGGCTATAGTTTGTGCTTTAAAGTGCACTACAAGAACCCTAGCTTCCCTATTCTGGACATGTCATAATAGGCAGACATTCAGCAAATATAGGTAAACATTCATTGAAAATAGCAGATCTACAAGATCAACAAGATTATAGATCAGCTTTATTCTGCATAAATATTTGATTTAAATTACAGGGGGAAAAGAAGGGGACCCCCTGCATGCTGGGGGACCCCGGTCCCCGCTAAGTTTCACGTTTCTTCAAGTTGATATTCATACTGTACAAAATACATGCTCCACATGAATGGAAACCAATGCCTTCCTCAAAAATCAAACAGTATAGTATGAACAGTATTCTTTTCAAAAAGGTGGGCAGTAATGTATATTGTGAGTTGTAGTCAGTGAACTAAACATGCCAGACAGTTTGGCCCTTTAACCCTGCAAGACCCACCGTAGCTTTTTGGCTACATTTATATTTGATATAAAACAAGTTTAAATAATAAATAAGAGTTAAAATAATATGTTTTCCTGTTCTTTTTTTCACCTAAACATCACCATTGGATCCGATTGTTTAGATATTTGCATATAAATACCCCCCACAGAGTCTGAGATTCACACAACTAGTAGAAAGTAGAAATTAATGTGGGTCTTGCAGGGTTCATGCCTCTGCCTACTGTATCTTTTCAATTAATCCAGGATAGGGGCCGGTCTGCCTGCTTATTCTAATTTACAGTTCAGCACAGTAGGGCCAGTGTATCATATAGTGCATGGGCACAATTCAATTTATAGCTATCACTTAGCTCCCATATCTATTGCCATCATATTGCAAATTTAATGAACCTAAAGACTTGAATCACTAGGAGAAATACTGTACATAAATTTGGGCATGGTTATGCTTTTTTTGTCAGCAGGCAATATGTTGGAAAACCCTCCTCATGGTTCATAGAGTGATAGAAGACAACTCAGAGATACAGCTGACAGTGTTAGAGCTTGAGTCCAATTAACCATAACTTGGTCAAAACCTAGTATATGGCTTGACAACAATGCTGGAGATATTTTAATTTGAAATGATACAGAAGGCGGCAACACTCAAATTGGAAAGAAAGTAAATTATGCATGAGGTCTCCTGTAGGTTTAACCTTGGGGTTAAAGTCTAGCTGTAGTGGCTTTTTTGCTACCTTAATTGTGAATTGTGAATTTTCTGTTGAAACGGAGGCTGGTTGTGTCTCAGTCAATGGCAGGCTCAGCCGGCCATCCCATCCCCTTGGGCTATGGGATACTCCCCTTTTGTCGGCATTGCAGTGTGAAGCTGTGGTGAAGCACATTTATGTTACTGCATTGCCTATGTCTCTCCCCAAATGTTTCATTTACATATTTTTATTTAGTGTACTGTTTAAGCTTAAAACAAGAACTTTTCTAATACACCATCCGGATGTTATTTTGAATTAGATTCAGAACAGAGTAGCAGCCCTGTACTGTCTCCATAATGAGAATCAGCTGCGTGTGGAGAAAGTTGAGCTATGGGAATGACCTATGATGCATTATAAGCATACTTATAATGCCTTATAATCTCTATCATACTTAATAATTCACACTCACTGATGGGGCAAGTGGAGGTCACAAACCAACATGCAGACTTTCGAGGCGCACCATTGCTCCGATCCGCACCAAACGTGGCCCACACACTGGTCAGGAGTCTGCCATCAGAATAGCCAGGGACCATGTGTGGCTCCCATGGGCCCTGCCAGGGGCCCCTGGAGCAACGGGCAGATTGGCCCGTTGCTCCAATCTGCACCAAACTTGGCCCAGACACTCTTCAGTGGTCTCACGTGCACACCAGGGTCCACAGGCACACCTTTGCTCTAATCCTCACCAAACATGGCACAAAGGCTGTCTGCCATGACAATCCAGCAAGGGCGAGCTCCCAGAGTGTCCACAACCGCAGACGTGTCCTCACCCCACACCCCGCGCCCCCACCGCTGTGCTCAAACTCGTTGGGAAAAACGTGCACGCAGCATCTAACCAGCGTCGCACCTTCTTCCCGCGAGGATGCGAGGATGGGAGGATGGAGTGGTTAGCATGCAGTGTCGCTCCATCCTCCCGTGAGGACGACGGGCGTCCTCAGGGGAAGACTGTGCGTGTGCGTCCACACGTTAGCATTTCACCAGGTTAGCATCACCAGCGTCGAGCTCCGAAAGCGTCGGCAGGTTAGCATGTCATCAGCGTTAGTTTTACTGAGGTTAGGGGTTAAGGTTCGTACACACAGAGGGCGAATTGGCGAATAGCGAATTAGCGAATTCTTCGCCTTTTTGGTTCGCTTATTCACGTCGCTTTCGCTAATTCGCCGGTGTGGACAGAGCTTTAGGGTTAAGGTTAGGTTTATAGGTGTAGGTTAGCATGTCACCAGCGTTAGTTTTACTGAGGTTAGGGTTAGGGTTAGGGTTAAGGTTAGGTTTAGGCATAGTTTTACTGAGGTTAGGGTTAGAGTTAGGTTTAGGCATAGTTTACTGAGGTTAGGGTTAGGGTTAAGGTTAGGTTTAGGTGGTACCGGTAGGTCCTCCCCCCGTACGGGATGTTAAACTGGGAGTCGGGGAACTTAGCCAGTACTAATCCACGGGCGGACGCGTCTGCGGTCGAGGACGCTCTGGGAGCTCGCCCTTCCTCTGACAATCGTCACACAAAAAAAAACTAAATTGCACACATAAGGGACACTTAAGCAATGTTACAGCATTGTCTAACATTTCAAATGGCCATAACTCTGTGACCTATGCTCTGATTGGAGCAATATAAGACTAGTGTATTATAATCACTGTTATAAAGTTTTATAGTGTCATTATAAGTCACTATATAACTTGTGAAGTAATTACATTCCTGTAGGTGTAGGCAGACATGTTGTGTTGTTCTTGCATACATTGTGTTAAAATGCTATTTTTGCATTATAACTGTGATTATAATGCATTATAATGACCTGTAAGTAAGTAGGCCTATGAGTACAATAATATCCCGGGCCAAAAGAAAACATGAGTGACCATTAATTATGAAATATCATAATACTTGACCTGTTATTGCGACCGTAGGTCACATTTACAGTACTATGATGAAAACCTGAAGCTCATGTGCATCAGTCAGTCAGTCAGTCAGTCACCTCATGTCATGCTCCATATATGGCCAATTCATTCATTTGCAAGTGTGACTCGCGTCACGGAAACCACACTTAATTCTGTCCTTGTCCCTTTTATGCCCATATATGGAGATCCCTGATGTCATCTACAGTATATTAAACCCTTATCTGGGAATGCTCAAATATTTTGTCAGTCTCATTGAGATTAGTATGTGAACGGTCTCAGCTTGTCCGTATGTATCTCTGTCACGAATGACACAGTGGTTCTATGGGTTTGCCGCTCTGTCATCATGCTCTGATGTCACTGTGATGTCAGGGGAACCACTCTTAACAGAATGCTGCTCTGACATCACGCTCTGGCTTCATTGTGATGTCACACTAACAGAATCCCTTTTATGCCCATATATGGAGTTCCCTGATGTCATCAATATTAAGCCCAATATCTAATAGGACTTCATGGGAATGCCCATATATGGAGGCCACATTGGTCATAAAAGGGTATGATGTCAGTCAGATGTCACCCTTAGGCGCCTTACTAGTGATAACCTGTGTGGTTGTCGCGACGCAAGTCACACTTGCAAATTAATTCCGTCCTTGTCCCTTTTATGCCCATATATGGAGATCCCTGATGTCATCAATATTAAGCCCATATCTGGGAATACCCATATAAATTCAGCGCAATCTCGCTGAGGTCACTTCTCGCCCTCAGAGCGTCTTATACATTATGTAAGTATGCTTATGATGCATTATAGACATGGGATGCATAGCAAGCGTTACTGTTTAATAAACAACTTTAAAGGTTTCAGCTTTGCTAGCTTGTACAAAAAGTGAGGGCCCAATGTGAGCCAACGAGAACGTGCATCAGGCACAGAACACTCTGTGTGATGCAGGACATAAGGCACCTTCCCCGGGTAATAGAAATAAGCCCATTAGAGCACATTAGCTTGCTCTAAGCCACCAGCAACAGCTATTTCATGTCCACAGGTAGCCAGATCAAAAGGACCATCAACAAATACTGAGGGACACAGTTACTGCTGTGCTGTACAGGGGAGTATGGAGTAGGCACTAACAGACTGATGTTTTCTGTCATCAAGAAAAACAAAATTAATAAAGGATGGTATTTTCATTAGTATTCAGGTCCTAGGTAGGGATTTGAGATACCCCGACAGGGATAATTCATTCCCCACATGTGGCGAGTACTGGATCATCCAGGGAGAAATAGTAGGTAAATGTAGATAATATATGAGGATATTTTATATTGTGTCATTGTTAACTTCCTTTGGAAACTGTAGATAAGTTTGGATAGATTGAGGAAGAAAAATATCCCATATACTGTCAGTTTCAGACGTTGTAGTTCATCTTTCATGCATTTCACCCTGTTTCTGAGAGAGGAAAGAAGGTAAAAAATCGGAGAGCCTCTCCTATTATTAACTTGCCTCGCTTGAAGCAAACAAAATAGAGGGTCCGTTTCGTAGTAATTTATAGGTCTTGTCGTCACCACGTAGGTGACAAGGGTAATTAATTTGTACTGTAGAGACAGTCGGGCTGTGCTGTGGACACGCCCCAACTCTCAGAGCCATCATCTGAGCACTCGAGCTTCGTTGGATCAAAAGACTGTCTTTTATCCTCCTCACTAACCCCTCTGTCTGATGTCTCATGTCTCTGGGCTCGCTCAGTAATAGAGATCAAGATATCCCTGTTATAGGTCTACTGATACTTGAGTTTAAAAATGGAGGCAGCAACTCAACAATTTCGACCTTCCGGTCATCTTCGTTTTATGCACTGTTATTGGGTAAATGATAATTATCCTCTCCAGGCCGGAAGGGCCGTGGACAGCGGTTATGTTTTCGCCCCTGTCTGTCCGCGTGTCCGTCCATCCGTCATCAGCCAATCGCCGGCAGCCCGGCACAGTTGGACTTCTTTGAATGCACACTTCAAAGAAAGAACCTCTGCTCCATTTTTCAAATGGCACTATAACAGGGCACAACAGGCCACTTCACGTTTTAGCCTGTAAGTCTTTAACTGTACCCTAACCCTAAACATTTGACACATGGATTCCTTGGCTCATGATGCAACTCTATAGTTCACACCCATTACGTTCCGACAAGGTTTTCCACCATTTTGCGTTTCAAAGATTTTATTCATCTATGGAAACATTGCCCTATACAAAGCCAAAGTGTATTAACTACCAGGGGTGAGATGCCGTAGGAGCGCAGAGGTACGGCATCCCCATTCTTTTCAAGCTGCACGCACGCGCCCCCCCCCCCACATGCATGCACATGCGTGCATGCACGCCGGCAAGATGTGTGATGGCGCGGTCCACGCTTCGTTCCCCTACCTGGCTGCTTTGCATAACAATACAGGCAAGCAGGCCTCACCATGTCCTCAGTTACACTGTATAAACTTTGCATAACAATACTCGGGCAATTGAATACAGTGTTTCAACTAGCAACTAGCAAGCCGCGCGCGCACGTGACGTTCACATGAACCATACTTCAAAAATCCATATCACACCACTGGTAACTACCTTTATTTATGTAGTAACTACAACTTATTTGTGTATCCCAATGGTCAAATTAGCCTTTGTGATTTTGGGGGATACACAATTACCTCATGAACAGTATCACTTATATGTTGATATCTCATTTGGCTGACCAGTTGGAACACTTTTAAACCAATTCTTCAGTCCAATGTGTGTTCGTAGTTACTGCACTTTGGTTTTGTAGGGCGGAGTAGTGCTGTGCTCAAAATATTGAATATTGGGATGTGTATTGGCGATGCGTGTATTGTACAGTATAAATATGAGATCCATATTGCAATAGTTTTATTGCTTTTTTTGTTTGTTTTTAATAAATTGTCAGAATTTATATTGAACTGAGCCCTATATTACATACTGGCAAATCCCTCTGCAATGTAGGAAGAAAGAAGTGAAAGGAGAGCGTAGAACTTATGCAAAATAGAGATGTTACCGATCAATCGGCAATGGATCGGATCGGGCCAATCAAAGCGTGATCGGTGATAATCGGTGGTTTAGATCAAAAGGTAAATTCACCGATCCGATCCGATCGGTGCATCCGATCAACCAGCCGTTCAGTATGCCCACTTGAGGCCATTTTGGGGTATTGATTTCCACAGTGCTGAAGGAATAATTAGTTACTGCTATGATAATAAATACATAGTAATGCTGGTAAATAACTATAAGGCAAATATATAAATGAATTCATGAGTGAATTAATTAATTAAAGTTAAAACATTAACATTTAGAAAATATAAATAATAACTTGATCGGATCGGTGATTGATCGGTATCGGGTGATCAAACTTTTGTGATCGGTGCTCGGTGATCGGTTCCAAAAAACCTGATCGGACCATCCCTAAAAATGACAGTGAAACTGAACTTAGCGCCTGCCTCTCTGATACGTACTGTTTTGGAAGGTTTTAGGGGATTTATCTTTATCTAGCATTTTGATCGTATTGGCAATCACATCATGACTCGAACCTGTATCGAGATAGTACGTATCATATTGTGAGTTAGCTGCCAAATTGTGCCAATACATATCGGTATACTGTGCAGTATGTGCCAGAACTGCAAAAAATACTGTATTCATTGGGACTGGTAAGCTAAAAGAAATTAAACAATTTTCACTGCCGTTTGATTCAAGCTTCATCTTCTGTAACCAAAGTAATGACGTTTTCAAAGTCACCACTAATGACATGATATGAAAAAGCTAAAGTTATTTTTTAGTTGAATTTCCTCGGCTCCCCTTTTCCCTGTGTCAGGGGCATTATCTGGAGTAATTTATTCCGCGCTTTTCTCACAATTGTTCCCGCAAAGGAGGAGCGCTCCAAAAATATCCCGATGAGAGGAGCAAGAGGAAGGATTGAAAGTCTTCCGGTTTTGTTATTAAAAGCCAACATTTACTCGTGACATTAACATTAATAACTGCAAGATGAGTCAGAACTAAGTTGACACTCTAAACCCAATCTCCATGAGATTTACACTCTGTGTGTGTGTGTGTGTGTGTGTGTGTGTGTGTGTGTGTGTGTGTGTGTGTGTGTGTGTGTGTGTGTGTGTGTGTGTGTGTGTGTGATGTTTTAGTACATGCTGTGTGAGGCAGCAGTGCGGGCGAGCATGTCAGGCAATGCAGCTGATGTATTTAAATAAGCATCACTATGATCTGTCATGCCTTACAGTGCCACAGAGATAAGAGGCGTGCAGATAACTAAGAAACTGTGAAAATACAACCCTTGTGTTGTGGCTGCCTTTTTGCCCCTTGCGTCGTGAAGGCACTAATTCTTTCTTATTCTCATTTATCTGAGCGTGCTGATTGTGTGTAGTCAAAGGAACTGCTATTCAGGTTGAATGCACCAGCGACGGGTAGTCAGGCTGAACTAAAAACAAGACCCTAATTTAATTTTGTTACCTTACACTTCGAATCAAATTACCATGCCAGTCTGCCGAACCAGCCTATCATGTAGGAACCTTTGATCTGTTGATTTGCCAGAAATGACTAGGGCTGTCATAATTATTACATAATCGTCTAATCGCAATTATTTGAGGTAATCGCAATTATTTTGAATAATCGTCATAATCGTTTCCATGTTGAGAAATGTTACTGTAGTTTCAAACACTTTCAAAAAGTAGTGGAAAGAGCTTGTAGATCGGCTATTTCCACTAGCAATGTTCTTTTTTAAGTATAAAATTGTCAAATAATAATTGTCAAATCATTTCTTTGTATATTTAAGTTATGTGTCATGATTGCCATGTGCAACTTCAAAGCCTACAAGCCCACAAACAGAAAATGTAATTGTCAACAACAAATACACAATTAAATCGTTAATCGCAACTATTTGGGTGACAATTAATCGTTATGTAAAATGTCATAATCGTGACAGCCCTAGAAATGACCACTTATATCGACAAATTGGTTAGGGTGATATAGTATGCAAAAACAAGTGAATAAATACTGCTATGTGTTTATCACTGAGAAACAAGTCTCATTATGATATCATAACTTTATTTGAGACTTCAATGGAGTCTAAGCAGGGATGAATTACGCTTTAGTCCCTCAGAAAAATCAATTTGTTTAAGTCTCCCCTGGGGAAAGAAAATGGTTTTCACGCAGCGCACAGTACAGTCAGCTCTTTGTGTCAAAAATGCAAAATCCTCCCAGCTCTAAAGAATTTAAGGTGCCAGGACAGAGCTTTATTACATGCTAGGGTAGTGGCTGACAACCAGCCTGCCTTTTGTTTTGTCTCAGCAGGTTTCAGTACAATCCCTTCATGTTTCACTTGCAGCCATGATCCCTATTATGCAATGTTAAGCACACTTAAGCAAACTCTTCTTACAAGTCTTTTGTAAGAGCTTTGCTAGGACAAATCAGTGTCTATGTTTGCACAAGGAGACAAGGTTTAGTGCTCCCTCTCTACTGTATGTTGATTCATATCAAATATCTGATATAAAACCTATAGTAGATAACATAAACCGCTTTGGTTAGCACAGACACTGATAAAAGCCTGCCTAGTACATACAGTACTAGGCAGTTTTATTAAAATGTAGACTTTTTAAGGTATGTTTTTGGCTTTTATGCCTTTATTGCGACCGTCAGGTCGCAGTTATTATCAAAACCTCCACCGGCTGTCAGTCTGTCTGTCAGTCTGTCAGTCTGTCAGTCACACTTTTGCCCTGCTCATATCTCAGCAACTGTTGCCCCGATCCATGCCAAATTTTGCACACACACTCCTTGCCTGCCAAACCACAACCTCCACATCAATTCTCACATGGCTACCATGAGGCCCATTCTTGCAAAACACATTTTTGGACGCTGCTCCTACAAATTTTGCCCTAAAATCACGCAAATCGGTACACACTTGCTCTACACTCACGTCATCAACATGGATCTGTCCCATTTAGCACCACCTTCAGGCAGATTTTTTAAAACACATTTTTGGACACTGCTCCTACAAATGTTGCCCTAAAATCACGCAAATCGGTACACACTTGCTCTACACTCATGTCATCAACATGGATCTGTCCCATATAGCGCCACCATCAGGCCGATTTTTTCAAACACATTTTTCGACACTGCTCCTACAGATTTTGCCCTAAAATCACACAAATCGGTAGACAGTATGTCTACACTCATCTCATCAACATGGATCTGTCCCATATAGCGCCACCATCTGGCCGATTTTTTAAAACACATTTTTGGACACTACTACAGATTTAACCCTAAAATCACGCAAATCGCTACCCAGTATGTCTACCCTCATGTCATCAACATGGATCTGTCCCATATAGCGCCACCATCAGGCCGATTTTTTCAAACACATTTTTGGACACTGCTCCTACACATTTTGCCCTAAAATCACGCTGTGACCTGACGGTCGCTTATCTCCCGATTAGGGTGTCTTACTGGTTGATAGGACAGTAGACTGACAGGAAATGGGGAGTGACACGCAGCAACGGTAGTCGGGATTAGGACTCGAACCAGGGACACGCTGTCAGGCTACACTGAGCCTATGTGGTTTGCGCATGGAGCGGTAGGCCAGCGGGCACCCCCAAAATAATGTCGCTCGATGCGTTGAGATTGTAGATCAGCTAATTTAGCTATTTTCACATTATGGTACGTCGTACGGTACCACAAAGTATAATAGGGCTCAGACAGAGTGTCTGAGCCAGGGAGCCCTGAGTACTTGTCCCCGCTCCCCGCCTGCTTGCGTGGCTCTCTCCGGGGCGGCCTGGAGATGTCTGGACTCTCTTTTCTAAACCTCCCTGTCCATGCGCGCTACTGTATATCCCCAGTTCCACACACTATATCCCCATGGCCCTGGCAGGAGCTTAAGTGGACTCTCAGATTGTCGATTATAGAAAATCAATTAGACTTTTTGCACGTTGATTCGTTGATATTGTAGAGACGGAGCTGATGTTAGTAGTTGTAGGGCTATGCCCCTTTAAGAGTTTTACCTGGCATGCATTGCGACCGGTTGTGGTTAGAAATGTCTGGAAAAAAAGTGTACAAGTTGTACTAGTGTGTGTTATTGTTGTTAGCCATCAATTACTAAGGAAAACGAGTGATGTGATCTAGACCTACTGCAAACAGAGCAGCTACCTTTAAACACATTTTACATCTGAGGCTGCTCCTTTTTCGTATATATTTAAATGTTTTGAGAAAAAAATGCTGCTATTTGTCCCAAAGTGACTGCAAAAGTTTGCTGCTATTTATTTCAAAAAGCTTTATACAGTACATGTAACAACACAATGTGACATAGCTCTGTTTACACTATTCTGTACCCCCTCCAACTGTATATACGTTCCCCATTTTCAACTGTTTTTATTATATTTTGACATTTGCTTCGGCAATGTTTGTTTTCTCATGCCAAAAAAGCCCATTTGAATTGAAAATGTAATTGATGTGATTTTATCTGCTGCGAATAGCCATTCTGTTCAAAAAGACATGTTCTGTAAGAGGAAGAATAAAGCCGTTAATTTTGGAGAGAAATTGTCTTCTTTTCTATGCCTTGACATTCACTACGGTATAAGACATTAAAACTATAAAAATATTAAACTTGCTTCTCGATTATTACATTTAATAGAAAAAGTTATTGATAGAATAATCGTTGAAGGTCGGGTTAGCATTTTTTTTTAATGATGTCATGTACCCCCATGTTAAATCACCCAATCAAATTAATTTATTGTAGTTACTGTACTGAAAGTAGAGATGTTACCGATCAATCGGCAATGGATCGGATCGGGCCGATCAAAGCGTGATCGGCGATAATCGGTGGTTTAGATCAAAAGGTAAATTCACCGATCCGATCCGATCGGTGCATCCGATCAACCAGCCGTTCAGTATGCCCACTTGAGGCCATTTTGGGGTATTGATTTCCACAGTGCTGAAGGAATAATTAGTTACTGCTATGATAATAAATACATAGTAATTCTGGTAAATAAATATAAGGCAAATATATAAATGAATTCATGAGTGAATGAATGAATTAAAGTTAAAACATTAACATTTCGAAAATATAAATAATATGTAATAATAACTTGATCGGATCGGTGATTGATCGGTTTCGGGTGATCAAACTTTTGTGATCGGTGCTTGGTGATCGGTTCCAAAAAATCTGATCGGACCATCCCTAACTGAAAGTAGTACTTTCTGTACGGTAACGGCAATACATTAATTTGATTGGGCTTATATGGGGGGGAGGGGCGGAGTCGAGCATCCATATCATTATCTTTTGAAACTGACCCAACAAAAGCTGTCCGAGGTGTGTTTCCGACTTTCTAAACCAACTTTAAAACAACATCAAATCAGTTCTAGGGGTAAAAATTATATAGCATTCGCTATAAAATCTGCTACACGCTAACAACAACGCATCACGTTGTGCGCGGCACCGCACGACGGACGAAGTATACATTGCGCGGCACCGCACGACGGACGAAGTATACATTCACTACTAACTGATACGGCCCCGCCTCCTTTTCAGACTGTTTGGAGAAAGACCACGTGACCTACTGCAGCACAATGTTAAATTTCGGGGGGTGTCACCACTCCTTTAAGTGAATAATCTATTGTTACAACCCTACTATATCAGCGTCAACACATCATTGACTTTCCACCGCTTTGGCTAGGGCTGAGCAATGGCCATGGCTTCCTGAAAAATCAAACAAGCTATGGTATGGTTGGGAAAAAGGTCAGCATTATACTGTGAGTTGTAGTCAATGAGCTAAACCATGCCAGACTTAAACCGTGTATAGGTAGGGGCCCCTTAGGGCTCCATACTTGGTCCACTCCTTTTCCCCTTTACAACAAATCTTTCTGCAAAAATAACTGGTTTACAAGCTTAGCTCACAATGTGTTGTTTGGCTATTTTCGCCAAATGCTTTCCCCCAGAATATGGTTGGAATGTGGTTAAAAGACAGGGCACATTCTCATCATCCCCATGATTTTGCTTTTAGGGGGTCAAAAAGTCAACAGTATGGATGATAGGTGCACCATGCAAATGTAGAAAAAGGCCCTATCGTAGACTGGGCCTAGTGGTTGCCTAGGAAACATGGACAATTACTATCCTTGTGATGTGATGTGATATAAAACACTCCAACTGACTAAACCAGTGACCAATGACCACTGGTTCTGAATGCCTAATGGCCTCTCTTTCTTTCCCTTGCCATGTCTCTCTCTCTCTCTCTCTCTCTCTCTCTCTCTTTCTTTATTTCTATTACACTCACTTACTCTATTTTTCCTTTCCTTTGACAGAAGAACAGAGAAAGTGTCAGAAAGGACAAAGCCAAGATTCTGCACTCCTGTGATTGGATGTGAGCTTGTACTGACCTGAGACCATTAAAATGGAGTTGCTATGGAAACTTATACTGCTACTATCATTGGTGGAATGCCTGGCAGGTAAGCCTCCCAAACTTTCCCATTCTTTGGTTCGTTATTTAAATATTGTTATTCATTTGTATTAATTGAGCATCACATTTTGATGGCACTAAAAGATGGATTTGCTTCCAGGGCTGAGGATTTGCATACGTTTCTAAATCTACAAGTCTCCTAAACTTAAAGGGGATAAAAAAATATTCATGATATATTCATTCTATTGGCAACTAAAGGCACCTAACCAGTAGTCCTTCAAAAGATGAATAGGAACTATTCCCTTCATTACCCTTTTAGTCATTGAATCATGTTTGGGAAGAATAAGTGAGGCTCTCATTCTTAAAGAAAGCCCTTATCTTGTAACGTACCATATGAATGAGGAAAATCATTCATTTTAAATTGCACCTCAATTGTTGCCCTAATTGAAGTTCCATTCGTAGCGCAGAAATCTTGTCATTGATCTTGCTTTTTAACGAAGGGCCTAATTTCCTCCCCTTACAAAATGTTCAGGGTGAAACACTCCTAACAATGTCAGTATTTAAAGCTGGAGTAAGGCATCCTGAGGAATCAGTAATCATTCAGAGCCACCCCTCCTTTGCCTGGCTCCAGCCCATAGACCCGCCCACTTTCTGAGAGGACTGTTTCTCTGGTCTGGTGTTAGCCTCGCGTAGCCAGGCTTTACTCATCTGCGAAGAGAAAAGCCTGGTGACAATATAAGGCAGAAAGCGTTCAACTTCCGCCGTGTGAGCTTCCCCGGAAGTGAGCTTCTCCGGTTTTCCCCTAACGTAACTTCCGTTAAGCGCAGCACTTCCGCTAGAAATCTTGGAACCAACCGGAAGGCATATTGTCTACAGGGTGGTCTGGTGTTGTGTAATGAATCTGCAGTTTACCGTCCGAAATGGCGGCTCCTCCAATGAGCGCAGGGGGTAGGTCTAACGAATATCCAATTGAAACGATCACATTTCACACCAGACAGGCACGCGGGCACACACACACACACGTGCTGATTTCACCAAGCTGTTAATGTTGATTACATGTTTCTGGTCGCAGTTCTGTATGGAAGCAGTCACTCGCACAGACAGACACACACACGCTCTCACGATCTCTCGCGACCGCACGCGTGCACGCTCGCACATAGACACACACACGCGATGTTTGTTTCCATTGTGTTTGCTAATGGCTTGGAATGGCTAGCAATGTGGATGAAGCCACAAGTAGGCGGATCCACTGATCTCTAGTGATTGGTTTAGGGGAAGTCAAAGTCCCTCCCCCCGTAAACTCAAGCGTCTGAAATCTGGCTAGCCCCTCCTCACAGCTGAGGCCCTACAATAATTGTGCGTGTATGTACAGGTGTGTGCGTGTGCGACTGTGCGTGCATGCATTGTCTCCATTTAAGAGCGTGAGAGCATGTGGCGTCGGTGCCTACATTTGCCTACACGGCAATTAGCACCACTTATCACTAGATCCAGTACGCATCAGGGGTTGTCTAATGAGGCTTTCCTCAGGGAACTGTGATTCACTTTGGGATTAGTAATTTCAAGATTAAGTGTAGATCACATTTTATGCCCTAGTTAGGCATCCTGTTAAATACACACACACACACACGCGCGTCTGACATCAGCGGCAATCCTAGCACGAGCTTAGGCACAGATGCCACTGCCTGAAGGACCCCATCCAAGGACGTGATCTGTGTGAACAATACTGTAATGCTTAATTTATACTCTGTTGTATGACAGTGTTGCTTGCCAAAAATAGCCAATCTACGAGTTCACAACATGTAGTCTGTTGTTTTAGGCGAGCGACAGCAGCATTGAATATTGAATTATAAATCAGCCCTTATTCCCCTGACCCCTCCTTCGCAAACAGCTATAGTTGTAATTAAGAGGTATGGGTACAACATTTAAAGTTACACATTCAAAGCACATCAGTACTTGACAGAGGAGCAGGGGGCGAGACATTAAGATGAAGTGTATTGTGTTGCACAGCCCTTGCCTCACTTGTGGGGCTCACCCTCACAGTTGGGAGCTCAAGCTAACCAAGCATTAATATTCAGGACGGAGCCACATTACATATGCTCAGTTTCCAAGACAAGCATGGTGCAATAGCATAACGATAGACTTCCAAAGCCCTCTGCGTTCTGAGAAAGACACGATAAGCATTTCAGTATGCAGGCGCATGTGCCATAGCGGGTGGAGGAAGCACAGCGTGAGGATGGGAGATAGATATAGGTAATGTTATGTAGGTTATTTATCCCGACTCTGAGATTTCACTTCTCTGTGTGTGTGTGTGTGTGTGTGTGTGTGTGTGCGTGCGTGCGTGCGTGCGTGCGTGCGTGTGTGCGTGCGTGCATGTTTTTACATTGAGTGGTGTTGTGCGTGCGTGCGTGCGTGCGTGCGTGCGTGCGTGTTTTTACATTGCGTGGAGTTGTGTGGGAGGAGTGTGGACGGGCCAAGGGGAGGCATTCCCATTGTGAGTTCATCTGAAGTTAACCAGAGCTCCCCTAGCTCTCCCTCAGGGCTTGGAATGCCCAAGGCAAGGGCGTGTGTGTGTGTACAGTATATGGTGGAGTAGTGAGAGAGAGAGAGAGAGAAAGAGAGAGAGAGAGAGAGAGAGAGAGAGAGAGAGAGAGAGAAATTAGATAAGAACGCAGTTCATCACCACAATTAAAAAGCTGGCAAATGATGGAAGTAGAAAGCTTCATCCAGAAAGTACACATTTTATACAACCTACAGGTTTTACATATTTGATTACAGATTTAATATCGGACAGTAAGTGTTTTAAAAAAGCAGCACCTGCCATTACATTTTTCAGTCAAAACACCCAAAAAGTCCTTGCAGTCTTGTTTCCATTGTGCAGTAGCATGTTCACTATACAGTAGTGTTGCCATGATGCAGGCCGGTTTTGTTATTCAATCCAACAAACACACCTGGATTGTTATCACTATTGATTAATGGATGCGTTGAATGCTGGTATAAGATCTGTTCCATACTGCAAAATCCTGAGTGTTAATTGACTGAGAATGGAGCTGTAAGCATCCATACAGTATAACACCCTGTATTTTGCAGTGTGGGATACCTGTTCTAATGTGAGTAATGTGATGAAATGTGCATGGCCAGTCACACAATACTGCTCCTAAATCATACGTGTTTACCAACTCCACAATGAAATCGTACATATTACTACACTATTAAAATTGTAGCTCCACAAATCTTGCGATGTCAATGGGAAATTAAGGACATATTTCTGGACTGCACAGTATATCTTTTGCACACTACCATAGCTGCTTGGTGAATTCTGGGGCACATTGACTGCATAGCACAGTATGTACTGATTTAACTCATTGATTCATCATAAAGTGGCAGAGCCTGTATGAGCCCTTATGCACGATTTTTCACTGCATCTTTGAAGTTTACTGTATATGAAGATGTACTGCAGAGTATTCTCCAGTGAAGGTTGCTCCCATAATTTATGTTATATTTTCTCCATCCAGCATTGAAAATAGTGTGTATGCAAAAGTCTGAATTTACATACACAGAGAGATAACCTAGAAACGTTTCCTGTATACAACTTTGTCAAATGAATAGATATGTTATTAGTATAGCAAGTATTCTATAGCCCATTCTATAGTCCTTTGGGTACAGTATGTTGTATTTTTGTTAAACTCAAATGCATTAATAAGAAAATTCTACTATAAATATAACGAAATACTGACAGTAATTATTATGCCATTTTAGGATTGCTTCTCACGAAGGAACAATATTAAAATAACACATCCACATCACACTAATTAGCTACTTACACATACTGTGCAAATACTGTAGGCAGTGATAAAGATGTTAAGCTTGTCATCAGTAAACATAATGCATAATTATGCTTTGGACACTTACTGTTGACTTTGTCTCATACTGCATTGTAGGTATTTAGTATGAAGCAAAAGGATCCATATAATCAAGCTCTGCCCATTGCCAACCAGCCAAATCAAATCCCCAAATGGTCAAATCATGAATTCTGGAAGTTTGGATTACATTACTTCACTGTTGTAAACCATGATGAATGTTCCCATTACTATAGAAGACGGCAGTTGGTAAGTGACAAATAACCAATGTTGGAGAGGAAAAGGTAGGGATATTACTCCAATTAGATGACAAATGACATTCTCAACAGCAATATGTTCTTGGGTCTATGTTGCCATTCAATAGAGGGAACAGCAAGAGAACCATGCGCGCGCACACGCACGCACGCACGCACACACACACACACACACACACACACACACACACACACACACACACACACACACACACACACACACACACACACACACACACACACACACACACACACACACACACACACACACAAAAGGAAAATCTTTAATTTGCTATTCCTTCACATGGAGTTGCATTCAATCAATGCTCTTTGCCCGGTGAACATGATATTGAATGCGGGGAACACAGGGAATGGAACAGCTGCTTGATATGTATACTAGTTTAGATTAAGTGTAAAATGGTATGACACAATTGGATATACAAAGTAAAATCCTCAGTGTTCATTTAACTCTTTACAAATAGAACCAAATGGATCCTTATGGTCCATCTGGTCTTTGTTTCTTTTTACATGGTAGGCTGCGTATGTGAGTGGCCACTATAACTTCAGTCCATGTCAGGGAAAGATTACGTTTATTAAGTGTCACAAAATGCCCATAACTAGCTATTCAATAACCCAATAATACCTTTATGAAAACCATTTATTTGGCCTTCTTTGTAATGCTATTTATTATTCATATTAGTAGGTCCACTATAGGCTGGATGCGGATGTCGCTCATTCAATGACTTTGGTCCCAAACAACATACTATAACTGGAAAACTACCATGGCTGGATTGATATGGAATTCACTATGCACCTGCATTCTCCCCAGAGGACCGCCCCTAATGATTTTAGTGACCCAATTGGCCTTTTCTCTCGGCCGAAATAGATCAAAATGTGGACTTGCACACAGTTTTAAGCTGGCCTTACACTAGCAGATAATCGTGGCATTTAATGACCCTCCCGAGTATCAGGGGGACTGCGTCTGAATCGGCGCCGATTGTCGGGCATAAATGTCGTTTAGTGTGAGGGTTCACACACAGATCCAATCCATCCTAGTGGCTCGCAAGACAATCGTGGCCAGCCCGACTCTTTTAAAAATGTTTGATATTTTTCTGGATCGCTATTGGTATATGGAACAGAAGCGGGAGACCGAGAGAATGACAGCCGTTGTTCGGGCGCAAGAAACGGGGACTGTTGGTGGCGACAGCCGCTGATCTGAGTCTGACCCTGAGCGACAGATCTTTCTTTCTCTCCATCTCTTCCCCCCCCTCTCTCTATCTCTCTCTCTCTCTCACACACACACACACACACACACGTGCGCGCACACTTTTCATACCGTCCGTCCGTCCATCAGGTTGTATAAAGTCAACAGGTGTGGACGGGAGCAGGTTTGTTTTATATCAACCAGAAACAGCAGAAACACTCCCAATCACATACTGGGAACAGGCGAAACAGCACAGGTCCCGCTTTGCGCTTGCAAGTCAAAGTAGCCAACACACCTATTTCCTACAGAACCCTGATCTACAAGCCCTACAACGTGGCTTGGCGGGACATGTTGTGGTCTTGGAGCTCTATATTTTCTGCGTGCTACAGTCATACGACTAATCATAAATAAATCAGGCATCATGAGAGGCAAGACGCAGCAGCAGAGTAGGCTAGAGTTGACTATTTTAGCAGTGGAGAGAGAGGGGAAAAGTCAGTGTCAGAGTTGAACAGATCCATGGATGGACAAATGTTGTGTGATGGTGTTGAGTGGACATCATTAATGTGACTGTACGTGCGTGTGTGTTGCAGCGGGCTCAGCCCCCGTGACATTTTGTATTTGTTATATTATTTATTATTGCTGTGTTCTGGCCGACTCAATCTCGATAGAATCCTGTAGTGTGCGGAGCCCCCGACGTTTCAAATCGGCTAGTGTGAGCGTGTTTAGATTTTCTGGTAAGAGAATCTTAAACAATTATCCTGTAGTGTTTAATGCTACCCAATTTCATTGCGTCTGATTATCTGCTAGTGTAAGGCCAGCTTTACTCTTAAACAAGATATCCTGAAAAATACTGGCTGAATTGTGAGAGAATTTGCTGTGCACCTTCATATCCCCAAAGGATAACCCCTACTGATTTTGGTGACTGACTATAGCCTTTCCACTAGTGTCATCTTTAGGCTAGTTTATTTATTTATTTATTTTCTAATGGTACTTTATGATATTTTACTTTTAAGCTTTTGCTGTTCCTTACAATATGTGTTAATCCTTCATTGAATATGTATACCCTCCTCAAATTTTGGCACTAATTATATCCATTTTACAGTAAAATTGAGATGAGATTATCTGGCTCTAAAGATGGCTGTGTCGGTCGATGGTCGTATCAAACCACTTTTTTTCCAATTGAGTACAGTTAGCTGGTTTTTAGTCACTTAGATTTATTTCATAACACTGCAACTGTTTTTTTACAATCCATTAGGGTGGGCTATTGAGTATAGTATAAGACTATCTCACAGTGCTGACATTTCTCATTGTTTTTCTTTCTAAGACATTGTGTCTAAAGCAGCATTTTCACAGTTCACTTGCTTAATTTCATTACTTAACTGTTGAAGGCCCTTGAAATATTTCCCTATCGATATTTGAAGCATTTAGACCAACCATGATCAAACCACCGTTCCACGATTCAGCTGCAACCCTCCTTGAAGCCCCTGAATGAGAGACCTTTAAGGTGCACCTTATCAGCCCGGACAGAAGGAAAAGATGCTTTAAAAAGCAAGATTGGCTTTTTTTATTTGATGCATAAAACCCTGAGCTGGAGCGAATGGATTTGGGACCTCACAAACGACCGATACCTCCCCCACAGCTGGCTCCCCATGTGCCTGTTTATACATGCTGAGGTAAGCTGGAGGAATTCATTTGCTGTCAGCTAGTATTGAATTTGAGATTAGTTTTTATTTCAGCTTCCAAAACAGGCTCCTTTTGCTTTCCACTCTGCGCTGCGATGCTGAGTCTTGTGTCGTCTGAGGAGCCTTCGAACCCAGCCACACACATATCACTGTTTGGCAGCAGGTGATAGATATAAGTGGAGGTGGTCTCTCTTTTTCTCCCCCTTTTTTAAAATCTTTTCTTCATAAAAAATAAAAATAAAGGCACTCTTATAATGACCTCCATCTCTGTCTGGCGGCATTGTGCAGTCAACTTCCTGTTAGCATTCTGAATCAGTACCACCTCTCTCTGATAGAGAGCTTTTCCATCAGTGTGCTGCCTAGCGGTCTGTTCCTATACTATAATGTAGGGATGCTCCGCTTTGAGACATCAGGCTGTGTGGGGTTGTGGCCACGGCAGCTAAAACGCCACTCTGAAACCAACGTGACTTCTTCTATTCTATGGTTAACATTCATTTTGATGTTGTTTTTTAATGTTAGCTCAGAAGCATTTCCAACTCATAGAAGTTAAGCCTATATGACTCAACTGTGCTGGTAAAAAAAAAAAAGAATAATACCAACAAAACAACACTGTTCCTCAAAATCCTCTCAAAGGCATGTGCATTTAAGAGTGATTAATGCTGGAACACTGTGTTGCACATTGAATACCAGAGAGGAGGCCTGTAATTTATTCCACCCCTTCCCTGCAACATGCTACCGTACATGCATTCCCATTTGGGCGACGGAGGAGTTTCACAGAGTTTGCATCAGTTTGAACTGATCCCTCAGGCACAGCCCCCAGAGCTCAATCCCTTCTCATTATTCTAACACTTATTCACCGTGATAATAACAGTTGCCATGGTGTTGCCAAAAGATCAGGTTGGTTCAGCCCTGCTGTAACTTGTGTGCTAGGGCCAAATATCAGTTACGTTGATTAATTTCCCATTAAATGAGTATTGAGTTAACTTTGCACTCCACAAGGCACTTTGGAATTGATTAAAAACACAACACACACGCACAAGTGCGCACGCACACACAGCTCATTGGGTGAATGTTTACTTTTGCAGTATGGATAAGCGTATGCTGTATATATAATATGCCCTTGTTTGTTTTAACTCATAGTTATCATAGGCAAAAATGCCTTGTGAATCTTAAATAAATTCAAAATGTGTCATGACTCATGAATAAACGTCTAGTGGATAAACTCAAAGATTGATTGTTTCTAAGTATAACTACTATTCGTTTGCTTTAAGATGATAGGAGAAAGGTTACAAATAATGAAACTGGCCAAGGACATGGATTTTATGTGTCTAGTTTTATAATTTATAATTTAAAAAAAATAAATATAGTAATATAATAATGAAAGTAATCAGGAAAAAAACAAAAACATAGTTTATTCTTAAAGTTTCATTTTATTCTAAAAGCATTGACTGAACTGAAGTCGAGCTTGAGCTTCACTTTTCCCTCTCAGTTCTGGGGGCTCGGTTCAATCTCCTTGCTGGATTATACCAAAAACTATAAACATGGGACCCAATGTCTCCCTGCTTGGCACTCAGCCAATGGGGTAAGTCTTTCCGACATACTAGCGTCATGTCCAGGGGGTGTACATAATGGCGTCTCCCCAGGGGCGTCACAAGGGGTAGGAAAGTGGGACTGAGTTACTGGGGCCCAAGGTGGAGGGGCCCTAATAACTTTATCTATTGCAAAATAGCAGATATACAAGCTCACAGCGCGGCACCGAGTGCTGCGCTGCGAGCCTGTAGATCTGCTATTTTTGAAAAGTTGTGAAAATGTGTGAAAATCTTTGAATATATGTATTTTTTAAGCGAACATTTCTAACTCAAATTTTGCTTCTGGGGGTACCCTGGAACTAAATATTTTGAGATCGGGGTCCGTGGCCAAATACATATCATCTTGGGGGTCCTTGACATAGGTTTCTTGCACACATTTTCACGATTTTTCAAAAATAGCAGATATACAAGCTCGCAGCGTGGCACTCAGTGCTGTGAGCTTGTATATCTGCTATTTTTCAATAGTTAACATTCATGGGGGGCCCGCAGTGAATCCTTGTACCCAGGGCCGAGAATTTGGTGTGACGCCCCTGCGTCTCCCGCCTGACGCTACAGAAACAGGAGATACTGTTGTAGGCTCCTGCTTCCTGCCCTGAGGGCCACATGGCTCAGGCTACTTATATTGTATTTAAATAAATCCCAATGGATTTTTGTGGTATAATTAGGTTTACAGTAGTTATTTATGTGTGGTATGTAGGGTTCACATGAATATATTTATACATCTGAAAAAAGTGAGACCATTTCAGTACCATGACATTGTATATTACAATGGTAGACCTCGCAGGGCGTGACTAATAGAAAAACACAGTTTTGGAAAATTACACAAGGCTTAAGCTGGTTGCACACTGCTGCGTTTTTCGGGACGAATATCTGAGTGAATTTCGGAGCGCGCAAATAAAAAATCAACCTCGCGTTATGTCAGTCACGTTTGCACACTGCCGCCCGTTTCGCGCACCACTCGGTCCCTTGCTCTCTCTATCTCTCTCTCTCTCCTTGCCCTGACAAACGCATTTCGCAACGAAAAACGCAGCAGTGTGCAAAGACCTTTATTCTGACAAAAAATACACTTTTCTTACCAGAAAATACATGTGTAGTTATAAGAATTAATCCGAATCAAAGGGCTAATTCATAACTCAGGGGCCAGATTTGCTGTGTCTTGGAGGCTGCCAAATGAATAAGCCTTTTCAAAACATATTTGAATGTATCATGACTAATCCACGTCCTCTGAAGGCAAATGAACATGTATTGATTAGCGTCATTAATCAATGCACTCTGGCTCGCACTCATCGGTAGCGCAGCATCAATTCATCACACGATCATGTTTACCAGAGGCTTTACATGCTTGTAATGTTGGTGTACAGTGTGTGTTTGAGTAGCGACTGCCCTACAAGAAGTGTCTTCTTCTGGTAATCATTCAACACTCACACTGCTTCGAGGGACATGCTTCATCTAACAAAGGCCACTATAATTAGGCAGCCTTTCATTTCCATGTAACTTTCTGTGAGGTTTATCCTTGAGGAGAAGGGAACAATCAGTGTACAAGGTCCCTCGTCAAACAGCTCCACCTTTCTCACCAAGTTTTTTTTGAGTCCTGAGGATGTACTCCCAGAGAAGACTTGAATAGCATAGCTCTCCTCCATACAAATTAGCTACCACCTGTCTCCCTACATCTCTGCCATTACAGGAGTGCAAAGGCATCCATTCCAGGAAGCTGAATGAATTCCCTGTAGGCTACCGAAATATGTTATTCCGAAGAAATGTCGACTGCCCTGAGGGTCACTAGTTTCTTTGCTCAAATATTGCAGGCCATCTCTGTGCAACATGCATCTGCTATTTTATCTTTCTAATTAACTGGGAAAGGAAAGTGACAGACTGTGCTGCTGCCCTCATTATCGTCAGAATTTTGTTTGAAAGTTTTCATGTCTACAGAGATATTTTTTATAGACAATCTATCAACAATTTGAATACCATAAAGTAAATATTTCAGTCCATTGGTGTAATTTATGCAGTGGTTAGATTTATCATTTCAATACATTTCAGCATTGCAAAGATGTGATGCAATACCGATGTACAGAACATGTAATTTAGCGGAGGGGGGGGGGGGGGGGGGGGGGGGGGGGGCAAATCAAATTACTATGAGGGGCTTAACATTACTAAAACTTATAGGCCTACTTATGTTTTAGTAATGTGTGTGTCTTTGATTTCCCAAAAACTCAGGGGCTTTATTGAGAAACTAATTAATTGTATATGGAGCACAGTACTATGTTTGCTCCAGACTGATTTCAGAAAGGAAATATGAGAGAGTGGGAGAGAGAGAGAGAGAGAGGGATAGAGAACGGTTTGAATGTTTTTTCCCTTTTTCCTTGTCTAACACTGAAAGGGCACCATTTTGTAATATGAAATATGGTCCACAACTGAAATGGGTTGGGGACCCTATTACTCTTGATATTTGTTTTGCCATTTTTAAGCCTTCTTATTGGGTGACATCCCATGGGAATGCAGTGATAACTTAAAGACGGGCTTCTGAAGAAAATGTGCCAAAACATGATGGTGATACTGCTGCTGTGCATGTTTGTTGACAACTTTATACTTTCAGACAGTTTATATTAAAGTCTTATATAGGTTACCATCTGATTATGCACTACTTCAGGGATCTAAAAACTGTTATGAATAATACTCTTGCGCTATGTTACCATGCCCTATGGGTCCGTGCCAAACTGAGACTTTAGACTGGTTCACACTGCGTTTTGTGCGAGTCATGCTCTCCTTTCTTCTTCTCTGCATCCTCCACACAGCTTTCAATACAGGTGGTGAATCATCTGGTTTTGTTACCAGCCAAATGGAAACCATATGGGTTGCTGGTGGTAGGAGTTGCGTTCTTACCGGGACCCTGGACATCAAAGATAATGTGTTGGTGTTTCTCTCCTCAGGAAGCGGAGTCTTACTGAAGCCTGTATTCACCAAACAGCCTGGCAGTGTGGTGTTTCCCCTCCACCCCAGCGAGAACCACAGGGAGGTGGTTTTCAGCTGTGAGGCCCAGGGACACCCACCACCTTCTTACAGGTAATGCCTGATAGTGCCATTTTTTACGAATGTATTTATTTATTGTTTTTGTATCTTGGAACCCTAAGGTAATATCCCCAGAGCTGTCTAGTATAACATTTAGTATATAGAAAGCAAGTGAGCCTTGATTTATTGCCATGGGAGACCTGGGGGGGAGGGTTGTGGACCTTATTGCTCACTGCCCGCAGCACTTAGCTTCACTGTCAGGCACAGTTAACTTGAGAATGATGAGTTAATTCTCCTCAATTGCCGTCCACTATATAGGCGGACATTGATCTGCTGTTGGGTTCAGTGTGAGAGCTCTCTGTCACCAGTGTCACTGACCAGTTGAAAGATCCAAAGAAACTCAACAACCGCAACACACAAGGATCAGATATCGAGTGACAAAAATGTACAGTTCTTTTTGGGTCCAGTGCCAAACTCAGTAGGCCTTTATGGTCATAGTCGGTGACAATGTAATCACAAGCAAGGATGAGGTCAGGTCACCTATTTGGTTTGAAAAAAGATTGATTGTAAAAGTCAACCAAGGAACATGATTTTTGGGCAGGATCTCCTCATTTGTCAACTAGGGTGCACTGAGGGGGTGCATCCCCCCATTCTGATATGCTGCCATTCCGACATCCCCCCATTCAGACACTGACCCTATACCTAACCCAAAACCTGGAGGTGCTGCCACTCAGACAATTAGAAGTCCATGTCGGAATGGCAGCATGTCTGAATGGAGAGCGGCATGGGCACTGAGGACGTTAGCCGGAACACTCATCCAGTGTCATTTCGACTACATGCTTGTTAATGATGTGCTAATGATTTTCCGTTGTAGCCTATTATAACTGCCCTCTCGGAAGCAGTCCAGGTCCAAATCCAAGTTTATATATTCAATGCCATTGCTGTTCCAACAAATTCCAAGTCATATTGTAGTATAGGCTAATCCACAATGAAATGATCGTCATCTGGGCTTGTGTCGTCCCACAGTGATTTATCCACAACAAGCGTTCTTTATATTAGTCTTTTGAGTTTAACTATTGTGGCTTTTCCAACAATCAATAACTAAAGCCACAGTTCTTGATTAGGGGGAAGTGGCTGTAGTTTCGTGTCTTGCTTTGTTTAGGTTACAATAAAGATCCAAGAAGTTGCATCAATCACTCATATTTATTTCGCAGCTTCACATAATCAACTATTAAGCAACTATTTTATCATCTGGTGTCACTCAATGACAGCAGATGGGGTGACTGCAAAACATATACATACTGTATAATATGCCTACAAGTTCAGTTTGGCTCAGAAGGAATTCATTTTAGTTTAGAGAATTCATCTTTTTTGCTGTCCTTTGTAATTGTGTACAATAGATAAATAGCCTACAGTGAGTGTCCTAATACAGCATTACATGGCACATTCAAAGATAAAGTTGACATACAGCAGGGATATCATTAAATGCAGCTGTGCACAAAATCAGATGAAGAATAGTGAGAGAGAGAGAAGGTACCAGGATTTTTTTAACGTGTGTTGACCCGCCTCGCCTGCCCGCGATAATTGTGTCAGAATCTATAACCTGTCTGCCCGTCCCACGGTTTAACTGCTACGGGTCGGCCAGGCCATCACTAATGCTTGCACCTCATGGTTCACCAACAACCTCATGTCACTAAAAACAAAACTTCAGACCTCTCAGAACAAACTGATACTCAAACACAGAACTCACTTAACCCCGGCTTACTTTGCGAGGCTGGAATTGCTCAAGGTGGAAGAGTACAGCAACTTGCCTGGTCTTTAAGTTACTCAGAGGATCAGTGCAACTACCTCTCTAGAGTGAGAGATGCCCATGGGCATAACACCAGAGTGAGCTCCTCTGACATAGTTCCCACTAGATTCGTCTCAAACATGGGGAAACTGCATTCTACAATACAATGCTGCCACGAAAACGTGGAATGCCCTATCAACAGCCATTAAAGGTCTCAATCTAAAAACTAGCCTAAACACGGCTGAACTCAAATTACTGTTGGAATTCTTTTCCTCTAAATTCTTTATCCCACGATTTTGTAACCAATTTTTCACACGCCAATTGCCTAAGCTGTAATCCTGGGCGCTGCTCTCCCTCTGCCAACCTGGGGAGGGCCCCGAACTGAGCTCATGCTTCCTTCAGTGCATGAGGGGGGGCAGGCCGTTTCTTATCTCCTGACAGGGGGGAGCTTACCGGTTGGACGTAGCACGTGGAAGGAACACGTTATTCCAACCAGTTATTTTACCCTCCATCAGGCTGGCCAGGGGGAGGATTATAGAGACCAGGATTACTGCATGTTTTTGTGATGGTACCTACCCTAGGGGACATGGGGAGAACATGCAAACTCCACACAGAAAGGCCCTTTCGCCAACCCCACCTAGGGTGTGGGAGCTGATGACACGAAGGAGAGCATAGGTCCCCAGCGCGCGCAGCGTGGACTCAGAATTCTATCCATTACCAGCTTGCTCCCAGAGAGCCAAACAACACTCTCCCTCAGCAAGCTCCACGGAAGGAGCCCTGTGGGAGAGGCATCCTCTGCACCCCTGTAAATATGTATTTTGCTGCTATTGGTCTTGTACTGATATGTAATGTACTGTATGTCTCGTTGATGAATTGAGTACAATGATGGACCACAATGGGAAAAAGCAGCTGAGGCTTTTTTTGTGTTATGCTTTTAGCATAGATTTTTTGACTGTACTACTGTACTGATAACAAACTTGTTAATAAAGTATTCAATCAATCAATCAATCCCACATTTTCATACTTATGCCATAAACAGCTTTCTTCTCTATTGCTGATCCAAGCCCAGTGCAATAAACCGTACCTCTGGGGCTACTGCTAAAGGCTGCGCATATATATCGCCGTACAGGGCATCTCGTTTAGGGCTTATCAGTTCTTGATAAGCAAATCACTTGATGGATTGAGCTGAAGGAGGGCATTTCCTGTTTGTTGATGTCCTTGTTTGGTGTTCAGGCCCTCAATGTGAGTGGTCCCCTGGGCGATCGCTGTAGGAACAAAGTGATGCCCAGTAGTTCTGCCGCTTAAGTGTTGATGAATGAAAACAAATGACAAACGATGATTTGCTTTAAAGCACATCGGGCGTATAAGCTATTAATTCACAATCTATCAAATGGGGCCACATAGCTGTTGTACTACTGTCAGTGTAATTAAATGCAAATTGCAAAGCCAAGCATTTAATGTGTAATAGGTTGAAACGATCCCTCATAACATCAGCATGTTCGAGTGTTAATGTAGCTTGAAGATCCTTGGTGTTATGCCTAATGGGCACAAATTGAAATGAATGTACAAGATCTTATCACTTGGATCGGCCGGAATACTTATTAAGCAATCAGTCGCTATTTCACTGCCTATACGCCCCCAATCACACACACGCACAAAGAAATAAATGAGAGGCTATTTATGAGTAAGAATCTGCAAGGATTTTGTCCTTCTGAGTTCAACTGTTCAGACTTTACCCAGCTCCATATATAATAACATTTAGTTTTAATTAGGTCTTTAATTACAGCAAGTGCCGCCAACTGTGGCACTTACAGTACACACCATGCTACAAATGGATTTCAGATTGATCGCAAGCTGTTACAATATCATATTTTCATGCATTGCTTATTAGTTCCTTTATTATTTCTTATCAGACATCATTGTGCTGCCAAAGCCAAAGCAACATGTGCAACCTCTATGGCCACCTGTACCAGTACTGGAAACAGGCTTGGAAAAGTTTTTATGGTCCTTTTGCAGCAGGGACAGCATGTGGATCTTCACTGCTGAGAGAGTAGGCAGCTCTATTTCAGGGGAGCCAAGGACAAATTAATTTATCCAAGACTACCCAATGGCCGGCGCCACAGAGAGCCCCCCGCCCTGAGTTGTCACTGTGGCCCCCTTGATTTGTCTCATCTGGAGCTCCTGGACCTGATCCAGCTACAACAGCAAATCTCTAAATCAATCTAATCAGCCAATCTGCCGTTGAACACTCCTCCGCTGCATATACCCCCACCTCCACCCACCCACCCCATGTTTCCTTCCTCCCTCTCATTTTCTCTCCCTCCAATCAAACCTTCACCACTGAGGCAGGAAGTACTGGAGGAGGACAGAAATGGAAACCTCAAACTCACAGTACTTTATCTCAAGGCATCGTGAAAGTCCAATCAGTGCAGAGGGGCTAATGGGTATTCAACCAAATTGTACCTTGATTTACCCTTGGTGGAAAACGATTTCTCCTGTGCCTCTTCTCTCAAAGGTGGCCTTTTTTGTTTTCATACTAGTCTTTGTTCAGGTTTTCTTTCCGCTTTGATGGTGAGTAATGAGCCATTGGCACAATAACTGTGCCTATGCAGACATTTCTCAAGGACGTATTGAAGTGATGACACGTACTGTATCTGAATGTATTCCCGAAAGTTTTTGAACTCAAGGATTTCATGCTTCACAGAGCGCTGTAACTCAAGCATTGTTACAAACAATCCTTTACATTTGGTTGCGCTATTATCAAGTAACTATAGCTTATGTCTGGATGCCTTCAAAAAGAGAGAGTACAGTACATCGCTCGAAAAAGCACCACAGACAGCCACATTGTGTAGTAGTCATCCTTGATTGCTAGCACTTAAGTTCTTCTGGTCTCGCTCCGCATCCCATGTTCTCAAAAGCGTGACCTTTAATCAAAACCACTGTTATTCCTTGTCCTATGTGTAGCTATCTTGTTTGAGCAGACTGAGTGGCTGGCCCTCCTGTCTGATAATCACCATGATTGCGGGGAGGCTTATGATTCTTGTTGCGAGGGCCTCCCGCCACGTGGGATTTCGATTGAGCACGGCATGGATGGCTTCCTGCAAGGTGCTGCAGAATTGCTATTGTTGGAAGCAACGGAGAGGACAGGGGATGAAATATTTTATAAACACACACACATAGCCTGGCATGGCCAGATGAGGGACATTTTTGTTTTTGCAATAGAGGATGTGTTAGCCTGTGTGTGTGTGTGTGTGTGTGTGTGTGTATATATATATACAGTATATATTCACTTATTTTGTCTCATCTTGTGTTTGAAATAAGATATGAATGAAACATCTTTGCAACTGAACAATGCGTTGTTGATTATCTCCCTCTTCAATTATATTTGCTGCTTTGATACAAAGCGCACAAGAATGCTTTAATTCTTTGCACTGAATAATGTCCATGGGATTTCCATTGCAGTTTGATGTTGATGAAAGCATGTGATTATGCAGTCTGGCAGTTCTCAGCAAAACCCTGAACTCTGTGCATGCTCATATGCAGGTTTTTCCAAACAAAAAACCTTTTTACCTTGAATCATCTTAATGCAGGCATCATCTTTTCAGGATGGCTGGCTTCTTATGAAACCCCTCTTGCACACTGGTTCAGCTGTGTCGTGTTCTTGCTTTCACAGGTGGAAGCTGAACGATTCTTTCATCGTGCCCAGACCAGGGTCACGCTATTCTCTCACCGGGGGCAACCTACACATCAGCCATCTGAACAAAGAGGAAGATGCCGGTATCTATCAGTGCCTGGCGTCCAATTCCTTTGGCACCATTGTCAGCAGAGAGGCCAGTCTGCATATTGCCCGTAAGTTCAGTTATTTAATATGAAGCTGGATATTGCTTGCTTTTTTTAAAGAAACATTTGTAAACCTACAAAACACTGTATTATGCAAAGAACTAAATGTGTCCTATTCACATTTTGCTTACCTCAACTTTTGGCTTGTTAAAAGATTGAAGATGAGCTCAATTTTGTTCCTTTCAGCATTGGTCTTTAGTTTATTTATCATTTCAAGTAAAATGACCCAAAAGGATTCCTTGGATGTTATTTTGTTGACAGGCCTGATCTTCCGTAACAGGCAGCGTTAAGTGACAGTTACAGTTAGCCGATACTGTTCGAGCCTTTAATGAGAACACGCTAATTAACAGGCCATGCTTATATGTCTCACCGTGCATTTCATCCTTTAAGCCATATCGAAGCTGCCGGTGTTGTTTACTCTGTGTGGCGATGCTGAAGCACCATCTCGCTGCATTCCTTATGATGAACACTGTGTGATTGCATGGGGGTGGGCCTTGACAGAGCCTGTGCAGCTGATGCTTTACAGCCTTCATCCATCACGTTTTATAAGACCCAAGTCTAAGGCATCTCTGAAGCCAAGGTGAACTTGAGGCCTCCACTGTTGACGGGCAGCCCATCTCGAATGACAGTGCTGATATCTGTGAACAGATGGCGCCTCCAGATTGAATTCTGACGTCTGTTTCTCTGCCATGGCGGACCCAGGGATGATCCTTGGCGGGGTGAGTGCCAGGGGTATTCATCTGGCCACTGTTTGGTGCTTCTGTGTCAAGACGCGACAGTAAATCTTTGGCGCATGGTGCAAATCTCTGTCAGGAGTTGCCGGCAAGCACTGGATCATATTCACATTTGCTATCAATTTTCACGGGCCGACTTGGACTGTACGTCATTGTGATTGGTCTCATCTATTGCCCAGGCCTGACCCAGGGCCTACGGCTTTTGTCAACGGATGAGGACAAGCATCGGTGCCGATGTGTCATCCATCTTATTTATTGCTCTGGGTTTAACTTAATTAAGCGTGTTGCGTGATTGAGCGGGTCTTGGGTCATGGGGAATAATTCACAGTAGGGTTGTCTGTTATGAGAGTCTGTATCATGTCATTTGTAACAGACTGTGACCACTGTTGCTCAATATGGCTCCTCAGACATCACCAGGTTCAGCTCCCTCTGAGTGTTGTAATAACACCCAAAGACAAAGACAAGGTACTGTTCAGGCTATTAATGACGAAGAGATCACAAGATTTAAAATTATGTAATCTTATCGAGCCAATTTGCTTCAGGGTGTTGGCATAACAGAAAATGACTACAGCGCTGTGATCACACAATTCAATGTCAATTCTGACAACATCCACCTGCCTTTGAAAAAAAAAGACCAAGGTGTTATACTGTACCCATTAGTGATGCGCGGGCCGACCCGGTGCCCCCACCCGCCCGCCAACCCGCCCGCATGCGGGTGGGTGGGTCAAGGTTATCACCACTCTCATGTGCAAAAAATAAATAAGAATAATCTAGGATCAGGATTTCACTTATATGTCTCTGTCATCCACACAAGTCCGTTTATAAATACTTTGTGTCGGTTAAGTTATATAACCAGCAAGTCAACGGATACGATTTGAAACACAACTTTCGCATGTGAGACAGATTTTTTGACTGAATGAACCAACCACGCTCACCTCGAGACTGAGTCGCTCCCATCTCTCCAATCTGGTGATCAATCAATAACCAACAGGATTTAATATTGTCCGTCTTTTGCTGTCTGTTTAAAGTGCGAGGCGCTGTATAAATATGATTGACATAAAACCTGAAACGCCATTCTTACCCCGACGATGCCCCAGAGAGAATGAACGTCTTTGAATGAATGTCTTTTTGGCTAAACCCCAATTTGAACAACACGTTTGTTTATTTAGCCCATGACAATAATGTGCTACTGTAAACCTTTCTGTAAAGCGACTTTGGGAGCCGTATATAAAGATGAGCTGCGGGGCGGGCGGATTCGTTGATTTAAATCGCGGGCGGGCGCGGGCGGGCGCGGGCGGGCGGGTTACGTTCCGTGCGGGCTGTGGGCGGTGCGGGTTATGAAAAAAACCTGACCCGCGCATCACTAGTACCCATGCTTATTAATGACAAAAAGACCAAGGTGTTATACTGTACCCATGCTTATAAATGACAAGAACCCTAGCATCCCTATTCTGGCCATGTCATAGTTCATTCAGCGAAAATAATAGATCTACATGCTCTCAATGTGTTGCAATTTGTTGAGTTTGTAGATCTGATATATTCGGTGAAGAGATTTGGTGTAGAGGGACCAAAAGGAGGCAGGCAAGTACAGACCCACGGGGGACCCCTGTCAACAAAATATATAAGGTTTTTGATTTCCCAGTCAAAACTGATGCTCGTGACATTGTGATGCATACACTATTTCCCCACATTTCTTCATCCAAAACAATGCAGCCTGTAAAGATGGGTTGAACAGATTCCACGGCCATAAGCCTCTAAAGACGTCCTGTCCACAATACGGATGACTGAAATGCTTAAATGGTCCCACTTGGCTGTTGCGAGCGCTGGACAAAATGATCTAGTTGTTATGAGGCCAGATTGAGTTGCCTAATCTCTAGGGATTTTTCTTTTTTAATCGAAAGACTTTCCCATTGCAGGATATACCACAGCAAACCCATGCTGCAAGGACTGCATTACAGGCTATATTGGTATTTTGATGCATATTATGAAAAATGTGCATGTCCCAACACAAATGCTCTGTTATGTTTGGAGCCACGAGGGAAGCACAGTGTTCAATGAAGGGTGAAATAACTGTATTTATGAACGTAACACAGGATGCCACTTCCTTGTATCTTAGGTGCTTCGGATTCCTCCTTTCCAGTTTATTGCTGTAATTGAACGTAATTACCCCTTTTCTATTTTCTTAGGCTCCCAGCTGTCCCCACGTTACTGCCTTATTGGTCCAATTACTTTGCAAATATATATATATATATATATATATATATATATATATATATTATCTCATGGCTTGTTTGCTCCTTACTGAACTGTCAACCTGGCATCTCTAACTTGGGCATGTCAACATAGCTGGAGAAAAAAAAAAAAAGGCAAATCTACAAGCTCACTTTGTAATTCACTATTTTTGAAATAGAGCTTAAAGCAAAGTTACCTTGCCATGATATAACTCAAAATATTGCCAGATATCTTTAATTATTTGTGTGTGTACTGTATGGAAGCCAGTCATAGCCAACTGGAATGGAATCTGAAAAATCTGATTGATCATGTCAGATCAAACCCCTCCCAGAGTGTCAGCCTGTATCTACGGTATGTCGTTGCCTTTGCTTTGTCTGAGGTGAAAAGTACATTTCGAGTGGGAAAGCAGTAGAGCTAGGGCCAATAATAGGCCTAATCTAGTGAAAGAAAAACTGGCAGACGCTCTCTGACGCTCTCTGAATACAGCACTTTCAATGTACAAGTAAAGAATCATAATTGTCAGGAGGCACCACCAACAGTGCTCTGTGAGCATTAGCCTCCCTTTGATGTTTATCATACAGTAGATTCAAATGTCATGTGTCACTCACTCTTGCTGTACGTGCTTAATGTACAATGAATGCCTCTCATGTGTATACATCACATCCTATAGGAATAAGGGAGAGGAGCGAAGAGAAGCCAAGAGAAGTGAAAACAACCGGAAATTAAAACTAGAATTAGAAATATGTTCCTACGAAACAGTGTGGGCTCGCTTGTGACCGTACTCTGCAGTGCTAACTGTCATGTGAAGCTCAACCAATACTCCAGCTAACACCACTCCCTGATTTTTTTCCACCAATTGCGCCTCATTGGCTAACGGAATACGATATGTGGCGGAGATTATGACGAAACCATAGTGTTTTCGCCTTTGAACTGTCTGCGGCGGAACTCACTATATAAATAATGAGGATAACATAGTGTCCTCGCCTTTCAGACGAGCCCACAATAAGACATGGTCTATGACGTAATGGTGTATCCATGACATTATGGTTCCGTATTTTGTCAAGGTTTTAGCCACCACTGACTTATACTGTAGCACATCCAACTATGAATTACACAAACCCCTGCATGTGTGTGTGTGTATGAGTTAGTACCTGCCCTTCGAGTATCTTAATTCAGGCCGGGAACACATTTTGCTGTTTGGGAGGGGCTTACAGTACATGTACAGTATGTAGCAACATATTTGTTTTGTAGGCTAATTTCTGATTTAGCCCTATTCTATAGGTTAGGCCTAAATGGGTTAATAACATTCCGACCGATCGACTTCAAAGGGGACATGAGGGAGTGCAGTGCCCGACATGAAGTTGGTCAGATCAGTGGTTGTTCAGAATCGCCAATCCGACCCATATGCCCATAAAACAGTTGGCATATATGGAATTCTGGTTGTAGAGCCGGGGCCATTGGAGCCAAATCGAAGATTTGCACTGACTGGAGCCATGCTGTCTCTATGTGGATCCTTAGATCCACATCATTTCCTAGTTTTGCTTTACCTGTGTCCTGCTGTGAAATATAATTTGCATCTGTTCTGTTCATTATTCCGACCAAAATACCCATTAACTAAACAAGATCTAATTATGCTAAACAACACTCAACTTTGGAACTTCAAATAAGAGAAGTGATTGAAAATTACACTTTTTTTTGGTATTGTCTCATGGTTAGCTTCTGGGACCAGTGCCAACACGTCAAAATGTTCCTCTTGCTAACACTGCAACAGAATGGCTCCAATTTTCCTTCTCTATAATCTCCTCTCATTCATTGCAATGGGTCACACACTGGGGGTAGCAAGCCCAAAAATGCAAATTCCCATCCAATTTCATGGATCTGAAAGCACACAGAATAGGCTGAACCCTGCCATGGAGAGGCACATGGACGTGCAGGACCGTGATAGGCTTGATAAGGGGATCCATGGGGTAGTAGAACAGCTTGCCTTGTCAGGCATTGCTGACTTTTAGTGCGTCTAGCTCGCTTACGCCCCACCATACACTAAAGGAATATTGATCAGGGGAGCTTCAGACTCCAAATGTGAGTTGAGCAAGACTAAAATCTTCTACTGTGTTCATATTAAGGCCTTTGCACACAAAGCCAGAACTGTGGTTATTATTCATGTTCCTATTGCCCCCTGCACACTGGAGACCAAATGTAGTGCAAGGGAAACCTGCTTTGTTTTATTCGAGAGATCCTGCATGCAAAACTGAGGCTTCGTCCAATTATATTTATGCATATCAAAGTGGAAGCAAGCCAGCAAAATGGGGAAGTCACTAATAAACCTTGTTGCTCCAGGCCATGTGAGGTCGAGGCATTACCAGTCACACACTTGTTCATGGTTGGGAATGAACCACAGTAGGAATCCTAATTGAAGACATCACCTGCATTCAAAATAAATTATTAGTACTGTATGCCTGCTTTTGCTTAAGTTTACAATAGAGAATGAGATACTGTATAACATGAAAATGTTAACTGTAACTAAAGACCACTATGAGGGGTTAGCAAACTTACTTCAGTGCATGATCCTTGTATAACTTTTGTACATGTTTTGCGTCTTTGCATCACAAAACACCATAGGCTGATTTTGTAGTGTACAGGTTAAACACTATGGGTCAAAACATGGAAGGTTGACCGTGATGTAAGCAGCACAATTGCTAACCAGTAAGACTCCCTAATCGGGAGATAAGCGACCGTCAGGTCGCAGCGTGATTTTAGGGCAAAATGTGTAGGAGCAGTGTCCAAAAAATGTGTTTGAAAAAATATATGGGACAGATCCATGTTGATGACATGAGTGTAGACATACTGTGTACCGATTTGCGTAATTTTAGGACAAAATCTGTAGGGGCAGTGTCCAAAAATGTGTTTGAAAAAGTCGGCCTGATGGTGGCGCTATATGGGACAGATCAATGTTGATGGCATGAGTGTAGACATACTGTGTACCGATTTGCGTGATTTTAGGGCAAAATCTGTAGGAACAGTGTCCAAAAATGTGTTTGAAAAAATGGGCCTGATGGTGGCGCTATATGGTACAGATCCATGTTGATGAAATGAGTGTAGACATACTGTGTACCGATTTGCGTGATTTTAGGGCAAAATCTGTAGGAGCAGTGTCCAAAAATGTGTTTGAAAAAATGGGCCTGATGGTGGCGCTATATGGGACAGATCCATGTTGATGACATGAGTGTAGACATACTGTGTACCGGTTTGCATGATTTTAGGGCAAAAGCTGTAGGAGCAGTGTCCAAAAATGTGTTTGAAAAAATGGGCCTGATGGTGGCGCTATATGGGACAGATTCATGTTGACGGCTCTCTTGGCGCCGCCGAGGCGGGTGCGTGGGTACCGGCCCCGGCTCTCCCGGTCGATCCTAGCCCGAGTTACGGCATTTTATGTGCGCTGCAGTGGCAGGGGTCCTCCACTAGGGGTGCGACCACTTTTGCATCCATTCTGGAGCACCAGGAGTCGGTGGTCCCTGGGAATTCCCCGTGAACAGCCCCGTTTGGGTGGTCATTGGTCATTTTAGCACTTTTTGGCGGCGGCGACAGGGGGTCCCTGGGGGTCCCTGGAGCTCCGGGGGTCCCGGGAGGGGTGGAGGTTGTGGATTGGCAGGCAAGGAGTGTGTGTGCAAAGTTTGGCATGGATTGGGGCAACGGTGGCGGAGATATGACTTGGGGAAAAGTGTGACGTGACGGGCAGACTGACAGACTGACAGACTGACAGACAGCCTGTCGAGGTTTTGGTAGTAACTGCGACCTGACGGTCGCAATAAATAATTAAATTATTATATGTATGAATAATGGATGTGTTAGATTCAGGTGTTAATAAAGTTGACTGCTGTCAATGCTTGCACATTGACACACCTACAGTACATCTAACATACCAACTATTCATTGTATTAACTGCAGCTGTGATGCACAATGTACTACCAGTAAGACTCCCTAATCGGGAGATAAGCGACCGTTGGTCGCTTATCTCCTGTCACACTGCTGACATCAGTATGACATCACACCGTACACAAATGACCCTTATATAAGACCGCCATTATCTACCGACAGATTAGTAACAAGATGTCAAAATCATTGAAGGTTTACCCTACTAACCAACTGTTTACCATAGCAACCATGTTTTTTACCTTAGCAACCAACTGTTTACCCTAGCAACCAACTGTTTACCACAGCAACCATGTTTTTTTTACCCTAGCAACCAACTGTTTACCCTAGCAACCAATTGTTTACCATAACAACTAAATCGACCAAGGGTTTCATTCCACTTAACTCTTTGAGTGCCACCCTAGTCACCACTAGAGGGCGCCCAGTGGCCATAGAAAATCCCATAGAGATATGCTGGTATATGCAGAAGCCCTGCAGCCATGACTTGCCTGAACACTTTCCTTTGTGCATGTACAGGAAGAGGATGAAGTTAGCTTGAAGTTAGCTATTGGCTACCAAGCATTTTAGAAGCCTTATTTTCGTCAACTTAGCCATGATTAAACCTTGCACACCTCATGCATGGGAAAAAAACAGAGAAGAATGAGCTCTAAAAAATCCAATGCAATCCTGGATTGCATTGGAGTGGATTTGTGCAGTTTGTTCGCAGCTTTCAAACAAAAAAATCCGATTGGAAATCCGTTCAGGCATTCTTGAGATAATCGCCATTATGTTTTACATGTTATGTAAACAAACATGGCTGCCCTGTATGTTAGATGGGGTTGTATGGGGGTGGAACATGCAAAATCGCGATTGAAATCATGTTCACTAGATTTGATGGGGTCCAAAAAAAAAAAAAAAAAAAAAATCAATTTTTTTTTTTTTTTTTTTTTAAAGCCGAACTAGTTCGGGATCGGCACTCTGCGATACGCTAATAAAGCCGAACTAGTTCGGGATTGGCACTCAATGAGTTAAGTTGACAATTAAGAAGAAGACCATCAGAAAAGATTTCTATTAGGAAAAATAGTTTTCAGGCCTTGGAACAATCAAAGCCAATTCTTTTAAATAGAGTTAAACTAATCGCATAGAAGACCCTAAATAAGATATTCCTTGCATTTTCCATTTACGCAGCCCCCTGAAGCAGAACTAATCACATATTAGAGAAACAGACCTATGAAGATCTGATGCTCAGTTAGAGGAAAGTAACTTTTTCTTCCAAACAGACATGCATGAGCACACAGATATGCTCGTAGACGCACACACACACACTCACATTCCTAGATAAAACATTAAAGGGTTTTGTACAAATCTGTGATGGGAGATGTCTATTACTTTTCAATGGGTTATGCCTGTAATTATGAGAAAATGGGAGCAGAAATATGGACAAATTAAAAAGATTAGTATGGAGTGGCCCCATCTGTGTCTTACAGTACTTGCATTGAAGCCTGTAGTATCAATGATGAATGTGTATATGCGTACGTTGTATGCCAAATTCTGAAGTACTGTAAGCTGCTATTTGAGTTCTGACTTTTTAGGCAGATGGAAAACTTTTCTTTATTCACTTTTATTTCCCGAGAGTGAATGAGGAAAAGTTTTCCGTCTGCCTAAAAGACCTTACTCCGAATAAGTGGTTAAATATGGATGGATGGATGCAACAATCTTCTTTTGAATAAAGACAGAAAGCACCTTAAATAACCTTCCTTGAATTAAAGGGCGTAGTGTGTTCTTATTTACAGTATTTGGGTATGTGGGTCCTGGATGTTCTGTGCAGTTGGATTTATTCATCCGCCTTGATTCCTGGATTCCATGCAAAGACTGGAACGAATACATTATTTCTGTGAAAAGGATACATCTATAATGCATCTTACTGAATAGAATAGTTATTCACTTCCACTGTGTTCATAATACAGTCCAGAACAATAGAATAATAACACAACAACAACAGTGATAATAATAAGCATAGGATCTATATAATGTCTTACATGCATAACCTCTGGTGTAGAAAAAGCTCATATGGGGATATTGAAATTGGTTTAAAAAGAATTGTCACCCTCAACAGGACTCTCTCTCTCTAATGGAGGCCATTTCTCCACGAATAGTACACAGTAAAATCCTGAGTGTTAATTCAACTCCGAGAGAGTACAAATGGAACCAAATGGGCCGGTATCTGTGCCCACTCCTGCAGAGAAAGATATTACCAGATAGTTTCCTGTGGATTAATCAAAGGTTTAACAGAGGCCCCGGCAGCGTCCACACAAACCTGTTGTAGTCAGATGATCTGGGAAGATGTTAATGATCTGGCTAATGAATGTTGTCTCTGTCGGACAGAAACCTTCTCATTTCATCATTCTGTGTTTTTGTTTTGCGGAAACGAATTCCCGATTTTATACTTCACCATACAGTGTCATGCACAATTTATTCACTAGAGGTTCAGGCCCATATATGGGCAGTTGGATCGATGATTCTGGACTACATATCCGAATGACTCGACGGCAGACAACAAACTCCCTCGAGTGAAGTGTGTCGGAAGGTCCCAGATATATGGACATGACCAGATATGGGCAACGCCGTCGAATCTGTCTGTGGCCCTGGAGGCCTGGACAACCGGGTCTCCATAGATGCCTATACAGCTGGGAGTTTGTTTATGGTTATGTCTGAGTCATAGTGACATGCCTATATAGTATCGGTTTTGTTTATAGTTATGTCTGAGTCATAGTGACTAACCTACTGTATGATCGTATCGGGTTTGTTTAGGGTTATGGTAGGCTCAGAGTCATAGTGACATGCCTATATGGGCGCATCTGGTTTGCAACAAGACAAGTTGTTATACAGTAGATCTGATATTTTTGCAATTTGAGCGGTGCTAACCGCTCCTACATCTGGCTTTCTGTGTATGTATGTGTGTATGAGAACGGAATGTCCGCATGAGCACGGAACACGGACAGAACGGCCTATACAAGGAGATACAGTACGCACGTGTGTCGTGTTTTGAATATCTTTGAAACATTTAGAAATTGTTAACCTAATGACGAATGTGGTTAAGTCTGTCTGAGAGTTTTATAAATATTTAATCATTGAATAGTATTAATACGAGCTTGTGACTATTACTACTAAGTTGTATCCACTGGAACACAGGTTATTTTTTTCCCATTTCCTTAAAAATAACCGGTTTGGACATAAATGGTTTCAGCTTGACAGCAACGAAATGGATTTGTGAAATCACACGGGGGCTCTCCAATGAATCATAAAAAAAAATAAAAAATAAAAAAAGCTTTCAATTACGTTGTATGTAATTATGTATTGTCCTGCCGGACGCAATCTTACATTATCCCAGCAAAGGCTGCAAGGAAGACGTATTTATCAAGCCGACACACATCTCACCCAATTTGTACGCAGAAGATGTCAGTTCTGAGCACCTTCTCCCTCCTCCCAATAGTCGAATTCGGTTGATTATGCTATTGTATGACAGGCGCATATTCAGCCGCACCATCTCAGACAGCTCCGAGAGACACAGCAGGTGGGGGGGCATAGTATTCAAGGATTGTTGCCTTGTTGTATTTTCTTTCTCCCAGCAGGTTGTCAACGAGTAATCGGCCTCCATACAAATGATGTTTCAATCTCAGAGTCATTTAATTGTTGCCGGGCCGTGTGCAATGGATGAAACACAGAAAGTGATAACAATACATAGCTCCAATTAAATTCACTCATGTGTGACTTATACTTCAGGAATTACTTTCTGCTCCAGCCAGAGGTGCTCAGGATTTTACAGCATTTATATATGTGTACAGAAAATGATTGCTTTGTGAAGTTATACAAAGGTGATGCATCACGTCCATTTCAAGAATGGCCTACGTGATTCTATTCTACACCTCAGATGTGAAATGACCAAAGACAATATGAACTCTTCATCAATTATTCTAGCTCTGCTGTTAGACATGTAGACATGACCTGTGTGCATATGACTTAGTGAAGCGTGAATTGATTGCTTTGCCTTTATTGCTTTTGTATTGCGGTAAACAGACCTGGACAACTTCAAGACACAGAGAAGGAGTCCAGTGAGGGTCCGTGAGGGTCAAGGAGTGGTCCTACTGTGCGGCCCACCACCCCATTCTGGAGGTAAGAACGTCTCTTGTGAGCCTCTCTGTTCATTTGCTTTCTTTGGCATTTAAGAGCACAGAAGTACAGTAAGTAATGAGAAATAACACGCCGATGAAGAGTGGAACAGCTAGTGCTCAACCACACTGTAAATTGAAATGTCGACACGGCACACAATCATGCCGTTTCATTCTTCGCCCACTCTGTATTTAGCTTCAGCAAACAGGAGACACACCCCGCCCCCGTCCCCAGTCCTCCTCAGAACTCCCGGCCACTTGTTTTTGTTTGTTAAGGTCAGTGGAGTGAGTCATTTTACATTGGGACGCCCAGGCCTGTCACTCTGATTTTCAATCGGGGTACAAAGAGAGGCTTTGGCATGCAGACTGGAGAGCCTGGGGGCCTGCCAGGCTGAGTAATGGACCCCCTCTCTGAAGGTGTATTGTTTGCTTTCACATCATCCCTCTGCATTCATGACATTATCGATGGGAGTTAGTGTCCGCCGCCATTAACTCCCTGCACGGGGGTCTGGAAATGGGCTTTTCACTCATCCATGCTGCAGCGCTAAATGTTAGTTTTTAAATCTACTGTGGAAATGTAATGAGTTTAAGTGAATGCACATATGCTTTATGAAATGGATTCACTTCAAATTGTTTTGTCTTTGCCTGGATGCCTGGAAAGTAGGGGGTGATTAGTTTGCTATATTGAGTGATCAGATGTTGTAAAAAGAATTGCAACTGTGTTATTGGTTGGTAGAGTAACTGACTACGTATTTCAGCTATAAGAACTAGTGGATATTGAAGACTAAACAAATATTTGATGACAATCAACAGTGACTAACATTTAGGCAAAAATGTTTGTTTATTAATGAGAGGAAGGGAACAGTGGGAGAGTTTATATTTTCTTCACACATTATATGTAAGGGTATTCATAATATTCATAGTGCTCCAGTACATGAGGTTATTAGGAGACATCTCACCTCATGTAAACAAAAAAAAAGTAGCTGGAATAATGGTCCTCATTTTTATCGTTGGCAGTTCAGTTTGGTATCAGCCATCCCTGTGCAATGTCCAAATGCCAACACATACTCCAGCCAGTTAAAAAGCAATGGCAGCAGTGTCACAATATGGCAGAAATGTCATGGCAGCAGCGAGCCCATCGTGCCCCCAAGTTCTGTCCAGATTCCTTCCTATTTCTGGATGCACTCTTCTGTTCTGGAACAGACCTGGCTGAGGTGTGTAATTTTTAGTTGGCTGGTAGGATTTCTTCCCTAGCTGAAACAAGGGCACTAGACAAAGAGCAAGACACCCTCCCTGAACAGCAACTCTAGTTGTGCTACCCAGCACTGGAATATGGGCAGAGAAATGAGTCAGTATTGATTGGCTTCTCCTTGGATGGATTACATGTGCCACTCCCTCCTAGGCATCTTGCATCTCTTCCCTCAAACACAATATGCAGCATGTTTGGCAGCCAGTCAGACATAATCCGTGACTACTAGACCAATATACATTTTCGTGAAAACGGTTTGTTGTGGTTGTGGCATATAGCACCTTCTGTATGTGTAGCCCAATTATTGTCGCTACCCCCATACTGTAAGTGCTCTCTCTTTCACTCACTCACTCTGTCTTTCTCTCCATTTCGTGTTCTGACCATAACCCACACTCACTCGCGTACGAGTGCACAGGCGTCACTAGCTAAATAGTTTCTCATACAAACAGGGTGAGGTGCGATGTATGAGTTGATATTGAGTTAAGGTGATGTTAAAGCTATACTGTGTAAGTTGCTAAACCAGTGGTCAGTAGCGGTATTGCTTTTTTCGGCCGTTTTTCGCCCGGAGTCGTCGACGATACGAATCCGTGGAGGGGTAGAACCATGGTAGAACGTAATTTTCTGGCCAGGATTTGGGGATTAAGAGGTTAAGAATCCTTCACCATGGTAAACACTGTAGCTGAGGGAAGCTACTCTGCAGATACACCTGTGATTGGCCGGTAGTGTACCATGTGTTTATGATCCGCGATATGATTGGCCAACGTATACACAACGTATACAGATGATGCAGATGACGCCATTTTGCCGCGAAATTCTCCCCCCCTCACGGCTCATAGAAAACATATAAAGAGAAGGCTTTAGAAGCTGAAATTAACGGAGTGGGGGTTCTAAAACTTTAGCGATTTAACAGTTAGGACAATTTTAAGATTTGTTTTATAAAAAAAGTTACATGGTATAACTTTAAGGTTAGGTATCTGCATAATTTTGGTGAGGTTAAGGTTGCAAAAGTGTAAGGAAGACGTTGAACACAAGGAAAAACAAGGAAAACTCCCTATCACAGCGACTACCAGCCAAACACAATCACTTGCCAGAATGAAGGTGCAGAAAGGTATTGTTCACTAAAGGCACTGCTCCGCGCTTCTTCTGTAGTGATGCTTTTGCACCTCATATGTAGCAATTAATCAGTAATCACTGTAGTGTAACTTTGAAACTCAGGTCTAATTAATCCAAAACAAATCCATAATTTTGCGGGATTTCCTCATTCAAGGTAACTGAAGCGAAAGGTGGCCAATCTTAAAAGCGCTCCATGGGGCCACACGTGCATACAAGATTCAGCCGCAAGTGTCATTACGCAATTATGCTGTAAGCACCAGTCCAATTCAAGCACTGTCTATAATAACTGGCCTTGCATGCTAACATTAAGCACTTAAGTGTTTTAAGCACTTAAGCATTTAAGTCATCTAACTCTGCCACTGGCTTCCCTTTCTCATTCATGATTGTCCAATTTCCGCACGTAGCCTAATTGAAAGAAAGGTTTGAGCACATCCCCTCTACTTCAGTGTGATGGAGTAAGCCTTGGATTATATTTTCAGTCAAAATATTATCAACTTGCCAATGGTCCAGTCCCTTAATTGGCTCAAATAAAAAACATTTTGTTTACGACACCGGAATGATGAATTTTCAAGCTTTTGCTACATACAGTAACGCTGCGGCACCAGCTCCACAAACTCCTCAACGACGACCAGAGTTGAATCAGCACCAATGATTCCCAATTGAGCTTTGTCAGTCATGTCAGTCAGTAATAAATAAGGCAATACATGACTTCACTTTGTCTTTTACTTGACTGTAAATATCTCCTGCAAGGTCCCAATGAGGTCTTAAGTGCAGTGCTGGCATGCAAGGGTGAGATGACATAAGTGGGGCCCTCGCACTACAATAGGTGCCTGCACACACAGCAGGTGTTCACTTGCCGCCTCAATTGTTTTTGATGTATGGCAGTTTTGCCGGTATAATGACAAGGAGAGAGAGAGTGGAGAGACGTGAAAAAAATAAATTATATATATATATATATATATATATATATATATATATATACCGGTATATACACACACATCTGGGAAGAATTGGAGCCCTTCATGGCCCTGTAGTTATCAGCACCACGGCACAACCCCTTATATATGACATTATTCTGTTGATACAGGCTTTGAGCTGAAGGAAAGAAAGATAGGCTAGAGAAGATGGTCCTAACGCATCCATTTGGTTCCATTTGTACACTGTCAGACTCAGAGGGGAGACCTTGAAACGTTTAAGAAGCACTGCTTCAAACATTTACATTGTAAGTTATAATGTTGCTCAGATGACCTGTTCAGGCAATAAAGAGGCTGCCGGTACAGGTTGTTCCAGAAAGTAGATTAAGCATCCGTGATGATATGAATTGCATTGCATTGCATGTACTGTACTCCTATAAGGGCAGCAGGGAGTGCTGTCCATAAGGAATAGGACGAAGGCCCCACGTAGGCCCCACCCTACGTTCTCCCGGTGGGGGCTCCTCGCTGGCAGTTGAGTAGCAACAGCAGTGACAACACAGAAATGTGTGTGTGGAGGAATTCATTGGAATGACGACTATATTCGGGAGAAAAAGGGTGAAAAAAATAATTGGCGACTCTAAATATTAAAAATCAAACCCAGTTCAAAGTGAGCGGTGGTACGTTTGAAAACATTTGAAATGGGACATTATGCGTAATGTAATAGTGCTTTTACTGGTATTAGAGTATTTCTACATTTTGGTATTGATACTTTTACTGAAGTTAAACATTTGAATACTTCTTCCACCACTGCTAGTGAATACAACAGAATAAGTTCCAATTCTTCAATCACCAACATTAGGAGCAGATAATGGAACAAAAAGTAAAAGGTTAGAGTGGACAGTGTCCAGACAATATTCCTATAATAATGATAAGAAATCATTTAAGTGAAAAGTACTGCGACCAGAAATAGAAAAGCCTAATGTTTTTTCCCCTTCAGGAAAATGACATAAAATCATTGCAAAGTGTTCATCTCTGCTTTGTGTCTCAGCGTGATCCAATATCTGTGGTTCTGCCTATCTTCTCTTTCCCTAAACCCAAATAACAGCTTTGCAAAGCACAAATCAGAAAACATTGCCAGTCAAACATCATGTGGAGGAAGACGACATGTGTCAACCAAAGGTGAATATTGGCAAGGAATAGAGAGCGTGTGCACGTGTGAGAGAGCTAGACAGAGGCAGACACATAAATACAGCTTGGTATTGAGTTAAGCTATTTGTATGGTACTACTACAGTAGGCCCAGAAAACCAGGAGAACCAGGAGATGATAAATCATATGATAGAATCAGATAGGGTGGATCAAAGTGTTTCCCTTGCATCAAAGTTTGCAGAGTGTTACACCAATGCTACAGATATATGTCTAGTTGCTTCTGCTCCTAAAAAATGTGTCATCAAGAAGCCTTTGAGATTCACCTGACATAATCATGTGAGTCAGATATACATATAGCGCATCGCTGTCTTCCTCCCACTCGTGATATGTTTCTCTTCCAATTGCACCAGTGTCTTTTGTTCTTGCATGGGAGATGAGACATCTTTTTTTAAATGTATATTGACAGATGGTAAAAACAGCAGGAGTCTCTATTGTCTTTGTCTATTGTCACCAATAATACCCATAGTGGGGCAAATAACTTTTGCGTTCTTTCAAATTAAGGATTAAAAATTAAACATCTTTCTTTATAAACCTTTTTTCGTAACATCCAGGACGTTTGATGTTGGACTTTTCTTAAGAGCTCAAGCAGGTTTTCTTAAGTTGTCACTGAAATGCATAATTGACAGCATCACACTTCAAAGTTATTTTCAAAAATGTATCCCTCAATCATTTTGGGGGATACAATGGATACAATGGATTCAATTTTTGGGTATATCTCCGGCTCAATGTCCTTAGAGAGATGCAAAAAGAGCAATTCAAGGATTCATGTTCATCTCCTCTACTTTGTTACCAAATTGCAGGCCATTTTATTTTTTGTCTCAGATCCCACTGTCATAACAGATCTCAGTGTGACAGTGATCATTTGGGACAGTGCTATGAGAAGGATTGATGTCAGTAACCTAAAGAATTACAGTGCACCAAGCTCTCATCTGTCAGATCAATTCTGGGGGGGAAAAGTACCCGTCTTAAAAAGATCTTAGCTGGGAACTGCTTGCGATTTTGCTTTCATCACTTAATTAAAGAAGGAGAAACACTCACTGACTAAATATGTATTGTCAGACTTGTCATTGCACATGCAAATTATATCCTAAAAGGAAAACATGAGAAATATAATCAAACCTTAAACGTTTCTTCATCAGTTCTTAGAGTGAACAATGTGGCTGAAATACTATATTAGTTCAACAAATACGACAAAATAAAAATAAATCCTGTGAAACGATGTCAAAGGGCTAATAAATATATGCATTAGGGTGATTTAGCCATGTCTCTTGGCAATGTTCAACTTAAAATAATGAACATTTGTTTGACTGCTGTCCTTGATCATATTCATTTAATCTGACACTTAGTTCTCTTTCATGCCATTTTACTCATATCAAAGCTATTACTACAGATGCAACCAGAGCCAATTTGTGTTGACCTCTAATGTGCGGAAGTGCTTTTATTTACGCAAACAGCCCATTCATCTCCATGTGTTACAATGGATCATTGCCGTTCTCTGGAGACTCTGCACAGGGCCTGTAATGATCCATTCTCCAGTCAGGTTTTCAGCAGCTGTCATCGTACATTATGCCTATTGATGGGGATGCTGAGACGGCTGATATGTGCTAACGATGAATCATCTCCCATTTTCTGGAACCTTTGCTCAAAGGCAGGTCTGACCATTTCTGCCATGGTAACGATGCATCTCATTCCACTTTCAGTCACACATTCTCACATGCTTGCAATGCACACACAACAAAATGTGCAAGTGCCAGCGACCACTCAGACATGCAGATGAATGTGCACACATTATGTGTATACTGTACAATAAATGCACATGCGCATGCACGCGTGCACGCATACACAAATACGCATGTGCACTCAGTCTTATTAAGGTCACATGCATTTCCCATTAGACACTCCTACCTACTTAAAGGACAACTTTAGTTTTTTGGAGCTGTGTGAAGCACAGGCTCCCTATACGTGGCTGTGTGGGTCTGTGTGTCTGTCTGTCTGTCTGTGTGTCTGTGTGTGTGTATGTAGCCTGAACTTCCTAAACTTCGGCACGCTACTAGTCCCACAGTTTTGCCACCACACACTCGCGCCATATGTCAAATCGACCGGCTTACTCGGGAATCGTGGGCTAGTAACTTGCTAAGAGAAAGGTTCAATAGTTTAATTGATATTAATTTATTAGTGAATTAATTTTCCCCATTGACTTATAATGGGAATCGCAAAAACTCACATTCAATTATTTGTCTCTCGCAAACCATAGGGGCTAGAGTTTCAAGACCTGGAGAGGAGGTTCATAATGATTTCAAGGATTAAATAAAAAATAATTGTGTCATTTGGCCGCATGGTGGCGCCATAACACCCCACTTTACGTTTTGGCCTGTAACTCTTGAACCGTAGGTCGGAAAATTAAAAATATTTTTTCCCTGGATTCCTTGGGTCATGACGCATCTCCCCATATAGGCCACGCCCATTTGCGCCATGATAGATTTTCCGCCATCTTGAATTTTCTCCAAAACACACTTTTTGCTCCTTTTCCTACATATTTTCTTCAAATGTCACAAAAATCGGTACACATGATCCACACACACACACACACACACACACACACACACACACACACACACACACACACACACACACACACACACACACACACACACACACACACACACACACACACACACACACACACACACACACACAGCTCCACTTCACACGGGTGTGATTTTTACAACAAGGGTTCATATTTTAGATTGTAATTAAAGAATATAAAAGATGAGTGTTAAAATTATTTCATTTACTTCTTTCTATTGTTTTAGAGATTCTTATTTCAGTGGTTGGGGGCATGCGTACAAGTGGCTAAATATGTCATTTTACACAGAATAAGCCCATTCCCAAGATACAACGCAACCTTTCATGGTTGGATGTGACTTATGGAGGCTAGAAATGTTACTGTAAATAACAATAAAGAAACTGCTGGCTTATTGTGTCTAAAAAGACATATTTATCCACTTGTATGCATGCCCCACATTTTAGTACGGTAAATGCGATAAAACAATAGAACGAAGCAAATGAAAACATTTTAACACTCACTTTTTCTTTTCTCTAATTACAATCTAAAATATGAACCCTTGTTGTAAAAAAACAAAGTTGTCCTTAAAACTCTACTGTAAGCTACAGTATATATTTTGTTGATCAGTGTACCCTGGGGGTCCTCTCCCCTATTTTCCCTCTACACAAAATCTCGTTGCCGAAAATAGACGATCTACGAGCTCACAACACGTTACATTGCGGCACGTTGAGAGCTTGCAGCAGCTGTTTTTCGCCAAATGTTTGTCTATTTTGACATGCCCAGAAGAGGGACGCTAGCCTTTCATGTGTTTAAGGATATTACTGAGCACTGAGCGAAGTTGATGTACCACGCTGGCCTGTTCAGAGGCATCCATCCACTGCACTTCTTGGAACAGTGTGAAAATAACCATCTGAGGTACAGCAAGGAGCCAGCCCAAGCGAAACATCAGTAAAATCTTAAAATCAATTCCAAAACCTGTAGCGAGTAGCCTCGGTGAAACAGGTAATATCATCCAATGATTCGGTTTAGTATAAAAATGCAACAGGATTCTGAGTGATGCAGAGCTGTGCCACAGCTTGTTGAGAAAGAAGAACAGGGTATTACAAGACACCACTGATGTAATCTTAGAAATAATTTTAAGATTGCAAAAAAGAAAAAAATAATATATAACACTGCTTGTTGGTGTGTAGCTTGAGGTTTAGAAATACATCAAAGATTATTCATAACTTCTTAGCTTGCTCAAGTTAAAGTTGAACACACTAGTTGCCACACTAACATTTCATTAGGAACCAAATGAACCCTTATGGGTCTGTAACTCAGAGGGTGTACATTCTTCTTCTTTGAGTGCTATTGGGAATGTAAACAACCGCCATTATCCTCCGAGGAAACAAGTCGGGATAAAACATTGAATTACTGCGTCACTTGGAACTATAAATACAAGATTTATGAAGAAAAAAGTGCCTTTGGAGCGGTGAAAATTAGCGCTTTAGCAGGACTAATATTTAGCCCCGTTTTTGCTGTGGAGAGGGCTCGCGTTGAGTCCCGCGATCTTTGGACAGGGGCGATAACAGAAATCCATCACAGCAGGTATGTACACTCATGGTAAACGGCAGATTAAGGTGGGGACGTGGGGTTATGTTTTATTCTGGAATTTTCCTTTAATATTAACGTTTTCGGGGAAGGTAGGGTGTAAATCAGAGTAAAGCAGACTCTTGGGCCAGTTAGGGCCTGAGATTGATCAGAAATCTCCATATATGGACATAAAAGGGATTTTGTTTCTGGGAATGACCATATATGGACTTTTTATTTTATTTTATCCTTTATTAATAATAATATGTATCCATAATACAATATATTCTATGCCCTTACATGGAGATCCCTATCTGAACCAGCCACACAAATATGGGCCATGCCTTTGCCATCTGGCCAGTGATATATATCAGTGACATCAGGGATCTTCATCATAAAAGGTATACCCATATATGGACTTTTACATAGATGATGTCACCTGTGATATCACCTGTGATGTTACAGTGACAAGGGAACCAACCCATAGACTGTAAAAATGTGTACTGACTGACTGGCTGACTGACTGACAGACAGACACAGTATGGATATCCAGGGATTGATCTTTGATGAGGTGATGTCACGTGATGTCCTGTACTGACACAAACGGAGACAAGCTGCAACATTTCTCATGGTATACTGCGACCTATAACTAGTAAGACACCTCAGGGTGACATGCAACCTCGCCCGTGCCAATTCTTGGCCATCTGGCCAGTGATGTATATGGGACCAGTTACTCATATATGGAGACCCCTGCATGATAGTCAACAATGTTATGTCAAAACATGCCCAAATAAGTGCTTTGTCATACAAGACTGTCGTGCAAAACTAGTGAAAATAGCTTATACAAAAGCACACAACACCTCGCATCGCATTGCAACATGTATTTTAAACATAGTTTTTCACAGCGGTTTTGGACATACAGTACAAGGTTTCCACCAGACAACAATGAAATGCTCTTCTAGATGGCTCGGGGTGCCACACTGTAGAAAATGCAATTAAAGACATGTGCTCTGACTCTCTCTGGCTTTACACAAAGGACACAGCATCCCAAAAACCCACAAATGCCCGATAACATTACAATTTACTAGCACAGTGCCTGTTCAAAATGTGCCTGTTCAGAACGAGCCAATAGCTTGGCCTCTGATATTGCTTGCTTGCAGCGTTCTTGAGAATTGCTCACTCGATCGACTTCACACTCAACACTGCACTCCCTTGGGTCCTCAGCAATATACAGACCAAGTCGATCGGATGAGCAGTTCTCAAGATATGTGATGGATAGACAGATACATACATTCCTTGAATTTATACATGTAGATACACAAAACAACAACATTTAGTGTAGTTTATGAATTAATGCGTAGATAGATTTTGATTTAAGCTAACTTACAGATTCAGCATAGGTGTGACCATGCAGCAGTAAAAGCAGATGCTCAAAAATGACGGCAAACGATCTTGAAGAGCCTGTGCCCTGTACAGTAATGTATGCATTACACCGGTGTGAGAAGGCTGCGAATATGGTGCTCAGGCAAATTGCGACACACTCCACTATACCATGATGGTGTTTTTACGCCCTTGTAAGGTGAAAAAAAGACTTACATTTGAATCGAGACTCACCTTGTGGGAATGGTGAGAAACATGGCATAATGAAATATGTTAAGAGACGTGCATGGATTAAGAATAAACTGTGATGCACCATATGACATCATTCAGTCAACAACACAACACTAACTTACATAACATTACGCCTCGTCACCCCCTCAAAGGATGTCAATATCTAATACATAATTCAAGAGGCCATTATTTCATTTTAACGACGTCTCAGCCCTCAAGAAGGCAGCAGCAGGAAGTAGTTTGCTGTGGGGTAAAAAAAATCCCCACTTCTAGAAGGATCCTTTATTATCAAGAATAGTTGCATAATGAAGCAGGATAATGAAACAAATTTTGCAGACTTATTATTTTCTTATATATTTTGTTATACAAATACACTAAATGTACCAAAGGAAAGAAAAAAATAAATGCATATACCAACAAAATGGAATAATGCTGCTAGTAACAATTTTGGCTTGTAAAAATAAAACAAAACCTATTAAAGCTAAAATGAAGAGCTGTGTGTTAGAGTGTGTGTGTGTGTGTGTGTGTGTGTGTGTGTGTGTGTGTGTGTGTGTGTGTGTGTGTGTGTGTGTGTGTGTGTGTGTGTGTGTGTGTGTGTGTCTCACACACACATGCATAGATAACAGTATGACCAAAACATGTTTTCAAGTCATGGATTTTAAGGGAATCACAATGGCTTTCTTCTAGAGTGCTGTGCTGAATGTGCATTAGGTGCCTGTGTGTCATTCCTCACTCTGAGTGGGTCTCTATGACTATGTTCAGAACAGATTCTAATGCACATGACCTCTTTTGACTAATGGAAGCAGGCCTTTTAGATTTACTCAAGGCTGAAATCACTTGTTCCCTCTCCCTGAAGCAAATCCAGCCCAGACAGAGGCCACTAGCTTGCTGGTAACTGCACACATACTGTAGCTTGGAGGCCCTTTTTTATTATTTTCATATAATGAACTTGAATCTTATAGCCTGGATAATGGCCATTACTGTAGCTCCAAAGACAAAACTGCATCAACGTTGCGGCCAGATTATATTTGTATACTTCTCTCAGATACATTACAGGGGTAATGTTCCCAAAGTTTGTGTCGAGGCACACAGGTTGACCATAAGACTAGTCCAGGCGTGCCTTGAGATTTTGACTTACCCATTGGTGTACCTTGGGCTCGAGATGTTTGAAGACCACTGCATTACCCAATTGTATGTAAACTCACTTTTGGCTCAGTGTGTCCTTGGCCTGTCATGTTCTATTTTTCCACCCTGCTCTCAAATCATTAGTGGGGAAATTGATGCTGCCTGTTCATTATGATGGCTAAATGGAACCACAATGAAAATCTGCCAGTCACTGTCATTCCTGATTGCTTTATTCCATTACACCACATCTGCAGAATGCTCTCGAGTCAAATCAACCAATCAAAGACCAGGCTGCATGGCTCTCCACTTCCTATTTCCTGCTTCCTGTTTTCGCGCCATGAAACATTAACTAGTCAATTAGTAACCTCTTAGCTACTGTTGTTCCTGTTTGTCGTGCCCCTGCACCTTTGGAAGATATTGTTTCAAAAACAGACGTTAAATATTCATGGCCTCGTCAGGATGAGAGTCGGATGTATTATTTATGGGAGATGAAGATAATACAGTGTAGTTTCTCTCCCTCTCTCTCTCTCTCTCTGCTTGGGATGGATGAAGGCAAGAACTTTAAGTTGCTACCACTCAGACGCCAGGATGGAGCTCCTAGCAGCAGGAGTGTCGCACCAAATTCTGGTCCCTCACCCTGGGTACTTTAACTATTGAAAATAGCTGCGAGCTTGTAGATCTGCTATTTTTGAAAACTTTGTGCAAGTCTTTGAATATTTCAAATCCTTCTAAGGTTTTTTGAAAAAACTTATGTTTCTATGTCAGTGGTGCTCAAAGTTTTTCATGTGAAGGACCCCCAAAATGATATGTATTTGGTCACCCCCATCTCACAATATTTAGTTCCAGGGACCCCCCAGAAGCAAAATTTGAGTTAAAAATGTTCGCTAACTTCGCTTAAAAAAGATTAATTATATTCAAAGATTTGCACACATTTTCACGACTTTTCAAAAAGCAGATCTACAAGCTCACAGTGCGGCAAAATTTGAGTAAAAAATGCTCGCTTAAAAAAGATTAATTATATTCAAAGATTTGCACACATTTTCACGACTTTTCAAAAAGCAGATCTACAAGCTCACAGTGCGGCACTGAGTGCCGCGTTGCGAGCTTGTAGATCTGCAATTTTTCAATAGCTAAAGTATAAAATAATTCCAGGCCCCTCCATCTTGGGCCCTAGTAACTCAGTCAAACTCAACCCCCCCCCCCCCCTTGTGACACCCCTGCCTAGCAGGGGTACTAAGAAGAGCTATGCTTTATGATTCATGGTCACTCCTCTCCGAAGCAGCCGATCAAAGTCATTAATACATTCATCAACACACACATCAATACCTAAAGGCTGTCAGTAGACGTATGGAACCCGCAGCGAGCCGGCAGTCCTTTATGGAAGATTCAATGCATTTTAATGGAGCTCTTAGTATGGCTAATACTGTACAGAGAAGTCTTTTCTTCATTTTGTTGGAAAACAGTACACCGTAAAGTGAGTGGCACAGGAAACCAATAGGGATGCAGGGATGCGAGTGCCTGATTGTGTAGGCAGGATTTCAACTTAGCCACCATGGACTTGGAAACAAGATCTCATGGCCTATCCAAACACGGACAAAACAGTTTTTCAACATGATCTTTCCCACTGTGATACGCAACGCCAGTATCTGAGTCAAGATATAGATACTCTACATATATATACTTTAACACTTCCTTCACCCATCACCATATCTTCATATAATTGGTCCTCACTAATACTCATTATAAGATGCCACAAGAAAAAGGGGACAGTTCAGAATCCTACCTACTAATGACATTGATGGAAAGTTAGCATGCTTAAACAGAAGCCATTGTATTATTAAAATGTTTGAAATGACCAATTTCACTGGTAGCAGGGACGTACTGGGCCCCTGATTCAGCCTGGGAAAAGGAGTGAGACCCACTGAGACACATAGTGAGTGTACAGAATGGTACATATAACGGCTTGTAAAGAAAGTTAAGTACAGATACTCAAAAAAGTATTGTACTAGAAATGTACTTTGTTACTGTCCACCGCTGGCAATAGGTCAGAGCCCAAACACATGCTTCTGCTTCCAAAGAGCAGGTTGTGAAGAACACTGACTCAGTAGACGAGTGTATGGCTCACGTCTCAATTATTCCCCATACTGTAGTGCAGAGTCATCGCTTAGACAACTTCTTACCCACGGCTAAGATTGCTTTTGGGACGGGGATGCAATATGGTCCAGAGCAATCTATCCTTGTGTCAATATGTCAAAACATCATCATTCCTTTTTATAATGTTGCAGATAGTTAGGGCAAATCCTCTGACTGCACTCCATTTGGCTGATGCAGTACTAGGAGTCTTTTCCAGAAACTTGTTTTCATGGATGATGAATGGTGTAGACTAGGTGGTACTGTACCCTACTGAATAGTGTGATCCTGAATACATTGATTTTATTGGGCATTGCCTAGTTTTTCATGCTACATCTGCAGTTTAGGGTTGATTTAAAGCCCTCCGCCACTGTGTGACAACCACAAACAGAGATGAACAGCACAATGCTGGTTCATATTTTTATGTTCAACTGCTCTCTCTGCCTCTCTGCATTTCCTTAATAAATTCCAATAATAACGCCCCGGGAAAAGATAAAAAATAGACCAGGAAAAAAAGGATGCTGAAACTAAACAATACCCAAAAACCTCTGAGGTTTCTGGTGTAAGACACACCCAGCTTCATGATATATTCTGTTATAAAATCCAGTGGTGTAAAGTAATTAAGTACATATACTCAAGTACTGTACTTAAGTACAATTCTGTGGTACTTTTACTTTACTAGTGTATTTCCAATTCCCAGTAATTTTACTTATATGTCACTACAAATATTATACTTTTACTCCACTACAATTATTTGAAAACTTTAGTTACTAGTTACTTTGTAGATTTTGATTATTAGGACCCATTACAAAACATACAGTACATTACCCACTTCAGGCCTACAGTATATACACTCAAAAATAGCAGATCTACAAGCTCACAATGCGTTGCGATGCGACACATTGTGAACTTGTAATCGGCTATTTTTTAATACATCCAAAAACATTCTGCGTAATGCGTACTTTCTGCTTTTGGTACTTTAAGTACATTTTGATACCAATACTCTTGTGCTATTACTCAAGTAATTTTTTTATTCTGTCTTTACATTGCAGTATCGATACTTTTACTTAAGAAAAGAATGTGAGTACTTTTCCCACCACTGATAAAATCCTCTGAGAATCGCAGCCAGCTTTATCACTCCAATATAGTAAAGCTGCAGGACTTTAAGCATCTTAATGACATTAATTTCAGCCCAGCGGCAAGTGGGATAAATTACTCTTCATTCATCAAGATCTTTTCCTTTTTTATAGTTACAGTGGTATATTGATTAGAGAAAAGAAATCAACACAGGCTGATCCATTCATCGCTTTACCACTGTAGGGGAGGCATCCATAAAAACGACAATGGACGGTACAGTATAGTCGCTGAAAGACATGCTTTGGGGCAGTGGTTCTCAAAGTGGGATCCGGGGACCCCCAGGGGTCCCTAAGGGGGTTCCAGCTAAATGAGTTAATACAGTATCAAAATCAGTTTAACCACTTTAAAGTATATAAATCGGCTGTTTGAAACATTTCGTTTGAACATTACGGAAATGTGTTATATTTTTGAAACATTCGCCACAACAACGCCACAAATCTTGCATAGGGGTCCCCTGGCACTAAATGTTTTCTGATGGGGGTCTGCGGCCAAATACATATTCATTTGGGGGACTGGAAATTCCTTGAAATGAAAAAGTTTGAGAGCCTGTGCTTTGGGGAAACTAGAGGGGCATCTTGCATTTCACCTGAGACTGAACTGTTGCAATACTAGTAACCTTGCAGTGCAGCAGTTAGAGTGCAAACAGGGAGGAGGAAGATAAGGGAGAGGGGACAGGATGTTGTACAGTACTGTAGGCACGATGTGATTCACGCCACGGTGAGAGGAATGTCATTGTCTTTGGGTCCTCCGACTTGTGCCCTTAACAGAGTCATGTATCCATTTGTGCGTTTGTTTCACAGAGCTTACCTTCACGTGGATCTTCAACACATACCCATCCTTTGTGATTCAGGACACGCGCCGCTTCGTGTCTCAGAAGACTGGGAACCTGTACATCGCCATGGTGGAGCCGTCTGACGTGGGAAACTACACCTGCGTGGTCACCAACACCGTCACCAAGACCAGTGTCCAAGGGCCCCCGACTCCTCTGGTCCTGAGGATTGACGGTACGATTGTGAATACGACTCCAGACTGGTATTTTTGGTGATATAAGAGCAGAAAGACGAATGAACTAAAGCAGGGGTCTTCAACGTTTTCAGGCCAAGGACGGTCCCCTTAGTTAAGCGAGAGATGAAGCAGGGACCCCCACAATATATAGTGTCATTGTTTAACAGCACAATCATCAGTGTATTTTGGATTCATGTCAATTTGTGTTTTCAGATATTTAACCACTTGAACAATACTTAATAAACTTGACCTTTCACTCTGTACTTAGTCTGCTCTTTTTCCCCTCTACACTAAACCCCTTTGCCTCGCAGCGCGAGGCGTTGTGAGCTTGTAGATCTGCTATTTTTGGCTATAAGTTCTCAGGGAAAAAAAGTTTCTATCACACAAAGATTTGGAGGACCCCCTGTAGTAATTCTGAGGACCCCCTAGGGGTCCCGGACCCCCTGTTGAAGACCCCTGAACTAAAGCAACAAACATCTGACAGCGAAGCCCCCCCCCCCACACACACACACACACACACACACACAAAGCATAAACAAAACAAAAAACAAGATGACAAGCAAAGGGACAAATTAATTTGAATCCAAATCTAATCTGAATTATAACGGTACATGTCTTGCTGGAAAATTAATGCATAAATTGACAAGTAAAGGAAATAAATTGCAGATTGCTGATGCAGAAAATGAAAGTAAATCTGTGTGCATTTCAGTGTATTGGTGCATGTGTATACATACACCCACTTCCCACTCTTTAACCATCAATTTCATGATCTGAATGTTTGTTAGTCTTTGGTGTTCAGTGACGTGAAAATCAAAGCTGGCACATTCAAATGTCAGGGTTTGAACAGAAAGATAGCTGATCAAACAGCATTAGCATTAGTGGCCCTGTAAGCAGATACAGGATTGTATCTTTGGTAGACTTTGTGATCACAAATGTTATCTTGTTTGTGGGAACACAAACAAAATGTTTATGCTGAAAATCCAATACTCAAATAAGAAATTGAATTGTGTTAATCATTATTGTGTTTGTGTATACTTGAATTGTGATATACAATCAAACATGACTAATTTCAAGCCTAAATTAACTTTTAATTTAACTGCCAGGTGTGATGGGTGAATATGAGCCCAAGATTGAAGTGCAGCTCCCTGATGTTGTTCCTGTTGCGAAGGGCTCCACGGTCAAGCTGGAATGTTTTGCACTTGGAAAGTAAGTCCTTCCATGTACCGGTACTATTATTGTCTCCACCAGCCGAAGGCTGAGGGAGAGTATGTTTTCCCCTCCGTCCGTCCGTCCGTCCGTCCGTCCGTCCGTCCGTGCGTCCGTGCGTCCGTCCGTGCGTGCGTCCTCGCAGTTTGTGAACAGCTAATCTCAGTCACCGTTGGCCCGATCGCTGCCAAACTGAGCACACACACTCCCTGGATGCCAATCTAGAACCTCTGCCCCACATTTTTCAAATCAGCCTCATGGTGGCGCTATAACAGGCCGATTTGTGTGGCCTGGTTGTTACCAGCTAATCTCCGGCGCCGTTGGCCCATTAGCTTTCAGTAGTTGATTTAAGCTGCAAAGTAACCCTTGAGGACCCTGAGAAGTGATAACAAATCCACAAAGCTTCACACCATAATGAGTCCTTGTACTGTAAATATTAGATACTGTACAGTGATGAGGCACTTCTTACCAATTAGACAATTAATCAATGCGATAAGAATTGTACGAATCCCTGACTATAAAACTGGTAGAGAAATGGTTATTCATATTGTACCAGTGACATTATGTGCATTATGTGTTTGCATTTCTTCAGCCCTGTGCCAACCATCAGCTGGAGGAGATCAGACGGAGCTACGTTTGGCAGGAAGGTGGACGTGAACAAAGCCAGTGGAGTCCTAGAGATTCCTTACTTTCAACAAGAGGATGCGGGGCTGTATGAATGTGTGGCTGAAAACCCTAGAGGAAGGAATTCTGTGAAAGGAAAGCTGTCTTTCTACGGTGGGTGGGAGGAGACTTTCAATGTGTTTGTTCTCCTGTGTAGAGCACATCACGTCGTCTACTGTATCTAGGGAGGAAAGACCTGTCAGTCTTCTTGTTATCGTTCAGAAGGAAAGCCACATCCTCCACCCGCTGCACTCATTTATTTCAGGAAATAAACCGAAAGACCTCACAGCTACCAGGCACACAGCGAAAACTTCACCTCAGTTGGTCTAGTTGGGGGACCACATGTCTTTTCCCCCCGACAGAAGTTATATTTGTTGTCATGCATTCTGTAGCTTTTATTTGGACCATATATAACTGCATCATACAGTGGAATGAGGTAGTGAATTAGGCTATTACCAATAGTTCATTCTTGACAAGCTCTTTATTGGGCCAGGGGCTAACCTGGGGCTGTACAAAGTGCAGATTTATGCCCCCCTTCAGAGAGAGGTGATTTTTTACCCCCACCAAGACTGGACTTATGGCCCATTTACTGAAAAAGCTTTTAATGGCCACCCGATGAAGGATTTTTACGGTTTCTCTGCCCCATTATTTGAATGTTTATGCATTGATGATGGCAGTCCATTGGGCCCTGTAGGGATGTGCCTGATTGAAATCGTCAAATCCACATTTTTCTTTCTTCCCAGGGAGATGCTTTGATATGATAATAAAGCCTTTTTTCCAGTACCTGTGGGTAGGATGAAACGCTCACGATACCAGTAGGTATGCTGATGATTAAACATGCCCCATTTTAACGAGAAGCGCCCGTCCACGGGGCAATACGGCACTCACAGTAATGGGACTTCATGACCTGCAGGCCTTAAAACAAAACAAGGTGTGATATTTCCGTAAAACAAGACGACGCCTTATTAACTTTTCTTAATCTGAAATAAGCAATAACTATCACTGTCTCGTCACCCATTAGGCGTGGCCTCTGTGGCTTCTCTTCACTGCTGTTGTCATGGGGAGTCGTGTCTTTCCTTGTAAGGCTTAGGTCTCGTCTTTTCTCAAAGCCCAGCAGGCTGGCTGGACGCCAGGTGATAAAAATCTGTAATCTAATTTTAAACTCCCATAGACGAGAGGTTGTGGGACATCCATCAACTCCATAGAGGAATAGGAGAATCGATTTAGGGATCTAGTGTTCGCAACATATAACCAATGCTGGCACAAGAACAATAAGGTGGGCCTTCTCTTTCAATTTCCCACTTAATTGCCCTTTCCTGGTTCCAAAGTGATTTATGAAATTTGATCGCGGTACAGCAGCACTTGAATGCATTTGAATAGGCCCACAGAAGATCGGATTGACTTGAAAAAGTAGCCACTTGTGTCTCCATAATCTTATCTTTGGCGGTCTCATTCTTAATATCTTTGGCTGGGTGTCATATTGTATCTGTTTTTCTGTTGTAATGTATTTTCAATTCAGTATTGTTTACCCACTTCCTAGTACATTAATCTTGCCATTTGTCAGTGAAAAGGGAATACAGAGAATAATAAAGTATTACACAGATTTGTTTTATAGGGGATGGAGAACTTGGCTTTCTCTTGAAAGGTTTTTAAATGCTAATTGAACTAGAGCGCAGGTCTCACATGTGCACAGACACAATGACGAACACACTGAGAGACGCGACCGCGGTTTTCCCGGTGAACCTACTGTAAGCACAACGGCGGGGGCCGATGGGCAAGGAGGGTCGCGAGCTTATGAGAAACAACTAAAATAAGACCTTAAACCTGGCGAAAACAGTTGCGTGCATTATCGCAAGATGACGATAAAGGAAATCATTAAAGGGAAAATATTAAATTAACTTCTGAAAAGCCTACTAGGCCTTAAAACGTGGTGAAAACAGTTGTGTGCATTAGCGCAAGATTAGATGAGGATAAAGGAAATCATTAAATGGAAAACATTAAATTAACTTCTGAAAAGGCTTCTAGGCCTACACTAGCCTACTAGTAAAACTAGTGGAACCGCGATCTTGCCACACGTGAATAATTGTGGTTGTAAACAATAACACAGACAGTATATAAATCCTTAGTCTAATAATGGGAAGAAGGAGTTATCATCATGGCCCCAAATAACTTTTAAATATCTTGCAATTGGCGACGAGTCTCTTACGAAATCGGCAAGAGTGCCTCTCAATACATAAAGCTATATTATAACCTCTCATCGGCAATAGTCAGTGGTGTGTGTTCCCCACACTCCCATGCCCCCACCGTTGCGCTCAGGTTCACTGGGAAAACCGCGGTCGCCTGAGAGACGTACAGGGGTGAAAACTTTGGCCATGTCTTTGGCATTCGGCCGCCCAGGCCAGCAGAAACTATTAGCATTTTTTGCGTGTCATTTTCTTAATTTTGGGATTCATGGTTCATTCATTGTATCCAACTTTAACATGAAAGAATCCCTGAATAGCCTAGCTATGGCCATACTATTTTCTAATCACAGGCAAAGGCAGACCCTCTGAACCACCCAGGTCTCCTTGACCCTGGCAGGGCGGACGGTAGTTATATTGTGTCTCCAAAAGGCCATAAATCTCAGCCCCTTGTCGCCAGAGATAAGGCGCTAGTCATTTATGTGACGCCAGGACCACCATCATAAATACACTGGCCTTTTCTCTCTGGGTTTTTGGACTTTTTTGTAAGACAAAAATCAGAACATCCCAGCTATAAAAATGTGCATCTCTCAAGAAATAATACCCTTTGACACTAAATCGCCACCGGATGTATTTTATGCTCAAGTAAAACGTGTTCCCATAAAATATCTGTGTCAATATGAATTTATCTGATCCAATAACCTGGAATCTGTCAAATATTAAATTGACAATAAATGGTTTCAAGAGATGGCTTATTGAATCTAGCTCATTTTACAGTAAGCTTTTACAGGGATTTGTATATTCTTTTTGTGCAGAGGTCGGGTTTCTGATGGAAGAAGATTGAGGAATGGGCTCCCTTAATTAACTAATTGCCTGCTTGGATGAATCATTGATTTATTTGCAATAACTGCAACCTATTGATAATCTTTACCACTGGCCCAAACATATGTATAATACTGAGTTGTTGATTAATGGACATAGTCATTCTGCTCCTTAATGTGTGCTCGAGTCGTTTGGTCATTCCCCAAGAGAAATTGATTAGAAAATCATGCTTTCTTCATCTTTTCTTTCTTCTTTTCTTCCTGTCCTCATCTCCATCTGTCTAAAGCAATGGTAACTAGTTGGCTGGCGAAATATTTTAGTTTTTCCGATTAACACTTCAGGCATTTAGAAGGTGGTTTATATAGGGCGGATTACAAGATACAAAGTCAGAGACAGAGTATGTGCCAAGAAGATTTATCAAACAACAAAGCAAGCAAGTAGAAAGTGAAGAGAACATGGATATGCTACAAAGTAACTAGGGTAACAAGTAAGCAACATTTTCATTTTAAAAATGATTAAAAATAGTGAAAATAGACGATCTACAAGCAGATCTGCCATTTTCACTGGTTTTGTGCGACAGTCTTGTATGATGAAGCAGGGCTTTTGCAAATTTGAAGCTACGAGATACAAGGTTTCTGCCCGACAGTGACGACTTACAAGAAGCAGGTTTTCTGTAATGGCTGTCAATAACTGTGTTTATATGGCACCACTTTTGTGTGACAGCAGCCTTTTGCTCCACAGCTCCTCCACACCTGATTGAGAAGCCCCAGGATGCCCAGAGGCCCATTGATGACACCTTGGTGTGGGAGTGCAAGGCCAGTGCCAAGCCCAAGCCTTCTTACCGCTGGCTGAAGAATGGAGAGTCCCTGGACCCCATGGAGGTGGGAAACCGTTTGAAAATGAAAAAATATATTGCTGTTGTCGGGTGGAAACCGTTCGTTTTGTATTTATAATTTAAAATAGTGAAAAGGCGAAGCATTGTGTGCTTGTAGAACGGCTATTTTCACTAGTTTTGTGTGACAGTCTTGTATGATGAAGCAAGGCTTTACTTTACTTAAAAAAAAAAAAAAAAACGTTCAAATTTGAAACTTGGGAGATTTTCTGCCCGACAGTGACGATGTACATTACAGTAACTGTCTCCTCCAGGTCAGGTAGGATATTGTGGGCCAGCAATGTTCGGAATTCAGTCATTATAGAGGTGACTGGAATCTGTAGAAGTTGAGGGATGTTGATGAAGCTATTGCCAATCAGAATGAAATAGGGATGTTGACGAAGCTATTGCCAATCAGAATGAAATAAAGAAAGATTGACAGGTTCGTCTTGAATAAATGACTATAGACATAATGTGTATAGGCTACCAATTTGTTAGCCGCAAATTGCAACACTAGATTTTATTTTAATCGGATGAATCTAGGGTTGCAATACCTCCCATAGGCAGCCAATGCATCAAAACATTTTTTTGCTATCTGATTGTATTAAACAGCGTCAAACTCATCAATATTGGGGCTGTATGGAAAGCTTGGAGTATCCTCTTTCTATCTGCAAAGTGTTTGTTTCATAAAAATACACCGTAGACATGTTAGGAGCTACTTTCTATCAAGAAATTGGCTTCAGGTGATAATTTTTGCGTGTTAAAAGTGCTTGGAAGCGCTTGTGGGAAGTCACTCAGCGTCCTGTGTACCACCTGGTTCTAAATGTCACATAATGCAGGAGGCAACGGGGATGCTGCGTAATGGAAGACGAGCGCTTCCGAAGTTCAACACTTAGAAAATAAACCATGTCTGCTCAGGTTTCTTGACAGAAAGTATCTCATAACATGTCTACGGTGGAGTTTTATGAAAGAAACTCTTTGCAGATAGAAAGAGGATACTCTGAGCTTTCCATACAGCCCCAATATTGGTGAGTTTGACGCTGTTTAATACAATCAGATAACAAAAAACTGTTTTGATGCATTGGCTGCCTATGGGAGGTATTGCAACCCTAGATTCATCCGATTAAAATAAAATCTAGTGTTGCAATTTGCGGCTACCAATTTGTGTGATGTTTGGGCAAAATATCTAGGAGTAATATACAATGCTTTGCAAAAATCGGCCTCCTGGTGGCGCTGTAATAGACCACTGTGAAAAGGGTGGCATTTCTTCCTAATCCTTTCACTGCAATCGGATGCTGCGTTTATGATTTCAAGCATTTTGTTCTAAGCGAACCACTCCTGCAAAATGAGTGGCCAATCTTAGCCAATCAGGATAAAATATGAATGATCTGACAGATCCTTGATCACATGATTATATAGACATAATCTGTAGGAGTAATATCAAAAATCGGCCTACTGGTGGTGCTATAATAGGGAAATGTGAGAAAGGTGGCAGTTTTTCCTTGGCCTGATGGGAATGTGTGGGCAATCGGTCCACATAGTGAAGTCTCGGCAACACCTTCTGCCTGGTGGAGACCATAATAATACAAATATTGACTCCTGTAAAAGAGCCCTGTTGTAGGATGATCAATACTGAGTAGAGATAAAATAAAATAGAATGTAATTAAATAAAATGGAGAAACAAAAGTGTGAAGAGGAGAGGTATGATGCTGCAGTCTCACTTAAAATACACAATAGCATGTTTGTTGCTTTTATTGCTTTTTGCTATTTTACAATAGCTCTGATATTGATATAGCCTCACCCTTGCAAAAATATATTTGTCCAGGGCAGGTTACTGTGAAACCCATATGCACCGGAGTCTAGACTGGTATGATACAGTACAATAGGAGGGGGGAAAAAAAGAAAAGAAAAACTGTACAGTACAAGATGACTTCATCCAAACATTTGCATGATGAGTGGGCACTATAGCTGATAGGCTGGCTGCGTTGTTATTGTTATAGGGGGATTTAAAAAGGATCGCACAAAGAGCGCCTAAGCCTGATCTGATGAAGGTATGTCATGCTCAATGAGGGATTGTCAGGCCTCTTCCTTTCCAATATAAAGAGCCCTGAGCTGGCTTCAGGCAATGTACTGTATGTCTGCTCCCAGAAAGTAGCAGTGATTAAGGATTTAATGCAACCCTGAACCCACCAAGGTACAGTAGAGCTTAAAGGATGACTTCACACATTTTCATCTTCATATAATTGGTCCTCACTAATGCTCACGATAAAGTTATTATAAAAATGTGTACTTGGTCTATGTCTCATGTCTGTGGACTACCAGTGACATCATTATTAGGGAGGGTCCTTTTTCATTTAGATTTGTATTAACTCATTGATCACAACCCCCGATAGTCCAGAGAAAATCCCTATGTAGCTCACTGCCTGTCTTCTCTTACCTTTTAACGTGGGCGCGAGAGAATCCATCGTGCACAATCGGACCCCAACCATGCATCGTGCGTGTTTACGTTGTCCACAGCTTCAAAACAAAACAAAAAAAAAACTGTGAAAAACTGACAACACATTCAGGAACTGGCTCCTGTGTTGTATAAACAGGGTGTGAACCATCCCATGGCTCGGTGGGACGAAATCTGCTTCCTGTTGCCGGTTGCCATGGTAATAGTGCAGCGATCAAATGGGTCAGTGAAGAAACCATTCCGAGAGGTTTAGTTCCGCTTTCTTAGTTCCGGGGGCGATAAAAAATATATTTTAATTAAAGCTTATTAAATTCTCTGATTTATCGGGCCTGCCAGGGAGCTACATAGACAGGGTTATTTTTGGCAGTAAGTGAGTTAACATAAGTACAATGGCTTCTATTATAGCATGCTAACTTTCCAGGACTAGAAATCCTGCTGTTTCTGTTAGCTTGGACTCCCAATCGATAATGTCACTGGTAGGTTGGTTTCTGAACTGTCCACAAACCAACATTTTTAACATATTATTATGAGCATATGTGAGGACCAATTATATGAAGATAGTTTGAAAATGGGTGAAGTCATCGTTTAACCACTATACGACAAATAACTAAAATACTGTAGATCTACAAGCTCTCAGCCCGTCGTATTATAACGTGTTGTGAGCTTGTAGGTGTCTAGGTGAAGGGGAAAAAAAAGATTTTGGTAGTTTTTTACATTTTTAAATGTTTTGAACATGCTCACCTAAAATGACATTCGAGAAATAGGAATGCCAGGTTTAATGTGGATAAAGATTAGTCAGTCTGAATAGAGAATTGTGTAAAGCCCACCACAGACAGCATTTGTTGCACAGCAGATTATGCAACAAATCTTGATACCAGTTTAGTGAGATGCCCAAGCTTCTCATAAAGCCCAAAACCTCTCATAATGCTGCCAGTCTCAAAGTTCTGTCCAATTGGCTGACTTTGATCTACAGTACAGTATGTGAGCAGATGGTCAGCCGAGCCATAGATTTCAAGGTGGTATCTTGAAAACCAAGAGGTTGTTCTTAGTCATCAAACTGTTGTCACCCAGAAAACATATTACATGGCCAGAACTTTGCTGGAGTCTATACATTTGGCTACACAGCTACTTGATTGGCCATCGTCCTGTCATCCCAAAAAAAGCACTCACAACCAGGGGTGTCGCACCAAATTCTGGGCCCCGGGTACACTGTGGGCCCCCCATGAATGTTCATCATAGGGGGAGGGGGTTTAACCCATTTAGACGGGGAGCGCATTATTACGCATTATTTTGTGCTTTAATTATTGAAAAATAGCAGGTATACAAGCTCTGTGAGCTTGTAGATCTGCTATTTTTGAAAACGCTACGTTTCTATGTCAGTGGTGCTCAAACCTTTTCATGTGAAGGAACCCCAAAATGGTATGTATTTGGCCACGGACCCCCATCTCAAAATATTTAGTTCCAGGGACCCCCTAGAAACAAAATTTGAGTTACAAATGTTCGCTTTAAAAAATACATCTACTCAAAGATTTGCACACATTCTCACGACTTTATGTGCTATTTTTCAATAGCTAAAGTATATAAAATAATTAAGGCCCCCCTCCACCTAGTAACTCAGTCCCACTCCCCCCCCCCCCTCCCCCCCTTGTGACGCCCCTGCTCACAACACTCTAACTCAGATGGTGAAATCTCAACTAAAAACTGTCTGTGGTGGGCTTACGAAGTGGCTTGGATTCAATGTGCATAGACGCGGATTTGTTTAACCACGCCGTCTGTTGGATTTATTTTGCTTTGAGAATCAGTGGTTCTAATTCAGATGCTTCTGGCAAGAAAATAGCACTTTGAAATGGGTGCACTTGCCTGTGACCAAAATTGGCATCCTTAGTGTGTGTGTGTGTGTGTGTGTGTGTGCGTGCGTGCGTGCGTGCGTGCACACGGGTTGTTTTGCAAAAGAGCCAAAGCTATGCCATTTTCTGCCAGCCATCATACAGGGGTTGTATTGGTAATCTTGCACTCGATCTATCCTATCTGCAGCTCTCAATTTTACCATTAGGTCTCTTTTCTCTGGGGGGGGTGGGGGGGGAACACGTCTTATCATCCGAAATACATTTCACATCCATGCAATTTGCCTTGTTGTTGTTGTGTTGTTATTCCGCCGCTGGAGCGAGTGTGCTCTTAGCCCGAAGGAAATGGCTCTAGTGAATCATAGCCACTGATAGTGTCAGTGTTGGGATTGGGTAATGAGCCCTAAACCGGTCTGTTGCCGTTGTTGGTGTTGGACATGCCTTTAAACGGGGCCGGTTGCGTTGTTTTTTTTCTGTAACTTGGATTGAGGGCTGAGATAATCCGCAAAATCTGGGGCACTGTAATTAAGAATGGGAAGTTGGGAACGAACAGTGCAGAGGATAACAAATGTGGCTCTCAAATGTGTGTGAAATGATGACACAAAAAAACGTTAATGCATTAATTACTATTTCCAGTGGTTACATAAAAGCAACGTTGTCACAAACATTTTGGTCAATTTCTCAGTTCTGAAGGATCAATACTGACCACATTCACACCACGACCAATTTGCTCTTATGTCATACTCAAACCCAGCCCATCAGAGTGAATAATGGTCTGTAACAGGTTACATCCTCAAGATGCCACTCATCCGTGACCGCATGAAACCTTTATCCCTCCACCTGTGCATCTGCAGCAATGATTTGTAAATAACATTTTAAAAAGGATCCTTTGGTGGTGTGCCAAGGTAACACATTCTCTCTATATGTGGCTATATTAATGAGGCGGGGTGTTACCATTTTCAAAATGCCACCATCAACAGCGGCAACAGTAAATCAATTTCCAAACCCAAAGGTCAGCAGTGTAGCGAGAGAAGAGGGAAGAGAGTGAGGCCAAGGGTGCCATTTGTTATTCCTCATTAGAATGGATCAGTCCTCCTCCCTCTAGTTGCCTTTATTCCCATCTCTCTCTCTCTCTCTCTCTCTCTCTCTCTCTCTCTCTCTCTCTCTCTCTCTCTCTCTCTCTCTCTCCTTCTTCATCATTTTGGGTCCCCTTCAAGGGAATTAAATGGCGTAGAGTAGGGCTGTCACTTCAAAATGTCACCCTGGCGAAACAAGGACCCACTCACGCTTGTATTTTTCCACTCCAGTGCCAAGACCCCCTTGTGTTACACACATGGGGGTTTTGAGCCCCCCCCCCCCCCCCACCCTTTTTTCTTTTGCCGACGACCTCCAGAGTCAGACACATGCTTGTTGTGTACTCACTATTGTTTCAGGGACAGACATAATGTCTGTCAGAAGTTGGATTGTCACATAACCTGCATGCGACAGCAGGTGTAAAGATGGGCAATATACATCGATATGAAACTAGTTTCATGGCAATCGGACGCTGCGTTTATGATGTGTGGCACTTTGTGCTAAACGGCCCCCTCTCGTAAACTTTGAAAGCCAATCGGCCTCCTGGTAGCGCTATAAAAGGCTGATGCGAAATTTTGCTGCCAGAGGTTTTTCCTTGGCCTCTAGGGAGCGTGCATTCACAGTTTGATCAACGGTGCCGGAGATTATCTGAGATTAGTCTTGGCCACACCTTCGGCCTGGTGGAGACAATGAAATATTGTCACAATACAATATTATCGTAAATGTTGTCACAATGCAATATTATTGTCACAAAATCGTTAGCGGTATTTGGTCAAGAACATTGTGATATTTAATTTTATCCATATCGCCTCGCCCTACGAAGGTGCCTGAAGTGTTTTTCCTTACTCGACTTCAAATAGTGCTGATGTTATGCGAGGCGAGCACAATTAATGAACAGCATTAAGCAGACGTATGCCGCCATTTGTCTCTGCTGCCGAAGAGATTATCATAGAGCTCCCACTGGGTCTTTGAGGCTGTTTAACTGGGCACCGGGCACAGTATAGCGTGGGCGCTATAGCGCTGCACTGCTCTCACATCTCTTTTAACTTCTTCATCCCTCAGGGCTGTTGCACCGCATAACCTAAGAAACGACCATCTATCATCTATTCAGTCGCTCTAATTCTCTCTCTCTCTCTCTCTCTCTCTCTCTCTCTCTCTCTCTCTCTCGTTTTCCCCATTTCTTCTGTGCTCTTGAGTTCTGTCCTTTTCTCAATTTCTGTCCGTCTTACCGATTCCTCTCTCCGGATAAAACCTTCACTCATCCTGTCCTAGCCAAAAAAACCTGGGGACTTGTGTGCCAGTTGGAAGATGCTGTATGCACACCAGCGTCCCCCCCTGCCCCCCCCCCCCCCCTCCCCCTCCACCCCATCCCCTCAGTGCCCTGGCTTTAGCGCCGGGTCAGCCACTTGCCTGTCACATGACTGGCACTAAGAAAGGACCCTGCTTGAAGTGCCTCGACAGGGTCAATCAGTGATGTTAAGGGACAGTCCTTGTCTTTTCAAGAGGCAGCGCTGTAATGCTTTCAGACAACAGACAGACTGGCGGCAGCACCCTCTGGACTGCTCTTGTCAATGACATTAAAAGGACCAGCTGCACTCAACGGGGAAAGACCAAGGGCAAGAACAATGAGCACTGGCCAGCACTTTAAATTTACACAACTATAAAAAAGGGTGCAGAAAGCAGTGCCAATCCTCGTAAAGGCCAACTCCAGAAAAAAAGGACGTAATTCAGTTTGTGCCATCGTTTTATGTGCATGTGTCCTCTTTTGAAACATTCCACATCTGAAATGATTCGTCCTTGCGTGGAGATGTCTTACAAGGTTTCTGTGCCCCCCTATGTTGAGCATAGCGGGGTAACATCTAGTCACTACAGGCCTATTAAGACTTCAGATAATGTGTAGTGTTTCAATTATCAACAGCCGGAACCCCCCACATGCTCACACACACGAACACGTGTGTACACACAAATATTTAATCAGATTAGACCCTTCATCAGAACCAGCACTGTGCAGCACAGTTGACATCATTACTACTTAAAATGTCCACATGTAGTCCTAAGTACCCATCTCAGAGGTGTTTTAGCACAGCAATCTCAGATTTGCCATTCATACAAGGTGATAATTGGGATGGTGGTAACTCTTCTCTGATAAAAAAACATCAAAATGATACCCGCATCTTTTACATTTTGAATCCAGTGGTCTCTGTTTCAGCAGGTCACAGGTGAAGCTGTTCATATAAATATTGATATACAGTATATACTACAGTATATACCTGGGGTGTTAGAAAATATGAAAACACCCACGGGCCGACTACATCTCCTGACTTACTGTAATGTACTTTCGGTCTGACCATAACAAAGTCACATAATGTACATGCGTCACAATTAAACAATTTTATTTAACTATCATCATCAATATTTGATATCAATTGGTCTTTTGTCGGGTATGTGCTCTGAACAAATTATTTCACACAAATAACCAGATGTGCAAGGTAAAAAAAATACAATAAAACAGCCTTTCTTTGACCCCTTCAGAATGAGACAACAGGGACCAAGGAATCCTGACAAATTATACTCCGGGAAAATATTCTTGTTTTACGGTGCTGGTGTGCCATTTATAATACAATTTAGGAATGAAGCCGCGGGCTGTAGAAAATGTGTCCTCGGGCCGCATTTGGCCCCCAGGCCGCCCTTTGGACACCCCTGCTGTATACTATATCAATTGTTGTCAGTGACCCACATTTTGGGTCACTGGCCCAGGTTTTGGGTCACTGACAAGGGTTGGGTTGGGGGCAAGTCCCTGTACTGTGACATACTAACATCATGTCCAGGGGGTGTACTGTATATCACGCTACAGAAACAGGATAGACTTCTGCGCTATGGGTCACATGGCTCAGCATGGCTTGACTTAAGCGTTTAGCAGACACTCTTCATCCAGAGAGACTTACAGTAAGCAGACTAGTGGTAAGAGTAGTAGGAATATGACCTGATATTTTTGGTGCTGGCCTTTCAAAGGGTGCTAGGTTCATTACGTCCTCGGCTGATAAAGCAGGATGAAAAATGACTCAGTCTTCCAATAGAAACTCCAAGGGTACTGATATACCACACCACAGCACAGTACTGGTAGAAGGTAGAAAGAACAATATGGGGTCCAATAATGGCGTGACTTCATGTGGAGCTCATTCAAAGCAAGAATTACGGACATCCTCCATTTTTTGGTGCTGAGCCAAAACAGAATCATGAAGAACAAATCGGAGATAGTATTCAATGTATTCAATGTTTCAAGTATTTCAAGTATATGCTTGAAAAAGACAGAAGGATCAAAATGGCTTATACTATCTGCTTTCTGTTGCAAAAAAGAAGAAGAAAAAAGAGCATTCAAAAGCCTTCGCTTTGTTCTTCATGTGGATCTCCTCTTGTGGCCAGTCTGTGACGTAAATCACCTATGACGCATCTATGATGCATGACTCCATGTTTGAGCAAGTTTTCAGGCCGATCTGACTGCCATTGACTTTCATTATGAAATTAAAATATTCCCTTGCTCCCCGTGCTCCGCCGCGGTTCATCTGTTTGACTGTCGGCGCGACACCCTGCGGCCCCTCGCATCTCGCTGCTCTGCTCCGCCGCGTTTCGTCTGTTTAATTGCCGCTGTCCCTTTCGAAGCCTCGGGTTCCTTAATGCCTGTGGCACTGTCGTGGTTCATCTGGTTGACTGTCGGCGTCTCTGCACAGACTCTTGTGTTTCTAGAAGCCATAGCTGAATGGGTAGAGGAGAGGCCTTCTGGGAATCAGAAGGTCTCTGGTTGGCCCCCCTGGCCCCGGTCTGTGTCTTAGTGATCCTGAGCACTTAACCCCTAACTACTCCCCTGGCGCTGTATTAATAGCACCCACTGCACTTAACTGTTAGGATGGGTTAAATGCAGGGGACACATTTCACATACTGTATTTGCAAACGCACTGTGACAAGAATACCCATTTCCTTTACCTTTCCCTCGCCGACTGTGCCCTGCCGTGGTTTTTCTGTGTGACTGTCGCTGTCCCTGTTGCTGGACAGGCAGCCCTGCTTTTCTGCTTATCGTCAGTTAAAGTTCAAGCCCTTGGTGGGCAGCTATTGTTGGACATGCCTGGTGTCAGGGATCTCCATATGTATGGGCATCAAAGGGACACAGCTCTTCTGGGCGCACTCCTTTGGGTCCTCGATCAGTGTACAGGTCTTGAGATAAGAGGTGTGTGGAGAGGGGACAGACATGCATAGATTCTATGCATTTATAGACCGACAAAGTTGAAGCTGTACAGTGTATATGTCTGTATTTGTCACATGCACACACACCAGGTCCAATTGAGCTGAACTTTGAAATATTTATACATTTAGAATTTTTGCAGTGCTTTGTGCTTTAGGGAAATACAGTTGGCGTACCAGACAGTGATACAACTGGTCAGGATGCTCTTAGTGGTGCCTCAGTAGAAGACGGAACTTGAGCCCCATGCCGGATTTCTTACGCTGCTGGTTTTATCGACGTTGAGTGGCTGTTCTCCTGGTACGATTGTGTCAGGTTTTCAACCTCTCTCCTCTAGGCCAGTGGTTCCCAAACATTTTAGCGGTTCCCAAACATTTTAGCTCCCAAGTGGGAAATAAGACGTTTGCCCTGGACCCAAAGTAGTGAAAATAGATGATCTATAAGCTCACAGTTAATTATATATTATTAAAACGTATGGAATTTCTCAGATGTGTTTGTTTGTTTGTTTTAAATTGTATTTTAAAAAAGGGAGGGAAAAATCCTTAAATGTAGGGAAATAAAATGGCCAGGTTGGAGCTGTGTGTAACCATGCAGTCATGAGTGTAGAAGGAGTAGAGGAGGAGGCTCAGAATGCAGCCCTGGCAGGCTCCTGTGTTGAGGGTCAGTGAGTCAAGTGTTGTCTTGAAGTCCATTCTCAGTGCCGGCCGTTGATCCAACAGAAAGTAGCCTACAGTATCCAGCTGTGGGAGGAGTATTGATGAATGGTCATGTGCTGGAAGTATTTTGCAAATACTTTCCACAGAGACGCTTGGTTGAAATCCTCAACCATGATGTAAGCAGCCTCTGGATGTTGATTCTCTGCAATGCTAATAGCCTTGTGTAGCTCTTTGTTAGCCTGGTCGGTGTTCGCCTGTGGCGGAATGTAAACAGTGAGTAGAACAATAGTTGTGAACTCCCTTGGGAGCCATATCGTAGTGGGAGATAGCAGAGAGACTGGAGGGAATGCACATTTGTTTGATCGCAGCATGATAGTTGATCAAAACCCCCAGCCCCACTTTTTGATTTCCAGGACAGCTGTTTGGTCCCTGGCTGCCTGAAGCAAGGTAAATCCCCCTGGTGAAGTGGCATGGGGATGTCCCCAGGTCTCAGGGAGGCACTTGATGCTGTAGTCCTTGTAGTTTCCCGGTGAAAGACAATCCTTGCTTTCAGTTTATCCAGTTTCTTGTCTAACAAATTCACGTGGGTTAGTAGGATACTAGGGAGGGAGCGGTGCTCAATTTGATCTCCAACTTCATTGCACCACTAACAATGGCTCTCCTTCCCCTTCAAGTCCCCGGTGGTTCATGTGAGTAGCGGGTTCTAATCAAAATTCTGCAGGCTAGTGTAAGTCATCGCCGAAAAAAGTAATGTGTATGTCATACCTTAAATAAGCGGCTACTGTAGAGTAGAGTACTGTAAAATATACAAGAAAAACTGAATACTGTAAGTGAAAAGCCATAATGACGGCGAGGAGATAAAAATGAGGCACACACCTCGTTGTGGTCACAGGTGTCATCTGGTTTTGGTGTGATATTCTCAATAAGTACGAATATTATACATTATGCATTCAAACATTGTAACCTTAAAGCTTGTGCAATGTGCATCAGTCACTGTGATCAATGTACAGTACAATACAGCCCAATGTTATAACTATCTTGCAATTTCTCTATGATCTGCAATATCTGATTGTTAATACCTTGTGTCAATTACGTTTGCTTCTCCGGTCAATCAAATGTTTCAATTTGAAATGTGTTGGAGTGTGGGTGCCTAGTGACTACACCACATTTGCTAAGCGAGTCCATTCATTAAGATCCTCCACACGACAGAGAGAGAGAGAGAGGGGGGGGGGGGGGAGACTTAGCAACAACGTTGCTGTCCGTGGTGCTATCCGTGGTGCTGTCCTTGGTGCTTAAGGGCACATAGGTGTATTCTACTGGATCTATACACTTATTATACTGTGATTATAGTCTTTGTGTCAAAAGAATGCACAGTGTTCCAAATGGTTTCTTAAATGGGCTGCCACCGTTTGTTTACAGTTCTCTCGTACTTATTTTGCAATGAGCAATTTAGAAAATGCCATGTGTGTGCCTTCCCTCTCCCTCAAGTTGCAATGCAATCTGCAGCCTAGCACATACTGTAAGAAGTTAAGTGAGAAAATACGAAGATTTAATTGTGGATACAAAGACTCTTTATGTAGAAGAGAGAATCCCGGTAGGATGCAAGACTTAGCCAGCATGGACATACAGTAATTGTTTCAGCATCAAGAGTTGTTACTGTATTGCATCTACTATGACTGTCAATTATATATACCGTACTAGACAAAAGCTCCCTTCAGGCGTGTGCAGAATCTCTGCGTGGTTAACACAGTGTTGTGTTTATTGGTGCAAAGATTTAGTAATTGTCTACATGTAGTGAGCAATCAAGGTGTTGTTTTGGGTAGTGGGTATGATTGATGCGAGTTGAGAATTTGGTATACAGTGTATATGCAGAAGGGTAGGTGGTGATGGAAATGAGATAGCATTTGTTGTTAGATTACATGGTTGATTAAACGTTGTAATAGAGAACAGTAAAAGTGCATTTGGCAGCAATCTGTAGCGCGGTGTCAGGCATATTCGCCTAGGAAATATTCGCCTACACGCATTTGGTCCTTTCGCCTGGCATTTTCGCCGTGGAGGAGAGTCTTTTCACCTACCTGTCTGAGCCATTTCGCCTACCCTCAATTCTGCTGTCAGACTGTCCATGATGTTTGCATATTATCTCTTTGTCATTTAAATATTATAGTGACTGTGACAGTGGTGTTACATGTCAAACCTATGGCTATCCTATATGCACTCCATAGTAATCACATCAATACAGAGCTATTGGAATCAGGTGCGCCCAAATAATTAATGAATCCATGTCCCGATACTATAAATTCTTTGGTGCAGTATTGAACAGTATTGTACAATGAACAGTATTGTAGGCCTATAGCCTATTGTTTAAACATTAGGCTATACAAAATATATATGTAGGCTATTAGCCTATATATAGATATATGCTACATCTAAACAACCTTGCCTGTCAACAGGCATAACAAATAATTTTGCCATTTCTTTTAGGAATAAAATGTGATGTAAATAATGAATGTCAAATAAACTGTTAGATTCACTTGACACCACTGTCACAGTCACTATGATATTTAAATGACAAAGAGATAATATGCAAACATGGACAGTCTGACAGCAGAATTGAGGGTAGGCGAAATGGCTCAGACAGGTAGGTGAAAAGACTCTCCTCCACGGCGAAAATGCCAGGCGAAAGGACCAAATGCGTGTAGGCGAATATTTCCTAGGCGAAAGTGCTGGTGACCTGTAGCGCGTACTGTGGCAGCATAGAAGCGGAGGTAAAAAGAGAAATGCTTGTAGCAACATATATTTCGATCCCTGGCCGGGTCATACCAAAGACTCTAAAATGGGATCCTGCTTGGCACTCAGCTTCAAGGTATTGGAATGGGGGTAAGCTCCAGCCTCATGTCTAGGGAGTGTACTTGTACATCGAGCTGCCTCACACTACAGAAACAGGAGTTTGCCTCCTGCCTTATGAGCCTCATGGCTCGGCAAGGCTTACTTATTCAGTAGTAGTAATTAGGAGCATCAGGGGGACAATTAATTCAAAGGCAATGACTAAAATATGTTCAAGGGTGAACATATCTGTCATTAAAATGCATGTCATTGAAATGCATTGAGCAGACGTCCCACTGTGGCCAGGTGTGGCGAGAACAGTCAACCAATCAAGCGTGTGTGCAAGCGCTTATTTGGTGGGTTTGAAGCGAGACACACGCACACACACCCTGCCAGGCGGAACAGAGACATGGGGGAGGAGTAATCACTTTGCAAGTCACACACACATAGAGAGACCTACAATAACAGGCTGAAGTCCACGCTGAAGTAATCAAATAAGCGGCGCCATTATGTTTGCAAAAAGAACCATTGTTGTTTGATTTTCCTTGAATAGCGTGTCCGTCTCCAAGCATGTGTTGTGTAACTCAAAAGGCATGCCGCATATCATGTATGTGCACTTCCAGCATGCATGCTCAGTAGGGCGACCTACTGGCCGAAACTGTCGCCCAATAATGTAGTTTCATACAAACATGTGCAACATGTAAGTACATTCATGGTGCTGAAAGCAGCTATAATAATAACCAAACCACTGAGCAATATTGTGGTCTAGAGCAGGGTCTATAACAGGGGGTCTGGGACCCCAAGGAGGTCCTCAGAGTTACTACAGGGGGGTCCTCCAAATCTTTGTCCTTTTTTATATTAACCACTTGAACCCTAGCGTCCCTATTCGGATAACTTTAGCCAAAAATAGCAATTCCCAACACGAGGCGTTGTGAGCTTGTAGATCGGCTATTTTCGGCAAAGAGCAGACTAAGTACAGAGTGAAAGGTCAAGTTTTTTGAAGTATTGACGGTTCAAGTGGTTCAGTATCTGAAAACACACATTGACATGAATCCCAAAATACACTCATGATTGTGCTGTCAAGGAATGAAAGTGTGGAATCTATGATAAGGTTGTGGGGGGGGGGTTGGAGGCGGTAACCGCCGTACCGCCGTACCGCGGTATACCGAGGTCTACCGCGGTGTCATTGTGCTTACCGCGGTAAAAAGACAAAAAAAAAGGTATATTTTTTATTGGAAAACAAGCGAGTTTTAAAACGGGGGAGAAGCGAGGACCGCATGCGCTCCATGCCGCTCTGCTCTGGGCCGTGTACCACACGTTGGAAGCCACATACGTCACTCAGACACAGACCTGCACACGCGTGATTCCTAAACCCACCAGGCTTGAGTTAAGACCCGCCTTGTGGAAACGCGAGGACTTCCAGGAGTGAGGCGGGTCTTAACTCAATCCTGGTGGGTTTAGGAATCACGCCAGTGTTGCCAGACGTACGATAATTATCGTATTTGTACGATAATTTGACCCTCTGTACGATGTACGATCAATAATTCAAAAAATGCCCAAATGTACGATAATTTTGGCATATCATCAAAAAGAGCGTGAATTCACTATTTTCCCTGGCTGCTGATCTGGGATCTGGTTTGGCTTCTCAAAATAAGCCAGGAAATCAGTCAATCTGACCCTAGATCTGTACTTGGAGGCATTAAAAACACTGGTTGCATCTTTCCAGACCAGTTTCAGGCTTTTATTTGTGTAAGCTCCAAGAAGTTGCCTGCCTCCACACAGCAAATCTGATGCGTTTTTGTCACGCAGGAGTCTAAAACGAGGTCGTTTCTTACACTAAAGACGCATTTTTTGGTGAAATTACGTTTTTACGCGAGTGATTTCTCTTTTTTGGCCGTGTACGATAGTTTCATGTCAAATACGATAATTCTGAGCCTCCGGTACGATAATTCAACATTTCCCATCTGGTAACCTCGCATCACCAGGCTTTCCGCTGGGGGAAAGCCTGGTCTTCGTTTACTAAACGGGCCGTTTGATCCGGTCGGGAGCGGAAGATCTCCTACGTTCTTCTGTAGTCCAAAACGGACTACACTTTGGCCGGAAACAACGACCGGAAACAGTTTCAACCCAGTTAGCGCATGCGCAAGTCGTTAGCCATGTAGTTAGCGCATGCGCAAGTACGGGTTAAAACTGTTTCCGGTCGTTGTTTCCGGCCAAAGTGTAGTCCGTTTTGGACTACAGAAAAACGTAGGAGATCTTCCGCTCCCGACCGGATCAAAAGCCCGAAATTGGAAGCCAGCCCAGGCTACCCATCTGGTAACACTGAATCACGCCCTGCACACAGTGCACAGAGCAGGGTACGGAGCACAACTCTATGACGGAGCAGCATACACTTTCTCTGTAATCCACTCGACACAAGGATGTTAATACATACCTTGTGTTGTGGCATATCTTTTTTTATTCATACGGATTACTGGCGGAGCGCGGGCCGCGTGGAGTAAAACCGAAAATGAAACTATTTTACTTTCTCCACCGCGTCGCACGTTGTGCCCCGTACGGCGCGTCGGCGATTTTATAACCTTTTCTGTCAAGTCTTGTAACTAAAACCTGTATATAGCAGCACTCAATCACTGCGATTTGAGAGTTGAGACGTGACGTGAGTTTACAGAATCACTGTACACGATCTGACTACCCTTCCTCTTCTGGTTTGTTCACACAGCTGTTCGTGTCTGAAAAGCCCAAGTAGCTAGCCTACGTTACTATGGTAACCCGACAGTGCAGAACTAAAAGCTCAGAACGCGTCGCGGATGCGATGTGTTGTGAGCTTGTAGATCTGCTCCTTTGAAAGCCAGACCCGCTGTGCTGTACAGAGAAGTATAACTCGGGCAGTCAGGCTGTGTCTCCTCTCCACTGTGGAGAGGCGACTTTTGGGAAGATGATTGCAATATTTTGGCTTATCGCCAAAGCTTAATTAATAGATTTGGGGGTGCGGTAATTACCGCAGTACCGGCGGTAAATGGGAAGACGGTAATCGCGGTAACAAAATGTCCATACCGCCCCAGGCCTAGTCCCTGCTTCATCTCTCTCTCAACTAAGGGACCTTGGCGCAAAAACGTTGAACACTCTAGTTCAGATGTTGTTCAGAGTGCAGCATGTTGCTATATCTGTACCTTACTTTGTATATTATTTCTTAACATATGTTTTTGTGTTTTTTTCCAGGACAGAGTTCAAGTAAATAATGGGGTGCTGACCATCAGTAGCCTGAAGCTGGCCGACATTGGTATGTACCAGTGTGTGGCAGAAAACAAGCATGGACGAGTCTTCACCAACACTGAGCTCAGAGTCATAGGTAAGACTGGCACTAATTTTACCAAATAAGTGAAACGGTTCTTAACTCATACAGTGCCGCCGGCCACAAGGGGCGCTAGAGTGCCAGAAATTTCTCTATAGACCTTCGCTCTAGCTTCCGTCGACACTGTCCCAAGTGCCTTGGGATTTCACTCCAGCCAATGCTATGGGTGACGAGAGGAGGAAGCTAGCTGACACGTAGCCAAAATGCTAACCCATTTAGAAGTCCGATCTAAAGCTATTTCAGTCGCAAAAAACTTTCTCTTTGGGTCTGGGAACACAATCCGGAGAAAATCCTGTCTAAAGATGTGATTTATTATTGGAGTGGGCGGCGCGATGCGGCCGTTAGCGCGACTACGGCCCGTGTATGGCCGAGTGTTGGCCTGGACCATGGATGGACGTTTAGACCGGGGCTTCGTTGAGGCCTCCGATTAAATAATTCATTTTTTTAAATATCCCGAACTAGTTCGGGATAGGCACCCTGGAATACGTCGCGCCGCCGACAGTATATATTGAGTTTTTTTTGGGGGGCTCTAAACTTTATTTTAAACCATTTTCAATGGAATAAATCGTCGAACCATCTAGCGTCTCTCGTTGGCAAGCGCTGCCACGAGCAAGGACCACCCACGTTGCTCCAAGCAGCTCGGGGTAAGTAAAATAGCAAATAAAATATTGGATTGGATTGAAATAAAGCCGAACTTGTTCGGGATAGGCACTAATAGGGTTAATAATAATCAATAATAATCATGATAATCACCAGTAAGACGCCCTAAGGGCGAGAAGGGACGCACATGGGCGCGTGCACCATCCGGCTGGGTGACAGCAGACTGCTGGGCGAGCACTGGTGCTTTGTCATGGGATCAACTTTGACCAAAAGAATGCACAGATGGACACGATTTGGCCATACTGTATTTTCCCAAATATGGAGATGATTGACATCTGACATGATTTGAAGTCATATACCACATGAGACTGACACAATATGTCCATATATGGGCATTCCCAGATATGGGCTATGTCCATACATGGGCATTCCCAGATATGGGCTATGTCCATATATGGGCATTCCCAGATATGGGCTTAATATTGATAACATCAGCCAGGGATCTCCATATATGGGCATAAAATGGATTGTATTAGTGTGGTTGCCCTAACAGGGCATCATCTGGGAATGCCCATAATGGACTTAATATTGGTGTTTTTGGGCCGGGTACGGCGTAAAATGTATCCTAATTAGTAAGGCCAGACAAGGCCTTGCGCCGGCCCAGTTAGGGCCAGCCCTTAATTTTCGGGCCTGTTGAGAACTCTGAGCTGGTCGAGTCATCATTGTTATGTCGGAACAGGTCAGCTATGTCCTTCTGCTGAGCTGGTCAAGTCATCATTATGATGTCAGGATAGTGCAAATGAATTCTGTCTTGGACATTCATTTGCATCATTGTGATGTTAGAAGAGCATGAGGTGTGACAGACAGACGGACAGACAGACAGACAGACAGACATGAGCTGGAGGTTTTCATACTAAGTAGCCACCTACAGTTATATTTGAATAATAATAATATATTAATTCATATAATATAATTCAAATATAATATAATTGTAACTCATACAATACTTTGCTGTTCTAGCAGTGCTACAGGCTTGTTCTATTTTTCAAAGTGACCATCTACAGTGCTTGTTCTAATGTTATAGCCTTCATGTTTCTGTTCTTACCAGCTTGTGTGAAGCGCAAGCTGGTCTACAGTATATGCAGTTGCTAGTAGTCACTATCTCTTCATTAGTTGTCCTTTAAGCCAAGCCCAACTTGGCCACTTGTCCGCAATACCTTCCCATACTCTGGACGCACCTAAGAGCAGCGTCACTCACTGAGTTAACCCGAGCGTCCTCTCAGGATATGGCATCACAACTATAATCTAAACATGTTTTATTTGATTGATGAATGGCCCAAACAACACAGTTTACCAAGATTAACCCTCCCCCATCTGTCGACGTTGTCAGCGGTGGGTCAACTTTGCAGCCGCAATGATAGATGCTCAGGTCAGGATTAAAAGGAATAGATGTATAAGAATAAATGTCTCTAAAACATTGTTCAAAGGAGTTTCTGCAGTTTTTTATTAGAAACCTAGCAATTATTTTTGTTTATGTTTGCAGTTGGATTGTTTGTGCCTGTATTAAGTGCAAGAATAAATCCACTAGTGAGCTTTAGATGTGAAAGGCAACTTAATTCAGCTTAATGTAATTTGAGTTTAATATACAGTATATATATTTGGGTAATGTTTAGAAAGATGCAATTACCTTTCAAGGGTTTTAGCTTGCCACAAGCTGGTGTAATATGACTGTGTAATTTCTTTTATTATTTTTCTTTATTTACCCAGGGTAGTAGCTGAGCACACATCCTGGGAGCTGTAATGTTTATCAAATATCTATTGTTTCTGGCCTCCACAAAATCTAAAAATACTGTAACTTAAAAACTAGGAGCACATTAACTCATTGATCACAACCCCCGATAGTCCAGGGAAAATCACTATGTAGCTCACTGCCTGTCTTCCCTTACCTTTTAACGTGGGTGCGAGAGAATCCATCGTGCACGATCGGACCCCAACCATGCATCGTGCGTGTTTACGGTGTCCACAGCTTCAAAACAAACAAAAAACTGTGAAGAACTGACAATCCGTTCAGGAACTGGCTCCTGTGTTGTATAAACAGTCTGTGAACCATCCCATGGCTCGGAGGGACGAAATCTGCTTCCTGTTGCTGGTTGCCATAGTAATAGTGCCACGATCAAATGGGTCCCTGTAGAAACCGTTCCGAGAGGTTTAGTTCCGCTTTTTTAGTTCCGGGGGCGATACAAAATGTATTTTAAAGCTTGTTAAATTCTTTGGTTTATCGGGCCTGGCAGGGAGCTACATAGAGAGGGAGGGTTATTTTTTGGCAGAGAATGGATTAAGGGGGAAAGGTAGTTTTATATTCTACATATAAATAAGTTTAATGATAGCTTTGTTTTTAAAATAAAAAAATAAAAAAAGCACTGATGGTCGTAGGCATGAGGCCACAGGCTGGGAAAGCATCTGTGTAATATTAGGTTGAGCTAAAAAGCATTATTTTATACTTTGGCTATTGCTTTTGGCATTTCAGCACTCTCTAGTGGACAACCTTTTAGTGATATGCACATATCATTAATCATATGTTATGTTATTTTGTATTGTCCGTTCCCAGTGCTTAGAGATGCTTAACATGAATATAAATGTCACAACAAGCAGGTAAAGCATTTGGAAAAAGAGAGTATAAAAGACAAAAATAATTGTATTTACAGTTATGACAAAGCTACCCTCAACAAGCATAGGCCAGTTTAAAAATGTTTTGAGTTGAGATTTAAAAGCAGGCAATGGTACAGTGTACCATAATTCAGGAGCAGTGTTAGTACTGTAGGCCTAGCCCTAGGCCTTTGACTGATTAATGGAATACTTTATCAACATGTTTGTTAACAGAAACAGTAGAAACTAAATTCTTCTTAGTTAGATTTTTGTAGCCAGGAGGATATCCCAGTCTGTCGTCAATTTAAAACATCCTCTTATAAACGGCATGTTTTCATTATGCCAACAAAAACAACATCAATAGGTTCAGGGCATTGACAAGCGTGATTTATTTTCTTCTTTTTTTTTTTTTGTTGTCAATGACCGTAGTAAAGAAGAGTTTATTCCTCTCACGGCCAGCTCGGCATGTTATACCTCAGGCTAGGGGTTTAATGGCATATCTGTTGTGCTGTTGGGATTAGAGAAAGACGTGACATTTCACACTCTGTGTCAAGAAATAATTGTCAGGTATGTGCGTGCATGGCAGTGGCTATGGCTGTGCATAGAGAATGTGCATCTGCAGGTGCTCTGTGCTGTCAATAGCACCAGGGCGCCTCGTTGGCTTTGAAGAGTATTCTGCTGAGTCAATTCGCATACAAAACAGCTCCAGACGACGGCGCCTCAGTAATTAAGGCCTAAAGAAACGGCAACAAAGCCTCGCTTTTGTTTTACATCTACACAATAAAATTCTCAGGGTTAATTTAACTCTGATAGTGTGTGGGTCCATTTGGTCCATTTGTAACCAAACGTAACTCTTAGCGTTGCAAATGGATAAATTAACACTGAGGACTTTACAGGGTATTTTGCTTCCCCCCCCCCCCCTTTTTTGCTTTGGAAAGCCTATGGCTGAATGCTTGATGCATTGTGCCCTATCAAGGAAAATGGCAAGGAATTGGAAAACTGAAACTCTTTGAATGAATGTTTTAAAAGGATGATTGCTCTGTGTCTGCTCACTCTGCTGTCTCAGCCATATGAGTGTGCTGTGTGTGTGTGTGTGTGTGTGTGTGTGTGTGTGTGTGTGTGTGTGTGTGTGTGTGTGTGTGTGTGTGTGTGTGTGTGTCTGTCTGTCTGTCTGTCTGTCTGTCTGTGTGTGTGTGTGTGTGTGTGTGTGTGTGTGTGTGTGTGTGTGTGTGTGTGTGTGTGTGTGTGTGTGTCTGTGTGTGTGTGTGTGTGTGTGTGTGTGTGTGTGTGTGTGTGTGTGTGTGTGTGTGTGTGTGTGGACAAGGATATATGACCTGACCTACCTAATGGACACAGTGAACTGCATGTCTTTCGATGCTACTTTACTCCCGTGTGTGCTCTGTCTCTCTCTCTTTCTCTGAGGAAATTGAGCTTTCTCTGTGCCCCCCCCACTCCCCACTCCCCTCTGAATATCACACTGAATTCTTTTTCTCTCTCCTCTCTGCCTCTCTTTTAGCAATTGCTCCAGATTTCTCCCAAAATCTGCTGAAGGCCCAAACTCTGGCCCGCCAGGGTGGCGATGTGCTGATCGAATGCAGGCCCAAGATGTCTCCTCGGGGCATGATTTCCTGGAGGAAGGGGAAGGAAGCCCTGAGAGAAAACCACAGGTATATATGGTTTTACATGCTTTGCAGGAAGCAGTGTGGAGCCATGGATCGCAGTTGAAAGTCACAAATGTAACTATTGTTGAAGTCAGACTTTTCTTTTTTTACTGTGAGCTTGATGTTCTACTGCTGTGCTTTCGTTCCATATCAAAGCGTTTCATGCCAAAGTTTCTCCTCAAACTGAATCTCTGGAAACTGACAAGAATTGTTCTAGTAACTAACTGACAGAAACATTAGAATTTAATTTTATATATCTGCTGTACAGTATAACGTCAAGACAGCATAGTGTGCTGCCCCATAAGCTGATCTTTCAAGTAGGGCTGTCACAATTATTACATAATCGTCTAATTGTGATTATTTGACATTATCGCAATTATTTTGTAATAATCGTCATAATCGTGAATGTTGAAAAATGTCAGAAATAGCAGATAGCAGATCTACAAGCAATAGCAGATCTACAAGCTCACAACGCGTCGCATCGCGACGCGTTGTGAGCTTGTAGATCGGCTATTTCCACTATCAATGTAATTTTTGAAGTAGTAAGTTGTCAAATATGTCAGTAATGTATTTGTATATTTAGGTTATGTGTCATATCTACCATATGCAACTTCAAAGCCTAAAATCCAAACAGAAATGTAATTATCAACGACAAATACACAATTAAATCGTTAATCGCCAATTATTTGAGTGACAATTAATCGTCATGTAAAATGTCATATCGTGACAGCCCTACTTTCAAGTACACAATGTGTAGCATCGAGACATGCCGTGAACTTGTAGATCGTCTATTTTCAGCACGGGAGACCTTCAAAACGAGAACGTATGAACCAGGTTTAATATAGAAAAGTTGTGGGGGGGAAAGCAGGAAAGAGGACTTATACCATGGGTATAACTGTGAAAATGGATTTGGCCCCAACGCTTTATTTGCAGTTTGATATTTGACCAGCTTTTACCACTGTAAAAACGGTTTAGGTCGAGTGCTCTATTTGCTTTATCTGCTATTTCAGCAGTTTGATATTCCAGCCTTCCACACTTGATATTCATAGTGACCCACTGTGAAGAACAGAACCACAGCACGACACAATACAATTTGAATTGCATAATGCATTCGACACGTACTCCACCACTCTGCCCGGCTATCTACATTCCTCCCCCCGCCGCTATGCCGTACCCGTCTCTCCCTTGGCTGCGTGTGGAGCTGGTTTCTCCAGTGTTTACTTAAGGTAATTGGCCATTCCTGGTCCAAGGCACATGGATCGATGCGCTGATCCATCCGTTCATTAGCAGTGTGTAAGGTCCAGAGGGTTGTTAGAGCATCTAGGCTATGATCCAGGCTACCATTGAGATATGGAAGACACTGGTGAATACCCCAAAAGCAATAATCAATTCCTGGCTCCATGATTAGCATATCCTCCCCGAACCTCTTCTGCCTCCGTGGTTACAGTGACCCTGGGGAGCCCAGGCGAACATCTTGTTTCATTACAAACCAGGTTAATTGTGGAATAATTCATTACCTCGTTGTGACAGACGGAACAGACAAAGGGACAGGTCAGGCTGAACAAGGAAGGAGGAGATGTTAAAACATTTTTAATGAACCAGGAGAAATGCATTCTCCTCTGCAGGGGTGATGCTGGTCAAGACAGCAGTGGGTTGTCATAGTTATTTGATGAAAGCCCTGAACTACTGTTCTTACTGTAGATGTGATATGGCTTTCTGAAAAGAATGGAAGCAATGTGTGAAGAGATGACTCACACACATCAAGTGTGTGGCCTTTGCTCTTGCTCGCGCATGCACACTCCACTCACAATCAACACAGCTCCAGTTTATTGTCACATCACAAGTTTATATATAAAAGTGGGTGAAATTATATTTTGTGCAAGCTACCCACAGATTGCAGTTACATTTTAAATAAAAATTGTATAGCAGTAAAAATATCAAATATAGAGACAAATACCATAAATACAGTGTTCCTACGTCAAATAAAAGACATATCAAAGCAGATATAAAATATCTGTGAAATGAATGGGAGTGTACAGTTAGTCATACATAAAATGATGGTATCAATGTAATGACATGACTGAGATGGCTCAGCGCTTGTCCAGCAGCTTGTCCAGCAGCCTGGTTGTGGAAACTATCCCTTCTGTCCGTTCGGCCTTGGATACTGCGGTATTGCCTGCCTGATGGTCGCAGCGTGAACAGATTGTGGCTGGGGTTGAAAGTGTCTTTGATGATCCGCTTAAACCTGGCTAGCTGTAGCTACACACCGCTAGGTGTTTATGGCCTGGAGGGAGAGAAGCTCACCTGCAACGACGTGCTGGGCCTTCCACACCACCTCTGTAGGGCACTGCGGTCAGAGGGCGCTGCAGTTCCCATACCAGCCAGTTTGTCAGAATGCTCTCGATGGTGCTGCTGTAGAACGTCCTGAGGACGCGGGCGCTCATGCTACATTTCTTCAGCCACCTGAGGCTGTACAGACATCGTTGTGCTCTTTTCACCACGTGCATGGTGTGTGTGTGTGTGTGGCCCATGTGAGGACCTTGGAGATGTGTACGCAAAGTCACTGACCTCTCCACTGTGACGCCATTGATGGAGATGGGGCGTGCTGTCTTCTCTGCTTCCTGTATTTGGCGATCAGCTCCTGGGTCTTCTTGATATTAAGGGCAAGGTTGTTCTAATGACGTGATCTGACCTTGTCCCCACAGGCTGTCTTCTTCTTGTTGACGACTAGACCCATCACTGTCATACAGTCAGCATACGTGATGACGTTCAAGTTGTGCATAACCACAAAGTCATGGTTGTACCGGGAGTGGAGGAGAGGGCTCGGCATGCAGCCCTGAGAGGCTCCTGTGTTCAGGGTCCCATTCCCATTCTCACCACCTGGCCACGGCCAGGTGGTGCTGGAGGGTCCACTAACCAGCTGCAGACCCAGTCTCCAATTTGGCAGGAACTATTGTATTGAATGCTGAGCTGGAGTCCACAAACAGCATGCACACAGCGGTTACTTGGCAGTGTGAAGATCCATGGCAATTACTTACATCAGTAGATATATGCAAACTGCCATCGGTCCTGCATGGTGGGTAACATGAAACAAATGAAGCCCCAACCTCTTGAAGCATTTACTGTCAATTGAGCTAAAGGCGACAGGACCCCGATCCATTTAAATCTCGTTCTCTGGCGAGGTCGCTCATATCTTTAATCCCAACCACTGTTGAGGTTAAAAGTTTTCTGTGGTGCTTTTTTGCTATTTTTGATGGACAGGGACGTTCCCATTTTGTTTGTTGATGTTCGACACACTCTTTGTTCAGCCACTCATTCAAGCGTTTCGGTGTGTAACTACAACCATGCACTGCTTAAAGCTATACTGTGTAAGTTGCTCAACTAGTGGTCAGTAGCTCTATAGCAAACCACGGTCGCGTCCGCGTCTTTCGGCCGTTTTTCGCCGCGGACCGGGCCTCACACCCCCGCGTCTGCCTCCACCTCGCCGAGATCTATCTTTAGAGGGGTTCCTGTGCGTTCAGGCATTCCGGAGAAACGGACTCCTTCACCCGAGTATAGAGAGACACACGGGCGCCTACAAATATGGCCGCCCTATTGTGATAGCGACCCCACTTCAAGATGCGCTGTGATTGGCCGGCAGTGTATAACCCTCGCTGTGATTGGCCGGTAGTGTATGATGACGTAATTTTTCCGCGAAAACCGGGCCCCGGTCAGGATCATAGAAAACATATAAAGAGAAGGCTTTAGAAGCTGAAAATAACGGAGTGGGTGTTCTAAAACTTTAGCGATTTAACAGTTAGGACAATTTTAAGATTTGTTTTATAAATAAAGTTACATGGTATAACTTTAAGCTGTCCCTGACATAACTAGTAGACTTGTAGTGTTGATTGCAAGCTCGCCGGTGTCATTAGCACTCTGGAAGTCACAGGATAGCACGAGACAGCAGCGCAAAGATGCCACCCTGGGGGAGGTTTGAAAAGCAATGTCTATAGTGGACAGCTGTAAGCCCAGGGGAACAATACCCTGGGAGAGGTAGAGGTTGAATTTATCAGCAAACACTCCCACCACCAGCTGGTCTGGGCATGCTCTGAGGACACGGCCTGCGATGCCATCAGAGCCTGCCGACTTACAGTATGGTTGTTCACCTGCTTGAAGCCTCTGTGCACATCAGCCTATGAGATATATTTAGTGGGCTGGCCTCCTCGGATGGGGCTATCTCTGAACTGGTTGTGTGTGTTGTATCGAAACAAGCAAAAAAAAAAAGTATATTCTTCTCACAAGGGAGAGAGGTAGAGGGGCTTTTTACACCGTTGGTTCTCCCTCTGAAGTCTGTTATTGTCTTCAAACCCACCGCCACACACTCTGCACACCTTCCTTATGGTTCTCTGGAGGACATACAGGGATATCAATAAATCTGACATAATCCCGGAGCTGTGGGCAATATTGCGCATGTGAAGTGCTGCAGCAAAAGTCACCGTTAATCCATGGTTTCTTTGGGATATATTAGAACTGACTTTGTTCGAACAATGAAACCCTATGTTCCTCTTGATAAATCCCATGACTGTGTGGGCTACTTGTTGACATTATTCTCATGCCATAACATCTGTAAAGCCCAAACCACACCAATGATTCACCTCCAGTTGCAAGGAGTTGCATGGCGAATCATTGGTGTGGTTTGGGCTTAAGTTGAGTTATTTGACCACAATGCCAGGCATCAAGTTTAGTGAAAACCTAAAACTGACTTTGAACAAAATAACATACAGTATTATACCTATAACTGTTAAGCATGGTGGTAGCAGTTTTATGGGTTCTGGTTGCCTTGTTGCTTCATAATCTGGCCAGTTTGCAAGGAATCATCCATGAATTCTTCACTCCAAAAGAGAATACTATTCGTCAAAAACTGAAGGATACATTGATCTTTCAATATGACAATGCACTAAACCATAACAAGCAAATCCATGGCTGAAAAAGAAGGAATGGAGGCTTATAGAATTATAAAATCCTAGATCTTAATGTAATTTAAATACTGTTGGGGGGAATGCAAGAAAGCCCTTAAACATCACATGGTTGGAGGAGTTCTGTACTGAAGAGTGAGCAAAAATCCCTCCCAGTTGATGTGAGAGACTGAAGAACTTATATCTGCCAAAGGCATGCCAAGGCCTTATGTATGCCTATATTTTAAGTGGATACTGTATTTCTCTTTATTCCTACTGAATAAATCATTTGCAAAGTATGATTATCTATTGTTGAAAATATTTCTTTTTTTACAGTCAAAACAATAGTGTTGAAATTATAATTAGGTTGCCATAAGTCACACACACACACACACACACACGCACGCACGCACGCACGCACGCACGCACGCACGCACGCACGCACGCACGCACGCACGCACACACACACACACACACACACACACACACACTCATGCACGCATGCACATGTACATAGACACAGTACTACTGTATAATTATGTTCACATAAAGTTAAAGGACATCCCACTAAGCACGCTGTCTAAAAGTGGTCTAATAGTGGTATAGATTTGAAAGTTTTTTAGTTGTCTAAACTTAGACTAGACGACTAATAGACTTCTAATAGTCTTCTAAATGTAGACGGTCTATATTTAGACGACTATTAGAAGTCTATTAGTCGTCTAGTCTAAGTTTAGACAACTAAAAAACTTTCAAATCTATACCACTAGACCACTTTTAGACGGCGTGCTCAGTGGGATTGTTCCCTTGGTCCCTGGTTCTAAAATGTCATCACTTATATTTGCACAGCTAGTCGAGACGAGGTGATACGACAAAATCCCCACCTAGTACATTGCTGCTCCACTGTCACAGAAACATGAAGCAAACGGTAGACAATGGTTTGGAAACGTGTATCGGGGTTATGCATTAGTGGCGCAGTCGTTCAGACACGATCCATATCAGCTCTAATTGCACCCAGAACTGTGCATTGCTACACAGGAATGTACCTGATGCAACAGTTTCCACATTCTGTTTGATAACATCTTTATGTGTGCAGGCGGAAATCCAAGCAGGAGGCGAGGCACACCTGCTGGTACACGCAGCGAGTTAGCGGGGTTCCGAATCTCTCATTTGATCTGGGATTAATTGTTCAACGGGCTCAGCAGCTTTTTCAGTGCCTTGCCTCACGGATATCCATCTTCACCACAGTGGGGAAGCAGGAGACTCAGACAACCCCGCCTCCATGCACCACCACCACCATGCACACACGTGCGCGCACACGCACACCTCCCTCCACCCATAAATTAGAGAAGCTAAAGAAAAGTGTGGCCATGGTGGAGCAAAGCTCATTCTTGATACAGCACCAAGCCTGAGACATCATGGTTAACAGGGGGGATACATTCTGTGTGATGGGAATCCATGGTCCCAGCATAGAGATTATTTGTTGCAAATGCAGGCAGGAGTAAATGTGAGACCTCGCTAGCAAATATACCTCTCCCCTGAAACACTGAAAGAAAAATGCAATCCCACACCAATTTCATATGCTAAAATCATTCTAAGTCTGGGATTCGATCTCCAACCAAACAGCCATACAGTAATGTGCACCATCAATGGCACACGTGGGAGAGAAAGAAAAAATAAAATCTTGTTCGCGATTTGATTTAACAGCCCTGCCCTGAAGAGGGTGAGCTGAATATAAGATGTTGGGGGCTTAGCATTATTGCAGCATCTCTCACAAACCAATTCCCCTGTTCCTGGCTCTTTAGCATTACTTTTCTCCACATCGAGATGGCCGCTGCTACCACTGCTATTACAGGAGTGGCACAGCACTAATCCATCCCACTGGTTCTACTAAAATACCCATAATTCCTTCTAATCTTCCTGGGATAATGTTTTCGAGGATCTGCAGGAGAGGAGAACAAATCAACTAAGTACATGGCGGGATCTGATTAGTTTATCAAATCATGTGGTGGTCCTAGCACAACAGTTCATATGCCAGGCAAATATAACAGGATAGCCTTATAACAGGATTGCTGTGCACTTATACTAGGAGTGGCAAGGTTAACAATAATATGCTTACCATAATTCAATTTGGGCACTGACCACTGCCAGCTCCTAACAGATATAGGAAGTGGCACAGTATTGCCAATTAGTTTAAAATAGGAAGTGGCACAATATTTCTAATTAGTTTGAAATAGGAAGTGGCACAGTATTGCCAATTAGTTTGAAATAGGAAGTGGCATAATATTGGCAATTAGACTGAAATATAGTGACTTTAGTGAAATATAGTGAAGTTCAAGTCCTTCGATACCGGGACAAGACTATTGGTGGTTAAGAACTTAAGACCAAGAGTGGCAAGACAAGCGCCAGAGACTAAGAACTAAGAACTACAACCCTGATTGTTTGCTATTTTATTTGTTTATTTATTATTTATGTAATCCATGTATATTCTTTCAACTAAAATAAGTCGAATGTGTTGTAAAGTGCTTGGACATTATTTTAACCGGTTCAGTGAGTGCACTGCCAAAAAAGGGATCAGATGGATGAGCAATAAGACAAGCATGTTTCAATCTGTATTCTTTTGATTATTGCAATGCTTGTGAATAATTTCCAAGTCTTTCTATTTTGCCTTTATTGCACAATCTATCCTCTTCATTTTACGGCCACTTAGTTCTTTGTTGTACCATAGAGAGACCAACCATGGAGTGAGATTACAGCCTGTAGCTCACTTTAACACCAGCCAATAAGGTCGGGAGAAAGGAAGTGCTTGTTTACTTTATCTCACTGCAAGGGTTTTATGTACCCCACAAATTTCTACCAACACCTTAATTGCCACAGAACACCCCCAGAGAGAGAGAGAGAGAGAGAGAGAGAGAGAGAGAGAGAGAGAGAGAGAGAGAGAGAGAGAGAGAGAGAGAGAGAGAGAGAGAGATATGAGGCATTTCTAAAGAGGAAACAATCCCTCTATCTCCCTTCATCTCCCACCATTCCCTTCTACCTTTGATAAGGGGGAAGCCAGACACTGGTGGCCGCATGGTTTAATGCCAAGTCTAATCCGTGTGACATCTCATATCCATAACTCTTTATTATGGTCCATTACAAAAGGAAGCCCTTGGCTCGGTTAGGAGAATATACTTGCTGCTCCCCTGGGGATGGCCGCTGTAGCAGAGGGCTAATGTATTTTAATTCTTTCAGCCTTGTAGGCTTAGCAGACCATTCTGATCATGTTGGAAGGTCTAGGCTGCCTCCTAGGGATCTTTTTAGAGGAGGGGTGCTGTAAGATCTTTCTTAAAAGCCTGTTACCGTGTCTGAAACATTTGGCTCAACCCCATCACACCCTCCTGAGCAGTTTAGAAGACGAAAGGAGAGCTTAAAGTCAGGGTTTGCTAGTATAAGCATTTTCAGTGGACTAATTAATTTCGAAGGATGTTAAGTCAGGAAATTCTGATAAAACTACCGTTGATAGACAATATCAGAGAATAAGCATATGATCGAGACATACCCTTTGTAATTGGTGAATTTTGCAGTGCATTCTTTCTCCGAGAGATAAACCTGCTTTGCTTTTACCTCTGCTATTATTCAACATTTAGAGTCCAGATTTTGAAAGGATTTTTTTCTTCTCTCCTTTCTTGAGGTAACCGTTAGTTCTACTAGATGAAAGGAATCACAAAACATGTTCCCATAGCAACCATCATCATTAATACTGTATATCAATCTTCTTTCTTGTTTATACATCCTACTGAATGCCAATGATATCATACCATTAGTATGCCTTTCTATCAATTATCTCACACCATGAGATGGTAAGGCACCATCTGCATTCATGAATCAGAAATGTTAGCAGTTATTGTTTGGCATTGGCCAAATTAATCGCAGCACAGCAAATGTCCTCATGGTTGTAGTTAATGGCTTGTGCTGGGTGTTTTAAGCAGTCTGATCTGGGTATGACTACGCACCTGTTGTGCATTAAAATGGTAGTGGATGGAGTGTCCCACCGAGTGTCCCACCAAGACACAGCAACCAATGGGTGTGAAGAGGGGCGGGACAACGGGTGGGACTTGACAAAGGGTGATGGGGGGATAGCAACTTTATACTATGCATGGCATGTTGTTACTGTATCGTTATGCACTGAAAAAGCAAAAGTGATGTTGATCTAAAAGCCCGCTGTCATGTGTTCTCTCATGCTGAAATTGTGTGTTATCATGACTATAAATTGGTTCTACATCAGGACCCGAATGTTGCATTGAACAAATTCAGAATCAATTATGATAAACAAGAAAATATTCCTCCATCATACTGCAATGCAAAACTTTTGAAATGCTGAATCCTATCGTTCTATTTTAAGAGGGACAATTGCAAATGTGTTGAGCTTGCTTCAAAGGCATTGGAAAAGCTACACCAGCCTATGCAAGAGGACACATTTTGACACACAGAATGCATCGGGAATTATATGTCAGATTTTATGTCCTTCTCTGAATAATGGCATTCGGGGGGGATTGCCAAAGTTTCACTACACTTATTCTTTCTCTCTGGATTTTTCAGAATATCTCATATCATCATGAAGAAATATCATCATCCCATATGTCAGCATTGTGAATTCCCTGTTTTATTTCTCCACTTTCATTATATTTTTATATATATTTTCCTTATAATATAACTGGTGTATCTACCAGTATACAATTATAACATCAATTCACCACTGATGTGATCCAAACAGATAATGTAAATTCTGAACCGACTCCGAGTATGATGCTCCTTTAATGCTCCTTATATTATTCACCACACAAGGCCACAAAGATTAAGGGAGATTGGAATTGGAAAATGTTTTCTGAGGATTTAAAGCGCTGTGATAATAAAGAAAAGACAGGCTTCAGGTGTGATCAAATGTGTACACTAGACATAAAGTAATGAATAAATGAGTGAATGGATCATATGAATCATAGCTCGCTGGCTTTCAGACATGCTTGATATTTTATATATTAGAAAGTATCTTTGAGCATTGCATGTGTTTCATCAAAGCTTATTTAACATTAAAAAAATGCTTTATCAAACCTTCTGCAACAAGAGTAAAGATTTGAATTATTAAATCTCATAATATAAGAAACACAAGAGTAAAACTCTTAAGAATAGTAAGAACAAGTGCAAAGTACACACTGAGGTGCTTGAAGGTGCTGTGTGCATAGTTCCTACTTTGAAATATTTCCCATCTGTGTATGTGTATGCCTCTATAGAAGGCCTGTTGACCTTGGGCCTTATGCCAAACCTCGCCTGAGGTGAAAGAGCCTTTGCTGAGCTTTCTTCACCACATGGCCTTAGTGCACATCCCGGGCGAGTTTCACAGTGATTTTGGAAGCTGAAGAATTAGAAGTCGGTGACCCTCTCCGCTGTTGTGCTGTCTACCAAAATGGGGTTGTGCCCTCTGTCCGTCCTCCTGTAGTCCACGATCAGCTCTTTGGTCTTGTTGATGCTGAGAGACGGGACATATTCATGGCACCATTGTGTCAGGTTCTGCAACTCTCCCCCTGTAGTTGGTCTCATCGTCGTCAGTGATCAGGCCTATACTGTAACTGTCGTCCGCAAACTTGGCCACTATGTTGGAGCTGTGCATGGCCACGCAGTCGTGGGTTTACAGAGGGTAGAAGAGAGGGGACTCAGCATGCAGAACAGCCTCTGTTGAGGGTCATGGGGCAGAGGTGTTGGAGGCGGAGCCCATCCTCGCCAACTCGCCTTGAGGCACTCCAAAATAAAGGTGCAAGCAAGATGCAAGACTCACTTAAGGACGACTTCACCACTTTTCAACCTATCTTCATATAATTGGTCCTCAGTAATGTTCATGATAACATAGCCAAAACAAAGTCTGTGTCTCTTAGGAGGGCTATAGCCTATGGGCAGTTCAGAAACCCACCTACCAGTGACACCATCGATGGGGAATCCAAGCTAATAGAAACTGCAGGCTTTCTATTCCTGAAAAGTTACTATGCTACAATGGAAGCCATTGTCCTTGCGATAATAAAAATTTAAATCCTGTTAAAAAAAATCACTGTTGGGTTTCTGAACTGCCCACAGACCTTTTTTGATTGATTGAGTATTTTATTAGACAAAAGTGGAGAACATAACAAGTATAGTCAATACATTAAAATAATGTAGTACAGTAAGTACAGTTAAACACCCTGCCTAAATGGAGCATCCCAAATAAGTCTTTTTACAGTCTTTTTTACGTCGGAAGTCCTAGGTATTCAACTCATGGATATAACAAATAACAAAAAACGAAGAGAAGAGAAGAGACACAGACTGAGTAGGATTTTTTTTGCCAAAACATTAGTGAGGACCAATTATAGGAAGATATGTTGAAAAGTGGTGCACGTGGCCTTCATCAGAGCAAGTTGAAAATCTGGGTAATGGGCAATCTGACAGGCATAGTGACAAGTGGGTGCAATCCCGTGAAATTCTCACGTTACACACAAAAGTTGTATTGTGATGAACTTTTTTTGACATGACACATGACGACACAAGGAGCGCAGTGTGACCAATCCAAGTGGGTACGCAAATGTAGTGTTGCTTCCTGTGAGAAAATCCCTAAACACATTTAAACAGCAGGCAGTGTGTGCGTGAGACAAGCACAATCACGCCCGCGTATCACTAGGCCTGTCAGACTGCCCTACCTGCCTGCTTGCCTCTCATTGAAAATGAATTACTAGACGTGTCAGTCCTTCCTGCGTAAAAAGGCCTTAATTGAAGCAACAATATGTTGTTTAATCACCGTCTGATCATCATTTTACATCTAAGCTTGATGTTGATGTTGAAAGTATGTCATGAAATATTGGAGGCAGATGCTTTACTCAAAGGAAAGGCGACCAGTAATAAAATTAGACATGGACTGTAAGCACATTTTTAGTTATTAGGCTACTAAATTTAGTGGCTTGGATATCATTGATTGATCATAGCTAGTGAGAATTTGGGACAAACTATTGTTGGTCCTAAGTATTGTTGGTGTTCATGGGTAATTGTGTTGGAATGCCTGTTCTTCACATTGTTGTTGTTTTTAAAGGAAACGGTTTTGTAAAAAATCTCTCTATTTTGATACTAGTCTTTCCTATAGAGCAATTTGTTCAGTAACAGGCTCTCCGTCTCTCCAGCTCTTTAGTGAACAGAAAATACATTTCATCGTTGTCGTGTGGAAACCTTGTATGTCCAAAACCTTCCTTTTTTTTTGTGTTATTATTTTTAAAATGATCTAACATAGTGAAAATAGCCGACCTACAAGTAGTTGTAGATCTGCTATTTTCACTACTTTTGTGCGACACTTTACAGTTTACATGATGAACTAGCCTTTAAGTAGGGCTTTAATTTACGAAAAAACATGGAGAAACTTGGAGATACAAGGTTGCTGCCTGACTCAGGCGGGTCAACAATTTTATCCAATCCAGTTCAAATCTTGTCTGTTCACTTTTAGGTTCATTCACTTAAAATGTCACTTATCATGAGTTCTGGCTCCTGATTGGATGAAATTGGTATCCTAAAAGCACGGGGAGACCCCTGTTACTGAACAAACCCTCTAGTCTATAGAAATGGTTATTATTGGAATGTAGAACAAATATCAACAACAACACCTTTAAACACATCAGCTGGTTCTTAAAAATTCAGAAACGGATATGTCAATGTAAGGGGGGGGGGGGGGGGGGGGGGGGGGGGGGGGGGGGGTCAATACAATTTCAATTTAGGGATACTTTACAATTATTTATGATGTTATATAGTAAAGCAAAGTTAGTCTATTAAATTGTTTAAATTAGGCTATAACTCGCCGAACATTTTCAAATGATTCTTATTTCATTTTTTCGAGGCTCTAAAACATGGATAATCCCTTGCGTGTTGTACGGGAACTCGTGAACACCTGGTGGCTATTAAAATCAAATGATATTGCGGTAGCCTACTGTGCCTAGAAGACTTTCAGTACACTTCCACTTTTAATTAGACCTGAATGGATGTTGAATAAAAATGGTAAATGAAATGAAATGAAATGTACATATTGTAAATACCACATACAGTACAATAAATCAATCAGGTTTGGTGGTTGACATTAATGTTGACAGTACAGAATTATTCTATTTAAAATAATGCATTGGATTGGAATGGAATAATTGTAACCACTTAGTGCACATCACGTATTTTTGGAGCGTCCTGGGTTCAAATCTACTGAAGACCCATGTCACATCATCCCCGCTCTCTGCCCTCTGTTTCCTGCCATTTGACACTTTAATGCATTAAAAACAGAAATGCCTTTTAAAAAAATGGTCCTACTGTACATAAATGCTACGGTTATTGTGAGCTCTCTGCAGGGGCCGTAATCAAAATGTATTGCCAACGCCTGCTGTGCTCTCCCTATACAGTACTTAAGCAATAATGGCACTGTTAAGTCATAATGTGTGAACATAATGCACCATAAATACAACCGTTTCAATATTGCGATATATTTAGGAGTTCTTTCATTATGGTAAAGTAGCTTAGTCATACTTGTTAAATTTCTACAGTTCTCAACAGCGGCACATCTCATTCAAGGAATGAGATGTCTAAAACACCATGCACCACTGCTTGCACTGGAATGATCATATTAAATGCTTTATCCTTCAATAGTTTTTATTAATTTATATGTTTAATATAAAACAGACATTGCTTACTCTGTAGCATGCTGAAGCCATATTTCAACTCTAAAATGGTGAACCATATGCGGATGTTGGAGAGAAGACTACTCGTATCAAGTGCTGATCAAGGAAAAAAACAGTTTCGAGTTAAATGAACATTTTTTACAGCGTGTCATTAACACTGGAAATCACAGTCATAATTAAAAGGCTTACAATTTACAATTTAGGGAGAATATCTTCTTACAGTGTTATTATAGTCCACATCTGGATCCTCAATATGCATACAGTGTTTGGTCAGGACTACTGGCTAGATTTCCATGACATTCTCTGTGCACCTTTGTGGACCCCAGGCGATGGCCTCTGCTGATCTAGTGACACCATTTTGCCATATTTTCAACTTGCTAATGCTTCTTGCACAGGAAAAAAACAAAACAAAACTTTGAGCTATAAGCTGTTGTGCATACTTTTTCTGCACAAGCGACAAATGGATGTGCATAACTTTTTCTTTGACATTTTCAAGTTGCACACAGGAATATCTGGAAATATAATGGGCAGATTGCCATGAAGCTCACTAATGCATTTGCATTCATGCTACCTAGAGAATGGACCCTACTGATTTTGGTGACCAAATGGCCTTTTTTATAGTGCCACACAGGGCCATAAGACAACATTTTCAATTGCGTACATACATGATATGTATGCAGTTTATGATGAAACTTAATGTGGCCAGCAAGGGTTACCCTTAGGCCAACATACTGTACAACTTTTCATTAGCTAATAAGCAGATTCTATGATAAACTCTACACATTTTGGTGAAGTCTATGACTTTTCCTCTAGCACCAACCTTAAGCCAATTTCCATTGGAGTGGGAGGAGCAGTGCAGATTCTAGGGCCTTGACTGCTTGCAGGGTTTAGACTTGTTGTATTGTTTAATAGTTTAGTTTCTTGTGTCAGTGTGCTTTTATTAATGTTAAAAAAAATCCAAACTTTGTGTGTGAAGGTGTGCATTCATTCCTATTGCATATGCATCATTTAAACATGAGGTTCCCAAAAAGTGCTGAATAAAGGGATTGGGAGAAGACTCCCCCTCTGTAGCGTGATCTTGCAGTATACTGTACAGTATAGCGCTATCAAGTGAAATGCTGAGAAATCAAAATGCAACTCTTCACACTAACACTACTCATGTCTCACTACTGAAGCACGGTGAGCCAATTCACTGATATAAACTTTGCGCTAAACTTTTTAATGCTTTAGAACATCAAGCTTGCTTGTTTGGAATAGCTTCTCATTCTCTCACTAGTTATGGGTGTAGATCCATTGATTGGTAGCTGGCCTTTATTGAGTGGCTACCCTATTTTGTATTTTCTTTTAACTGTTATTCTGATGTGCACTGCCAACTAACTTAATATGGTGATTTTTCTTTTAGGGTTTCGGTTTTGGATAATGGAAGTCTACGGATTTCCAATGTTAGTAAAGTGGATGCAGGCCTCTACACATGCGTTGCCAGGAACCAGTTTGGCGTGGCGAGCAGTGCCGGCAGCCTGTTGGTTAAAGGTGAGCAGTTCTTCTGTTGGTTTATCTTCCAACTTTGGCACTGGTTGCTTTCAGTGGAAACTGCTTTTGATTCTGCATCGTGGTTTGTAAGAGGGGATTGGTTATTTCCTAAGGCTTTTCGTGTTAATCTGATGGATTAGTGATACCAGTGTAGGCTTAGCTATTCATTCTGCCCTTTTTATAAACACAGAAATAACTTCTGCATTTTAAGTCAGACACAGAGCTACTCTAAATGCTACTCTTCATTTACATGACAGAGATACTTCACAATTAGTTGATTTTCCGTGGTTAAGATTTATTGCATTTCTATGTGTTAATGTTTAATTCATACATTTTGCCCATGTGGCTAAAAGTCATCCTCAGTTTGTTTAAGATTTGAGTCCATTTAAATTACATTCTTCTGCAACGCAATGAATTTTCAAGACCTTTCTAAAGAGCAGAGTCAACAACAGTGATCTATTAGAATGCCTTTTGCTAATTCCTTCTCACAAATCTTGAATTGCAAATTGGTTCGTATACTGTTGAAACCCATCTCCACTTTCTCTTTTTTTCCCAAGCCGTTTTGCCTGTAAGAAGAGCCTTATCTATACATACAGTATGTGTACATTTCTAGCCAGTATTGGTTGACTATATTCATGACATTTCTCCAGTACCAAGTCAGAGGTTTAAATACTGTATTCACAGTCTGCAGTTCATCCGAGGGATGAAATACCAAGCATAACAGAAATTCTAATGTAATCAATTTATTGAATAGTAGAAACCCAGAATTCTCATATACCAACATTGTCAACAATTCTTATTCTTAATCAAGTCAAAACAGCAACATAATCTGAACATAAAAAAGAAGAATGTGATATGTAAGTAACCCATATCGTCATCTATGATGATGGAAGGAAAATAAAGGAATATACTGTAAAGATTAAACAATTGCCACAATGACAAGACATGAAAACACATTATTGTTTCATACCAAAATTGTTTCCTCCCCATATTTACGCATAGGCTACTGCATGTTATCGCACCAAGAAAGAAAACACCGTACTGTAGGGACCAACATTTGCTGTCAATCTTTTTTTTTAAAGATTTGTTTTTGGGCTTTTATGCCTTTATTGATAGGACAGTAGACTGACAGGAAATGGGAGAGAGATGGGGAGTGACGCGTGGCAAAGGTCATCCGGATCGGGATTCGAACCAGCGCCAGGCATCCATGCCTATGTGGCAATGCCTAAGTGGTATGCTACCAGCGGGCCCCTGCTGTCAATCTTAACATGAGATTAGTGTAACAACTGTGGGATGAGATGGTCAAAGCTTCAGCAAAAGCCCCTCTCTTGTTTTGCATGCCTTGTGGCAAACTTTCCTGTGGCTCACCTGAAATGTACCACTTCAGCCACGTCAGTTCCCCTCAAAGGGGAAGAAGATAAACAAGCCAGCTTGTTTTGACAGAGCCGAATATAGACCTTTACTCCCCCTGACATGCTGTGTCGGCTTGCCTGTCCATTAGATGCTTATGACATGCATGCATAATTCACAATGGGCCTGCTGTATGGTCCTCTCAGATCATTCTATACTCTCTGCACTGTGCTGCTGTTAAATGAGACACCCAGTGGAGACAGACCAAAGATTATGTTGATGTGCCACACGCTGAGGTTGAAATAGGATTGGCTCTTTGTCTAGCCACACACACAAGCAAATTATAGACTCTGCTCTGACCTGTGGAAATGTTAGATCCCTCCTTTTTTTCCTTTTCTTTTTTTCCTCTCTCTCTCTCTCTCTCTCTCTCTCTCTCTCGCTCTCTCTCTCCCCTCCCCCCATGAGTCTTTAGTGATGCATCCAACCATGCTTCAATTTATGAAAATTGCCAAGAGGGATGTAATTTAAATAACTGGAGGAAATGAAATTAATATATCCTGAGATCTGTCATTATGTTGTGCTTAACACCCACAGCCAGATGATTTTACCAAGCAGGTTCATGACAGTGTTTTTTTTTTGTTTTGTTGTTCTTGACAGTTGAAATAACAAGGGAACTATGTGTAGGAACCATGGACAGCCTGTGGAGGAACCTGTACATTATATATAATGCCTTTTCCCGCTGGGTGCATTACGCCTGCCCTCGTAACCCTGTCCTGTTTTATGACCATGTGTTCCCAGAGCCAACGGTGATCACCAGTCCAGCGGGGCACCTGGATGTCACAGTGGGCGAGAGCATTGTCCTGCCCTGCCAGGTGGCTCACGACCCCACGCTGGAGCTCAAGTTCACCTGGTTCTTCAATGAGCAGCTCATCCACTTCGGAGCTCACGGAGGCTATTTTGAGAAAGTCGGCAGTGTGAGTGCCTTCGTACCATCTTGCACTCTTTTCCTGAGGTTATTTTTCAAAGCCCCTCTCCGAGGGAATGAGAGGGGGGTATGTAACACAGATCATGTATCATGGTGACATGGTCTGCGCCTGCTTCTTGTAGTGCATTGTTGCAAACTTGCTATATTATAGAATTTAAACATCTCATCCATGTGCTCTCCTGTCTTGAGCTATAGAAGCTGACGATTTATTTTGGCTAAAGTGTGTTGTTGGCTGTTTAAAGTACTGTATAGTACAGCACTTGCAGTATCAATGTTTGGCTCTACCTGTCCTGACCAAGTCTCTCTTTAACCCTGCAAGGCCCAGCGTTGCTTTTTGGCATTTTTAAAAAAATGTTATAATTAGTTTTCCTGTTCTTTTTTCACATTAACACCACCATTAAATCCTATTGTTTAGTATTACAATGCCATTGGCCACGATATTTGCATATAAATACCCCCCACAGAGACTGACATTCACACCTCCCAGAGAAGTTGAAATTCCAGCATCTGGACGAACAACATCTCACTTTTTAACTGAAGCTATTCCTCACTAAAACATGAGGAGTAAAATGCCTGTAATATTTTTTTTCGTGATCATTAGAATGTCAAGAACACGTGCATATGTTAATATTGTGAAAAATATCCCCAAAATGCAAATTAGAGCATGATTTATGATTTATGATTTATGGCTATAAAACCTTACAAAAACATTATTACATTTTTTAAATTACATTTTCCTGTGATTAGGACTCCTACAACACCATCTGATTTTTTTTAATTTTTTTTGGCCAGTAGAAATTAATTCGGGTCTTGCAGGGTTAAAGTGTTCCAGATGAGAGCCATTCAAATGATGATTTCATTTCACCTGTCTTTCGATCTAGCTTTCTATCAACCGTATCTTCCGGGAAGTACAGTATTGAATTATTGTTCATTATGAATAATATCAAATTCGTTGTTCAGCTTTTTTCTTTTTTTAGAATCAACAAGAGGGTTGTTACGCTTGATACTACCTCCTCTATTGACAAAAGCAGCCAAGGAATTCATGATTCAATGCTCAGTCATGCGCTAGATTTGATCATCTAGCACTAAATATATTTCTCTTTTAATTAGGAAAAGCAATTATAAGGTCCTGGCTTCTCATCACCTCAGCTTGATTCTGCTTTCACTCTGATCACGAGCAGCGGCAAGTGCTTCATAATTGTGTTTACCTCCACAGTTCAGTTGAGCACTTGACTGTGCACCATACACTTGACATGATGTTGACATGTTGTGGTTGGGAAGCTGGTTACTCAGGATTTGTGATCAGGCTTCAAACAGTTTAAATTGACTTTCATTATCTGTTTGGCAGAGGCTAAAACAGAGATAAGAGTAATTTGTTTGTGAGCAGTGTCATTTGTTGGTTCCGTTTTTCGGTTCCCTTGTAGAGCAAACTTAGAGGAAGCTTTTCAGTGTAAATTAATGAGCAGATGAATGCATGGAACTCTGTTTCTAAGATACTGTAGCCTTAATTATTACATGTCATTGCAAAATCATTTTAATAAGCTGGTACAGCACAGGCACCAGTCAAGTACTGCCTCCCCCTTCATATCAATTCTATACACTTGGGATATTTGTTATTTTTATAATAAGTAATAACAAAACACACTGTATATGCTTGCAATATTGCTAGCTTTTTTTTACATGGGGAGTGGGTGGGCTTGACATGTCTTTATGTATCAAAACAGCATAGGCTTTACATATTGTAGCACCTGGAGAAGATGAAAAGTGACTGTATGATACCGTCTGGCCACGATGCTTATATGTAAAGCGCTTTCAATGTAAAGGTGCTGCGAATTACAACAAGTCCCTGTTTGCTGGGGCAGGGGGCAGAGTCTTTCAGATCTGTCTTACTAAATGAATCACTCCCACTCTTGCTTCCCACTTTATTACAGCAAAATGAAAATCTCTGTGTTGCAGACACAGCCCCTTTATGAGAGTCTCACAATATTACATGGTGGCTTCCTGAAGGACACTGGCAAAATAAAGCTGGAGATAGAACTAGAAGTCCTTCGCCCCACTACACTTAAATGTGTCAATTTAGAATAAAAAGAAACAAGTACAGTTGTAAATGTCATTAATAACTATTTGTTTGCCATAATGTTGAGGACTTTTGTGCAGCTGTCAATCTGATGGGGCCAAAGCTTATCGCGAAGTTATTTCAAAACAAGCATAAGCATTTAGACATCTAATTTGGCCAAACATGAACAGAACTTGCCCTCTGGAACTCTCTCCCCATGGAGATTCGCCAGACGCAAACATTGGTCTCTTTCAAGTCCGCACTGAGGAGCCACTTGTTCACTCAGGCTTTTGGCAAATAGTTATATTCGCTATAAAGGTTTTTATTATTTATTATTATGAACAATCACACAAACGATCTGATCTGACGTTGTCCTTCTACATTTTGCTATGTGCAAGATCTACAGAGCAAACTTACTTCCTTATTTACTCTATGTGCTGAAAATAGTTTCCATTCAAATAACAAATATCAGCAAAAGCATAAAGTTCATTAATAATCATAAACTTGCATTTCATCGCTACTTTTGAGTGATGAAGTAGGGCATTGATTTACTGGGTGGGGAAAACAGAGATACAAGGTTTCTGCCTGACAGTAACAATATGCAGATGTACTGTACTGTACTTGAAGTGTTTAGCCATCCATCTATCCACCCACCCTCAGTGGTGTAAAGTAACTAAATTTACGTACTTTACTTAGAGCCCTGTACTTAAGTATTTGAGGTATCTTTTACTTTACTTGTATTTCCAATTTTCAGTACCTTTCATTACTCCACTACATCTCAAATCCAAATACTCCACTACAATTATTTGAAAACTTTATTTTCAGGTTACTTTGTAGATTTAGATTATTATCACAAAACATACATTTTAACCACTTACTGTAATAGCAGATCTACAAGCTCACTATGTGTCTCGAAGCGACGCATTGTGAGCTTATAGATCTGCCATTTTCAAAATATTTGTACACATTTGAAAACATTTTGATCCCAATACTTTTGTACTTTTACTCAAGTACACTTTGAATTCCGGACTTTTACTTGTTAGCACCCACACCAAAGAACGTATGAGGGTGGATTCCCCATTCCGCCAATGCATTTCAATGAGAATGAAGCGGTTTCATGCCAGTAGAGGATTTCTGCAAAAAAACGCTCCATTCTCGTTGAAACACATTGACGGAATGGGGAATCCACTCTCATAGGCACTTTGGTGTGGGTGCAGCCTAACAGAATATTTCTACATTAGAGTACCTTTTCCACCACTGCCCACCCTAAAGTTCCTTATTGATAAGACACCATCATACTCCTTTGAGGGTCGACCCCTCCTCCCTCTGACTCCCGGGGGTGGGTGGGTGGATAACAGTTAGGTGTCTGCTGCTCAGTGATGTCATTTTGTAGTAATCCACCCACGAGGTGCTTGGGTGGGTGTATGGCTAAAATTGGAACATGTTGGGACCTTTAGTGTTGAGAGGAAGAGCTTTAATGATTTATGGCGCTCGTCTGCTTTAGCCTCATCAGATACAGTACAGTACAGTACAGTATTTGATAGATGCATGAAGCCTTGATTCCAGTATGTGAAACATTAAAAGTGCCGACTGACTGAGTCACTGAGTGATGGAAATACAGCTGAAAGCACCTGAACCCACTTTAACCACATTTGTCTCTGGTACTATTGGGAAACGTTCTCCTAGAGATCCATGTTAAAATACAGAAAATGACTCCTAACAATAAGAAGTCTACATTGATAAACAACTAAAATAAAAGACTGTTTCTCTAGTTTAACCTTTTGGTCATGTTGACACAAGAAGAAGTTGTATGGAAAAGTGAAACACCCCTCAACAATTTCTGAGGAGTATTATGTTTATCCTGGGTGGATGGTGTGTGGATGGTGCAGTGAAATCACTTATGTCAAATCATTACAGTATTCTTGATGTTATCCTTGATGTTATGTTATATGTCTGTCCATGGCTGGTTTTGTGCTATCCCATCCATGGGTGTATTAAAACACTTGAGTGCTTTTCCTGAACTTCTTCGGGATTTCAGAACCGGGCGGTAGTGTGCCTATCCGGAACTAGTTTGGGATTTATATCATAAAACCTTACCGCACCGTCAAAGGGACCCGATCCGATGGTGAAAGTTGAACCGCCGGGCCGTTTCCATTGGGTGATGACATCATCGCGGAGAAAAATAATCCCATAGAGATTCATTCATTGTGCTGCAAATAAACTACTTTATCTAAAAAATAAAAAATAAACGTTTGGATCGCAGAGAACCACATTTTCTCATGGCAATATAGCAAGACAATGATCAACTGCGTTTAGCATTGGCTTCTATACATGGTGAAACATAACAACATCCGGGTTATGGGTGAAAAGTGTGAAGTGACCCAAAACTAACACATTTTGACTCTGGCTCTTCAAAATAAAAGCGCAAGTGGATGGGCAAAAATAAAAGCATCTAAAGTGTTGCAGCTGATTCTTTGTGAGGTTTTGATATTCTACGTTTCTTAGTCCATATGGTAGTATTGTAGCTTGTGGCAGGTACATTTTTCAAAACGTGGTTCATTAATACAACTGTATCTACCAGGTGCTTGGTGCAATGCAGGCAATGTAGTATAGGCAAAGAAAAACACCTGCATCATATGCTTGATGAAAACATGGCAAGTAAAGCATTGAAACATTGTTCAATACAAGTGAAAATCATCCCACGTGCACGCACGCACACGCGCACACACACACACGCACGCACGCACGCACGCACGCACGCACGCACGCGCGCGCGCACACACACTTTGTCTCAAATAGCTACAGGATGAAAAACTAAAATCAGCACTGGGATAAAAACAGTATAAGACCCAACTATGGAAAAGAAATAGTTTAAAAAAAGCTGACATGATGGAAACAATCAGGAAAAAAGAGTCCCACGTTGGGGGAAAAGAATCCTTTAATGGTCCATTGTTTTTAAATTATACAATGCTCAAGTGAATATTTTGTCAATGTAGCCCATTCCTGTCAATCAGTCAAGTCAAAAAGTCAGCCCGTCGGTCCTGTCAAGCATTCCTTGCATTTTATGGCATGGATGCACTGCTGCACAGCGTTTCACACTAGACTACAGTATGCACAAACCTACTCTGTGTGTGCTGTACAGATAATGAAAACACTATGTGCACTTGTAATGAAAATGTTATAATCCTATATATCTATAAGTACCACACTACTTTTGCTGCAAGTATGAGGTTTTGTAAAACTTTTTTCAGGTCTTAGTTGGTTTAAGAAACCATCCAATGAACATTTATGCCAGGAAAAAGGATCAAACATAGTTTTGAAAATCATTCCATCCATCATTAAGACATTTTAGCGATGTCTTACGATTCTGAAGATAATTTGTTTCTCTCAAAGATTTCCCTGGCTTTATGCATCAAAGTAATTATTGAATCTTACGACCTGTTTCACAGTAGCCAACTTTCCAAATGAGACATAAAATTCAACACAAGCTGTAGTCCAAAGCTAATAGAGCATCAGTTATTGAACGGATGTCGCATAAATGGGATGAGATGGAATAAAGGGATCTGGCTGAAAGGAGCCTTTTAATTCTACACAAAGAAACTCCTCATAATTCAGCAGGAACACCTGCATTAAGTCATTTGTCAAGTCCTTGGGTCCTCGCCATAACCTTTTCTTCTATTATTTAATCAAACAAATGCCAAAATAAATCACGATGGCATTGCCCTCATACTTGCAGTGCTTTTATTTCATTTTTGTAATTACTGAATAGCGAGGTTGTGACAGGTTGTACATTTTGCCCACACTATCTACCCTTATGTGTGGACTACTTTTCCTTTGTGGATCTACCGCATGTGGATTGTTACTTAAGTTTATGCCTTATGCGGACAACCTTATGTGAACCTGCCGTTGTCCTTCTACATTTTGCTATGTGCAAGACGTACCGATGTGTTGCCACACTCTTGCGGCTTAATATGTCTAACCTAATGTATGTACTGTACCTGCTGCTTATTTATCCTCTCTATGTATACAGTATACATAGATATCTTAAATTTTCCTTTCCATCTGTAAACCTGTGATGTGACAACATAACTGATTCTGATTCCTCTGATTCTATGTCGACAGCGCTCAGCGGGTGACATCATGATCCGCAACATTCAGCTACGGCATGCTGGGAAGTATACATGCGCCGTTCAGACCAAGGTGGACAGTGTCTCCATTGCTACTGATGTGGTGGTCAGAGGTACAGTATGTCAACTCAGCCTTAAAAGTAAACACCTTACAGCAGGGGTCTTCAACAGGGGGTCCGGGACCCCTAGGGGGTCCTCAGAGTTACTACAGGGGGTCCTCCAAATCTTTGTGGTATAGATTTTTTTCCCTTTTTTATATGAACTACTTGAAACCCAGCGTCCATATTCTGAGAACTTTAGTCAAAAATAGCAGATCTACAAGCTCACAGCGAGGCGTTGTGAGCTTGTAGATCGGCTATTTTCGGCAAAGAGGTTTGGTGTTGAGGGGAAAAAGAGCAGACTAAGTACAGAGTGAAAGGTCAAGTTTATTAGGAATTGACAGTTCAAGTGGTTAAATATCTGACAGCACAATCATCAGTGTTGTTTGGATTCATGTCAATTTGTGTTTTCAAACGATGAAACTACGGTATATGGAATCTACGAAAAGGTTGCAGGGGTCCCTGCTTCATCTCTCTCTCAACTAAGGGGTCCTTGGCCTGAAAACGTTGAAGACCCCTGCCTTACAGACATAGTGTGTTTCTTTGGTTGATCTTCACCCACTTTTTTACCTCTGTAAATCTGTGGTGTGACAATAAAGCTGATTCTGATTCACTCTGACTGAGTGTGTACATTAAGAGATGATAATTGTTGAGACCAGATCTAAAATCATAAAAGTTAATCTAATTAATCTACACCGACTTTGATCCGGTATGTTTTTGTGGATGTGAAAAGTTGTGATTTAATTGCCCCCCAACACAAACACTTAGTAAACAGGTGGTGGTATTGTTTTTAGTTCAATAAAACAAAGTACCTTAAGAAATTGTAAGCAGCTGTTACATCCCTGCGATATTGCCTGCCTAATCATTCTATTACAGCAGCTGTAAGCATGAGTAATTATACTCCCATTATGCGTCTCTTGTATTACTCATCCGTGCATTTATATTTTGGGCATGTGCCGTAGCTGACACTTTTAGCCAGAAACAATTACAATGAGGGCAAGAGTAGTTGCAGCAATATCCGTAATGTCACTGTCAGTGTGTAAAAACTGTCAATTATGGCCTTCAGGGACATGCAGAGAATGTTAGAGAGGCAGGGGCTGACATTTCTAAAACTGCCTTTTGGTAAAAATATTGAAAATAGCAGACCTCCAAGCTCACAACGTGTTGCAGCGCGATGCGTTGTGAGCTTGGAGGTCGGCTATTTTCGGTTCTTGATAACACACTAAACTAAGCATAAAAAAGGCAATACTGGAGATGTGGCGTAACGGCATGGATTTCTACCCAGAGAGGGCAATTCACAACATAAGATGCTGCATTCAAGTTCAGGAGAGTTTGGACATGGCACTTCTCTTGAATGCTGCCTTCATGTATGGCATGGAAAGAGGGCATTTGCATTTCTTTCACCATAGTGAAAACAGCATTCATGGTCTGGAGAGGGCACTTTTTACAGACTGTTAAAAGGGCAGGGGCTCAAGCCCCCGTTCATGTCTTTGTGTGCATGTGCCTGATGGCCATCTAGGTCCCCCCGGCCCCCCTGTGGAGTTTCAGGTGACGGAGATGACAGAGTCCACGGCCTCTCTGTCCTGGGGGCCTGGTCTGGACAACCACAGCCCCATCCTCAGTCACACTATCCAGGCAAGAACGCCCTTCTCCCTGGGCTGGCAAGCTGTCACTACAGGTAGGAACATCCCTGAATTGTGTTTAGCCATTGTGAAAATAACACTATTGACTATTGTGTACAGTATCTTCTTCTTTTCCTTTCGTCTGTTCCCTTCAGGGGTCGCCACAGCAAATCATCTGCCTCCATCTCACCCTGTCCTCTGCCTCCTCTTCTTTTCACACCAACTAACTGCATGTCCTCTTTCACTACATCCTTAAATCTCCTCTTTAGTCTTCCTCTAGGCCTCCTAGTCTAGCAGGTTCCGACGTCAGCATCTTTCTACCGATATACTCACTATCCCTCCTCTGTAGCCTACATGTCCAAACCAGCTTTATCTCCAAAACATCTAACATGTGCTGTCACTCTGAATGACTCGTTTTGATCCAATCCATCCTTGTTACTCTAATAGAGAACCTCAACATTTTAGTCTCTGCTACCTCCAGCCCTGTTCCCTGTCTTTTCCTCAGTATGACTGTCTCTAAACCATACACATTCCAAACTGCTTGTGTAGCCTGTATGACTTTACTACAACTTAAAGAATGATATTATCAATTGGCATAACCATATACTCCTATTAGAGTTATGCTGGGGGGTTTTGTTTGGGCTAATTATCAGAAGTGCTAGGTTCGACTAGGGAGCCAGTAATTGTTTACACCAGAAAGAACACCACTGCAAACATTTCTACTATTCGGAAGGTATGAAATGCAAACACTTCCTTTTAATAACAATAAATGTAAAGATATGAAATAGAAAAAACAGATATTCAAATACTTTTTTAAACCTTCAAAATACAAAATACAACCCGGGTGATTCAAAACAAAATAAAATCCTAATTGGCCAATATCTAAATTCAAAGTTCAAATTCAAAGTGTCCCTTTAATCTCTGTTATCACTGATGTGAAATCAGTATGATTCCCAAAAGTTCAGTTCAATTCACACCCCTAGTGGTGTGTACTTGACTCAGTCCCACTGCACTGTGGATGTGCAGTGGAGTTGGTTTTGTCCTACCACACTGTAGAGTGAGCTGGATGGGTTTGGAAATCGAGACAGTCGGTGGAATTTATCTTCAGTCTTCTGCATGCAATTATTCTCTGTTCTCCGGTTCTGCTGGTTCGTCTCTGTGGGTTTAGCTCGCCATCTAAAGTCCAGGATCTTCCAAGCAGTTTCAACAGGCTCCAAAAAACCTGACCTACAGTAGTAAGTCAGAGTATGCACTGTCATTGTATGGCATATAGAGAATTATAAACCAAAGCTAAATAAAACATATCTTCTTGTAATTATCTCTCATCATCATTTCACATCAATTGGGAATTACTATTTAAACCAATAAACATCAGCTTACTGTACAATTCCATTGATCAAAAACAAATAAAATAAATAATCAAATAATCTGGATCAATACAGAACAATTCTTTGTACCAAAATAAAATAAATATCTTTACAGAAATGGCATAACACTGCTACACCAGGATCAAACATGTTGCAATGTGGCCTGTACAATGCAATGGCAGCCTCCATTAGTGGGTGCAGGGCAGGCTGCCTGTACACTCACATGCTGTAAAAATTAACTATACACAAAAGTGCATTTCAGTATTCATCAAGTACAGGAAGAGTGTGTACACTTCTCCCAATAAACATCCAACTTGTAACTGCTGTGCACAGATACAGTACATCTAACATCAACTCAGTTCATTCATTCACCATGTCCCCCTCAGCTAGCATGCTAATTGTTTGTAGCATCAACCAATGAACAATCCTCACCATGCTGGTTATCTCTCTTTTCACATCAAACACGACGGATGGACCCTCTGGCTGGAACCATATGACTTATCTCTGTCTAAAACAGTAGCTAGACTGCTTTTAGCTGGACTTTTATCACTTTTATCAGTTTAAAACCAGGTAATGGTTTGTAGCTGCTCTGTGGCTGCTCTCTCTCTCTCAGGTGTGGCTTCAAAAGGAAGTGTCATGGTGCTGCACATAGCACTATGCTCCCTCAACAGGAAGTGTCATGTTACAAAATAAAAGTACTCAGCTTCAGAATAAAACAACTTAGTTGATGTCTAGTAGTTTTCACATTGTGCTTAATCATACATATTTAACCCATTGTATCCTGTTAGATGGTGTTAAATATATTTCTGTAATATAATCAATATGTTGGCACATATTTCCTTTAGGACACATATTCAGGTTTTATCATGTACACAGCTAATCACTGGGTTACACCCTCCCCCCCTGAAGCTATGCACGTCCCTGTGCATTGGAACGGCTGCTTGGTAACAGGTTTAAGGGATGGGCTGGGGTAAAGATCAGGTCTTAGTAAAGGGCTGAGGTAAGTTTCAGAGTCTTTGGTTTCCATTAAGGCTTCAGTGAAAGCGGTGCTCAGACCATGGAATAGGGACTGGACAACTGCTATCAGTGGGTTCCCAGGGGTTGAATACTGAAATCTTTCAGGTACTCCTCTGTTCCTCGTTGAACGTCGGACAGCACTGGCTTGTCCATCAGTTTCAGCATCTTCAGCTGGCACTGTATCATCAGTTACCACTGGAACATTCTCAATTTCCGTTTCCTCTTCTTCCACAGGAACATCCTTTGTAGGAGTTTGTGAAGTTTCATCGGTAGGTAGTTCCTCTTCAGGACACGAGTCTCCTGGTAAGTATACATCGGTAGGTTCTGTAGTGTTTTTCTCCTTTTCAGGTATCTCATCAGAAGTAGAGGGTAAGTATTCATCACCAGAAGCGGCTGGCGGAACATCAGGTAAGTCTCCCACTTCAGGTAGGTAATCAGGTAGGTCGTTGTCAGCATGTGCCACTGGAACTCCCTCAGGGAAAGCACTGGCTACTCCCTCTGGAGGGTTGTGTTCAACAGTGGACACTGGCGTACGTTGTGACTCAGTCATATCTTCAAGGGTTGGATCAGAGCGGTTGTTTGCTCTGGGAATTTCATGGATTGTTGTAAATCTGGTGTTATCCATATCAGGCTGCTCACTGAACCACTCATAAGGAACTTCATCCTCAGCGTCTGAGTGTACGCTCACATCGTCAGGTTCTGGAGCAGACGCTCGGGTTCTTGGCTTGCGTGGTTTTGGCAACTCAGGCTCCTCTTCAGTCAGTGGGAGAGATCCACATGGAAGTAGAAGGTCTCTATGGAGAGTTCGCAAAGGACCATCTTTGTCCTCTGGTCTCAGAGTATAGACCGGGAGATCTCCAGCTTGCTTCACTACCACATATATGTCCGACTCCCATTTATCAGCAAGCTTGTGCTTACCGCGTAGGCGGACTGCTCTCACCAACACTCTGTCACCAGCTTCTGGCCTGGAAGCGGTTATGTGTCTGTCGAATCTTGTCTTGTTCCTTTCTGCTATCTTTTTGGCATTAAAGGTGGCTATCTTGTAGCTCTCTTCCAGATGTGCCTTGAGCTTCTGCACATACTGCGAGTGAGACTTGTATTCACCATCTTTCAGAGGTAACCCAAATGCCAGGTCGACAGGCAACCTTGGTTGACGACCGAACATTAGTTCATAGGGTGTGTAACCTGTTACGTCATTCTTCGTACAGTTGTACGCGTGCACCAGGGGTTTCACAAAGTTTCGCCATTGCGATTTGTCTTTGTTTTCCAGCGTTCCTAACATACTTAGCAACGTCCTGTTAAAGCGTTCGACAGGATTTCCCCTGGGGTGGTACGGGGTAGTACGTATCTTACGGATACCAGCAACCTTGCATAGTTCCTTGATAGTACGTGACTCGAAGTCCGGCCCTTGGTCACTGTGTAAACGTTCTGGGACTCCATAATGGACTATGTAGTTATCCCAGAGACATTTCGCAACTGTCTGGGCCTTCTGGTTTGGTGTTGGGATGGCAACAGCGTATTTCGTAAAATGGTCTGTTATCACCAAGACATCTGTCGTATTACTTCTGTCAGGCTCTATGGACAAGAAGTCCATACAGACAAGCTCTAGTGGTCTGGTGGATATTATGTTGACCAATGGTGCGGCTTTTTCTGGTGGTGTTTTTCTTCGAATGCACCGGTCACAGGTCTTGATTTTTCTTTCAACGTCAGCTGCCATCCTCGGCCAGTAGAATCTGGTTCTGACCAAGTCTAGGGTACGCTCAATACCTAAGTGACCCATATCATTGTGAAGGCTTTGAAGAACAACAGCTCGGAGCACTTCAGGTAAGACCAGCTGGTAAGTGACACAGGCGTTGTCTTGCCGTCTTCGATATAGAACTTGGTTGCGCAGTTCAAGTCGATTCCACTCTCTTAGAAGGAATGGAATGTCAGGGAGTTCTTTTCTGACTGTTGGAGGGACTTTCTCTCCACTTTCGATGTGGGATATGACTTCCCTGAGACAGGGGTCAGCCTGTTGCAATTCTCTGATATCTGTTTCGGACAGATGGGGAAGGTTAGGTAGACCACCATGCTGTTCTTCATTCACAAAGTCATCTGGTAAGGCATCAGGTGAAATTGCTAATGACTGCACCAGAGTTAGTGCTCCATCACTGTCACTGTCTTCATCTGTAGGATTACAGACCATGTGCTTCTCACAGATGGCATGCACAACTGCTTGACTTAGACCAGTTTCAGGGTCAGACAGATGTGTTTGGGTGAACTGACTTATGCGTTCCTGTTCCTTCTGGGACATCAGATCATTAGTCAGCTCTCCATGGGGCCTTCTGGAAAGACCATCTGCATCAGAATTCAGTTTGCCTGCACGGTACTGGAGTTTGAAGTCAAAAGTGGACAATGCTGCTAGCCATCTGTAGCTAGTGGCATCTAGTTTCGCAGTGGTAAGAATATACGTTAGCGGATTACTGTCAGTCACGACAGTGAACTGGCCTCCGTACAGGTAATCACCAAACTTTTCTACTGTTGCCCACTTTAAGGCCAGAAACTCCAGTTTGTGGGCTGGGTACCGTGACTCACTGCGAGACAAACCCCTGCTGGCATATGCAATCACTCTCATGCAACCCTCCTGCTCCTGGTATAGGGCTGCCCCAAGCCCGATGGTGCTGGCGTCAGTATGAAGGACATACGGCAACTTGGGGTCGGCAAAGCCAAGAATAGGGGCTGTAGTAAGTTTCTCAATGATGGTATGAAATGCAAGTTCACAGGTGGTTGTCCAGCGGTCACCAAAGGGTTTTTTCGGATCATGGTACTGGTGAGTTGTCACCTTGGGTTTGGCATTCTTGTGCATTGGCGGGTATCCAGAGGTCAGATCAGTGAGGGGCTTAACTATGCTGGAGTAGTCTTTTATGAAGCGGCGATAGTATCCTGAGAAGCCGAGGAACGATCGCAATTCTTTCAGCGTTTGGGGCGTTGGCCACGTTTTCAGGGCTTTCACTTTTTCAGGGTCGGTCTCCACTCCAAATTGGGATACGATATGACCTAGATACTTGACTGATGTCTGAAAGAATTTGCATTTCTCGAGGGAGAGTTTCAAGCCGTATTCCTTCAGTCGAGTTAGGACTCGCATCAGTCGTGTCTCGTGTTCTTCCAACGTCTTGGAGAAAACTATGATGTCATCAAGGAATACAATCACTTCTTTCAGGTTCATGTCGCCGACACATTTTTCCATCAGACGTTGGAATGTACTTGGAGCATTTGTAATGCCTTGGGGCATACGATTAAACTCCCAGAATCCCATGGGGCAGACGAAAGCGGTTTTGGCTTTGTCTGGCTCGTCAACCTCGATCTGGTAGTAGCCAGATTTTAAATCGAGAACTGAAAACCATTTCGATCCAGTGAGTGTTGTGAATGTCTCTTCCAAGTTTGGGAGCGCGTAAGCATCCTTTACTGTCTGTAGGTTGAGTTTTCTGTAGTCGATACAGAGGCGGACTTCTCCGTTCTTCTTTCGTACTACTACTATAGGCGAAGAAAATGGGGATTCCGACTCACGGATCACTCCAGCTTGCAGAAGTTCTTGCAGGTGCTTACGGACCGCTTCCCGGTCTTGAGGATGTATGGGACGGGCTCTGTGTTTAAAGGGGGTTTCATCCGAGAGCTTGATTTGGTGCTTCACCTTATCAGTTCTTCCGAAGTCAATGTCATGCTGAGCGAATACTTCGGGCATGCTGTTCAGCTTCTCTGTGATACGCTCCTTCCACTCAGCTGAGACAGGAGAGTCATCAAAGTTGAACCTTGGATTGGAGTTCAGGGGAGATTCTGTTTTAGGTGAAAGAGCACTATGCTCTTGGGAGAGGACTCTCTGAAAAGCACTGAGCTCGCCGATGACACACCTCTGAGGAATAGTTATGTCATGTTCAGATTCATTGGTAAGTACTACTGGTACTTTGTAAGGTTGGTTTGTGGGCAAGTCAATGAGGCAAGTGTTCACCAGCAGTCCACCAGGCAAGGAGGACAAGGAAGGCTGCTCCAAAACGACAGAACTCTCAGTAGTGCAAACGTTTGCAGTGACACGGCCTTCCAGGACCACCGTTTTGCCTGCGGGGACCAACTGGGGACTTGTGCTATACATCTTAACCAGCCCGTGGTTACCATCCTTGTGTTGTCGCTGTCTCAGTTCAAGGACCTTTAGCACTGCCTTGTAGCCATGTGCCACTGGCTGTTGTGTCTTCGAAGTGGTTTCAGAATAGGTTTCATACAAGACATCAAGCGTGTTGGTTCCGATCAGCACAAGTGAGTTAGAGGCAGTTCTGATATCTGGGACTACTAAAGCGAGGGTGGGCACCTCAACTTGAGAACCAAGGAACTCTTTGGGAAAGGTGACACTTAGCTCGATGTATCCCAGATAAGGTACAGACTGACCGTTGGCTCCCTCAACTTCAAGTAAGTCATAGAGTGGTTTGATCTGGTATTCCGACAGACATTGTTGCAGGAATGACTGAGGAACCGTGGTAACTTGTGAACCTGTGTCGAGTAGACAGTTGACAACTTGTCCTTCTATTTCAACTTGCGCTGTGCTCTTTGTACCAACCAAGCCTTTTGGTAGCTTGAAAGGAGTATCTTTGGTTTGAGACATTTTCATCAGGGCGTGCTTTTTGGCAGTTACTTTGGGTTTGTCTTCAATGGGACGTGGTTGATCATTTACAGCTCCAGTCTGTCCCTCGACAGGAGCTGAGTTCAGTTTAAAGAATTGATGGTTCTTTGTGTATCTGCTTCCCATTTCTGCTGTCGCTCATTCAACTCTTTCCTCTTTGCTGCTACGAGAGCAGGGTTCGCATCGGACTCACACGTGGAAGCGATATGTCCATCCTCTCCACAGCGAAAACAGTACCAAGGCTTTGGCTTTGAATTTTTGCTTTTAGGGGGAGGTGGATTGGATTCAGTCGGTGCATAGTCAGGTTTTTGAGTTTTAGTCTCCTTCGATTGTTCTTTCTTGGGAGCTTTTGGCTTGTTCTTGTTCAACAGCGATGTTAGCTGACTCTTCAGGTCTGCAACTTGTTTCTGTAGCTCTTGTATGCTACTGGAGTCAGAGCTGGCTTGACTGTCACTGTCGTCAGTCACGCTCTGTACACGCAGCACAGCTTTCGGCTTTGTGGCTCCTAAGTGCCGTTTCATTCTTGTGGCTTTCGCCGCTTGTCTGTCTTCCTCAATGCGTATAAGCAGTAACAATTCTGCGAATGTTGGAGGATTATCTTTAAGCTTTTTGTCTTCCAGATGAAGGTCAGTAATCAGACTGTTCTCCCAGCAGCCTCTGCAAAACTGTCTGAGAAGATGCCTGTCTATGTCTTGCACTGGGACTCCTCCTCTACGTACAGCATTATTCAGGGCCACCTGAAGGCGTTGCAGGTAGGTAGAGGGTTTCTCTTCAGGAAAGTCTTGTAGTGTATTCATGAACCGAACGAACAGTTCTTCGCCATCTTCGACTGTGGCGAATGCAGAGTCTAGTATTTGCAGGTATGCAATAGGTGGCGCTTCAGGCCCGAGATGCCTGACAACATCAGCAGCTGGGACCAGAAGGCTTTCAAGGATCTTGCGAGTTTTCTCAGAGTCAGACACTGTGTCTTTCAACATCAATTCAACATGAGAACGCCAAGTCTCATAGTCAGCTTCGTTGTGTGGTTTAGGGAGTTTTCCTGAAAAGGCTCTCAATCTCAAGGTAGAATGAGGATGGGAGGATTTGTCCTCACTTCGAACAATGTGCTCCACCACGATCCTTTGCACATCAGGTGGGTTGAGCGCACTGGGGCTTAAAGTGAGACCAGGTCTAGTGAGAGAAGGGGCAGGTACGTTTGGGACAGATACAGTATCAATGGGAGAAGGGGTAGGTTGAAAGGGAATGGCAGTGACAGACAGCTGTTGTGACAGTTGGCTGGGCTTTGCACTCTGATCAGGGTTCTCTGTAGGTTTAGAAGTGTTTTGTTCAGTGGACTCATCTCCACCAATAGACTCTGCTATTTGTGACATGACGTCTCTCAACACCTCTGTAAAATCTTTCCCACTCAGCTTAGCTATGCCCTTTAACTCGTCAAGGTAAGACTGTGTAGCATTGCTCCCCACCCTCTGTGTGTAGACTGATGCTAAAGCCTGCACATGGAATGAAACATCAGGGTTATCTGAAAATGGTTGACTGCAAGGCAAAATAGGTTCTAATGCTTGTAAAGCTGTGCCACTGTCAAACACAACGATTGTGTTTGTATGGAACTCTGATGCTGTGTCATCTATAGTATGGACATCATGGATGGAACCATACTTCTCCAAGAAAGTTATAATGTCTTTGTCATTCTCTGTACCTTTCTTTGTACCTGTTAAACTCACTATAACAGCATTTGGAACTTTGATACCTTTCTGTTCAACAATAGTATCCATTTTTGTGGCAATGCACGGTGGGTTATATGACAATGTGGTGTCTGTTCTGGTGTTATTCTTTTATCTGGCTCCTGGCTACTAGCTCGCCACGTTATGTAGCCTGTATGACTTTACTACAACTTAAAGAATGATATTATCAATTGGCATAACCATATACTCCTATTAGAGTTATGCTGGGGGGTTTTGTTTGGGCTAATTATCAGAAGTGCTAGGTTCGACTAGGGAGCCAGTAATTGTTTACACCAGAAAGAACACCACTGCAAACATTTCTACTATTCGGAAGGTATGAAATGCAAACACTTCCTTTTAATAACAATAAATGTAAAGATATGAAATAGAAAAAACAGATATTCAAATACTTTTTTAAACCTTCAAAATACAAAATACAACCCGGGTGATTCAAAACAAAATAAAATCCTAATTGGCCAATATCTAAATTCAAAGTTCAAATTCAAAGTGTCCCTTTAATCTCTGTTATCACTGATGTGAAATCAGTATGATTCCCAAAAGTTCAGTTCAATTCACACCCCTAGTGGTGTGTACTTGACTCAGTCCCACTGCACTGTGGATGTGCAGTGGAGTTGGTTTTGTCCTACCACACTGTAGAGTGAGCTGGATGGGTTTGGAAATCGAGACAGTCGGTGGAATTTATCTTCAGTCTTCTGCATGCAATTATTCTCTGTTCTCCGGTTCTGCTGGTTCGTCTCTGTGGGTTTAGCTCGCCATCTAAAGTCCAGGATCTTCCAAGCAGTTTCAACAGGCTCCAAAAAACCTGACCTACAGTAGTAAGTCAGAGTATGCACTGTCATTGTATGGCATATAGAGAATTATAAACCAAAGCTAAATAAAACATATCTTCTTGTAATTATCTCTCATCATCATTTCACATCAATTGGGAATTACTATTTAAACCAATAAACATCAGCTTACTGTACAATTCCATTGATCAAAAACAAATAAAATAAATAATCAAATAATCTGGATCAATACAGAACAATTCTTTGTACCAAAATAAAATAAATATCTTTACAGAAATGGCATAACACTGCTACACCAGGATCAAACATGTTGCAATGTGGCCTGTACAATGCAATGGCAGCCTCCATTAGTGGGTGCAGGGCAGGCTGCCTGTACACTCACATGCTGTAAAAATTAACTATACACAAAAGTGCATTTCAGTATTCATCAAGTACAGGAAGAGTGTGTACACTTCTCCCAATAAACATCCAACTTGTAACTGCTGTGCACAGATACAGTACATCTAACATCAACTCAGTTCATTCATTCACCATGTCCCCCTCAGCTAGCATGCTAATTGTTTGTAGCATCAACCAATGAACAATCCTCACCATGCTGGTTATCTCTCTTTTCACATCAAACACGACGGATGGACCCTCTGGCTGGAACCATATGACTTATCTCTGTCTAAAACAGTAGCTAGACTGCTTTTAGCTGGACTTTTATCACTTTTATCAGTTTAAAACCAGGTAATGGTTTGTAGCTGCTCTGTGGCTGCTCTCTCTCTCTCAGGTGTGGCTTCAAAAGGAAGTGTCATGGTGCTGCACATAGCACTATGCTCCCTCAACAGGAAGTGTCATGTTACAAAATAAAAGTACTCAGCTTCAGAATAAAACAACTTAGTTGATGTCTAGTAGTTTTCACATTGTGCTTAATCATACATATTTAACCCATTGTATCCTGTTAGATGGTGTTAAATATATTTCTGTAATATAATCAATATGTTGGCACATATTTCCTTTAGGACACATATTCAGGTTTTATCATGTACACAGCTAATCACTGGGTTACACTTGCACTCGTTCTTTCACCTCTTTTCCACTATTGTGTACAGTATATACCGGTAGATTATGTATTCTACATATATCTTGCAATACAACAACAGAAAGATATTTTCTTTAAAAATGCATAGCTGCATCAAATTAGTGTATTGCAATTGTCCTCTGAATTATTTTGTAACTTTCAGCGTCTGAACAGTGAGAAAAAGTTCATCCTGGGTATACAGCAAAAACACATTAGCTCTTGAGGCATGTAGTGAAAAATGGGACTTCTTCAGTTGTTACAGGGGATGCCGGGGTGAGATGCCACCGATGAAATAATAATTGTAGCATATTTTTCATAACATAAAATTAGGTGAAAGAACACGTCGCATCGCCTACTTGGCTGGATTGCAGTGGCAGCCAGAGCATGCACACAGTAAAACCCTCAGTGTTTATTTATCCAGTTGCAACACTCGAGATTGTACAAATCGTCACTGTCGGGCAGAAACCTCGTATCTCCAAGTTTCAAATGTGTATGTTTTTTTCGTAAAGTAAAGCCCTGCTTCATCACACAAGACTGTCGCTCAAAACTAGTGAAAATAGCAGATCTACAAGCACACAACGCCTCGCACCGCGAGGCGTTGTGTGCTTGTAGATCGGCTATTTTCACTATTTTAAATCACTTTTGAAATGATAAATATAAAACGAACGGTTGTGGGCATACAAGGTTTCCACCCGACAACCACGAAATGTAACCTTTAATGGATCACAATTTTGGTTCCATTGGTACACTACACTCTGAGTTAAACGAGTACACAGAGGATTTTCACTGTGCAATCTTCTGATGGTATTGTGTTCTGTGTCTCAGTGCCAGAGATGCTGGGGGGGAGGCAGCTGTCAGCCACCGTCATTGACCTGAGTCCCTGGGTGGAGTACGAGTTCAGAGTCCTGGCCACCAACGCCATAGGGACAGGAGAGCCCAGCAAACCCTCCAAGAGAGCCAGAACCAAAGAAATGCGTACGTGTCTTAATTCTGCTTAGATTTCTTTTAACCATTGGCCTGATTCCGATTCTACAAATGCCCTCTAAATCAGTAGTTCTCACACTTTCAAGATTAAAAAAGCCTGTGTATCTGCTATTTTTTAATAGCCTACAAAATGAGAAAAAAAATCCCAAATGCATTTGTGTCTCCTTCCGGAATCAGTGGGGGTACATTTATTATAATCAAATGATTGAATTAAGAATGCTGCAAAAACAAATCTTTATCTCTCAGCTCCAAGGGCGACTCCTGCCAGAGTGAATGGAGGTGGTGGAGGTCGATCAGAACTGGTCATCACTTGGGAGGTAAACTTGTCTTTCTGTGGAATAATAATAATAATGCATTTTATGTATAATGCAATAAGCGCTGCAATAAGCGTTTGCATAAAGATTTGCTCTGCTCCATAGCGTTAGGAGTTCTCCTCGCTTTGGTAATTTTTTCCATGGAATGGTGGCACACTGGCGTAACAAAAAAAAATCCTGGCCAAAAAGTGTATTTTAGACGGAAGGTGGGGTCTGAGAGTCTTTCCATGCATTTCCAACACCTTAAATCTGTATTTTTTGGTGAGTAGCTAAAATGTACTCTTTATTTTTACTGAAGTCGAGAGACGGAATAGAAAAAAATGCCCAAAGAGTTGCGTTATAAGGACATCTCCTAAGGCTATGGACCAGAGCTACATAAAAACCATCACCACTGTATATATACAGTGTGTCATTTGCAATTCATTTGCCATTTGCAATTTTCAATTAAGCTAATTTCACTGTCTTTGACTTTTGGTGCCTCTTTCTAGTGCAGGAATATGCATTCTGGGTGTAATACAATTGGTGACTATAATGCTACTGTAACTAATAGCTCCATTGTGAATACTTTTTTTACCTCAATATGAAAACACTTGGATGAGGCGCAATGCTTAATTGGTGATGTAGGTACATTTTCAGCAATGACAATTCAGCCATTGCCAAATATCCCCGCACACAGCGGGGAGCCGAACTGAGAAGAATAGTGTGTTCCTCTGCATGTGTTCTGTCCTCCCGTTAAGACACCTCACTGTGTTATGTACCGTGTTATTAAAATAAGTCCACTGTTGGCAGCAATCGGAGGAGACACATGCTCAGTGGTGGAAAGTACCCAAATGTTTTACTTAAAGGGGAGAACCACCCATTTTCAATATGTCATTAATGTACCTTTGAGTTGTTATGTAACGCCCCCTCTGAGGATTTTGGGTTTTGTATTGCAAAGTCATTTACACTTGACGTTCTGAGTCATTGCTCTGCGTCATTTCACATCTTCCTAGCCTGTTCCCGAAGAACAACAGAGTGGGCCTGGCTTCGGCTATGTGGTGGCCTTCCGCCCGCATGGAGCCCAGGGCTGGATGCAGGCAGCCGTCACGTCCCCCGATGCATCCAGATATGTCTTCAAGAACGAGAGTATTCCTCCCTTCTCTCCGTACCAGGTCAAAGTAGGGGTGTACAACAACAAGGGAGAAGGTCCCTTTGGGCCCGTGACAACCATCTACTCAGCTGAGGAAGGTATCAAAATCAAATCAAACTCTATTTACAGTAGCACATTTACAGTACAAATAGGCAAGCTGAACCAGTGCTGTACAAGGTTGAAAAACACAGGCAATTCAAATCATCAAAGAAAACAACAGAACAATACATGAAAGAAAACAATTAAAAACAACAAAACAAAGATGGAATTTAAATGCAATTAAAAGCTAGGGAAAACAAATGGGTTTTTACCAGGGCTTTAAAAATGCCAATTGACTGGGCAGATCTACTGTATTGTGGAAGGGCAGACTATTCCAGAGTGGAGAAGCCGTGGCCGTAAAAGACCGGTCACCCCTGCTCTTTTTAAATGTTGTTTTAGGAACTTCCAGCAGTAGCTTGTCAGTGGACCTTAGAGCCCTGGCTGGGGAATAAGGTTCCACCAGGGCAGAAAGGTATGGTGGAGCCAGCCCATTTAATGATTTAAATAAAAACATCTTAGGCAACGAGGTCCTATGCACACCTGATAGGCTTAGAGACGGGTGCGTAGGCAGGGATCAATGTATACTTTCAAACATGCACAAATAGTACATACCGGTATGACCCACACACCATCTTACACTTGGCCAAAGAACTCTTTATTTATTTAATAATGCAACGTTTCGGTCAACAACCTTCTTCAGGCATCTCGAGGCATCTTGGAATGCCTGAAGAAGGTCGTTGACCGAAACGTTGCATTATTAAATAAAAGTTCTTTGGCCAAGTGTAAGATGGTGTGCGGGTCATATGTACTATTTGTGCATGTTTGAAAATAAAAACATCTTAAAATCAATTCCAAAATTAACAGGAAGGTATGTGCTTCATTCCTATTTTTATTTTACATAAAATCTTAAGTAAAATCACAAAGGATTTTGCTGTGTAACGCTACTTCAATATTAGGCTAGTTGTGAATGACTCAGGCATTATAATGCATGATTTTATTGACATAGCCTTATCAGAGCCTTCAGCCATTCCTAAAAAGCAAAGAAAGGTGTATATCACCTGCTTGTCAAGTACTGTAACACTGTCATGCGTCACTTGTGATCAAAACATGGTAACTCAAACTCAAAGGTGATGTGCTTTTGGTTGCCAGCTTCAAGATAATGATTCATTTACAATGTGTTTTCTGGTGTTGATGGCTAGTTACAGTATGTCTTGTGAAAGGAAAAGAAAGTAATCTTAAAGTATAAAATGTATTAAAGTATTAAGACATTTTATGATGCAGTAATGAAGCTTACACACCTACAATGGGCTTCTAACACAACACTTTCTTTCCCCTTGAATGTGCGAAGGCACATGGGCCAATACACAGATTCAGAGAGTGTGAAACAAACATCCACACTTTCAGAATTAACTTAACACAAAACCGAAACCATTAGGCCAGCAAACTGTGAGACCAGCATCGTTACGCTGTCCTCATGCTTTCCCCGTCCTGCTCTCCTCCTCCTCCATGCTCCTCAGAGCCCAGCAGAGCTCCAGGGCGACTGAAGGCGAAGAGTGTGTCAGCGTCCGAGGTGGAGGTCACCTGGAAGCCCCTCACCTGGAGCAACAACCGCAGACGTATCCTGGGATATGAGGTCAGCCCAGCATACAGTATGCCCACACATACCAACAGTTGTACTAATGCTACAAGCAGCTGAAACTGATGAAGGTTAACAGACGAAACATTCTACCTCTAATAAAGTGTATATAACACGAGTTTGAGAACAGTGTGCGGTAGTTCTCTCCTTTCTTGCCCATGGATATTTTCCTCCTACGCACCCGTCTAGAAGGATCTGAAGGTGTGCATGAGCCTTTTACGGTCAAGAAATGCAACATAGAAATGGGCACAGCCAAGAACATTTGTGATTTTTTTCTTCCTGCAATAGCAATTGACCTTTCGAGACGTTGTCTTGTATACAAGTATACAGTACATGGGAGCCAGTAATCAATGTGAGCACTTTCAAGCCCCCACAGGACACCCAAGGCACAAGTCTAGAGTTGGCTTGATATGTGATAACAGTATGTTCCAGTAATATTATTTACGGATGTTGCCAACCAGCCATTTCAGAATTACCATTTTATACTTGCCTCCAGGAGGGAAGTATCTCTCTCTCTTTTTTTTACTTCCAAAAGTTAAAGAATTGTCTGGTAACTACTTGGTTGCGACTCACTGGAGCTGCAATACGCTAATGTAGCACTGCTGTATTACATTCAAGATATAATTCAAGTTGGATATAGAGGCAGCATAAACGTATAAAAGGGGACATGTACAATGGCTGTCACTGATACGCGTGCCAAGGTAGGATAACCTGTGGATAACCTGTATTTTCTGTGCTGTGTTAAAGCTGCGGTACTCGAATGAAAGAGATAAGCAGGACACGGCCAGCGTGATCAGAACGGTGGGGAACAGGACGTCGGTGCTCGTCAGGGACCTGGAGGGCAGCACTACCTACTATTTGTCCCTGCGAGCCTACAACAGTGCCGGGGTGGGACCACAGAGTGCCATCGTCAACGTCACAACCAAGAAACCACGTAAGGCTATGGAACTGTTTCCCAGGCAGTGGGTCGGGACCCATCTGTGGGTCACGGACCGATTTGTATGGGTCACGACTTGAGTAAAAATCCAAATGTATTCCCCCCCCAAAAAATAAAATATACATTTCAAAAGATGGAAAATCTTTTGAAATCAATATAATTTTATTTTGAGAAATAAAACGAATTGAAGAATTGTATACACTAGAGATACAGGCCCCCATCTACAGATTTACAGATCGCTGCTCCAGTGATGAATTTACAATGGGGTTATACTGTATAAGAAGGAGAGCCCCACAGCCCACACGGCCCTCAAGTATAAAAAAAGGAAAACATAATGAACTAGAAAAGAAAATTTCTAAGAAATTTTAAGTGTGCCTGCAGCTCGCTAAGTCTGTGCAACCTTGTGTGAGAGAAAAAAACATTGAGAAAAAAAAAATTTGAGAAAAAAGAAATTGAGAGAAAAAAAAATTGAGAAAAAAAAACTTTTTGAGAAAAAAGAATTTTGAGGAAAAAAATGTTGAGGAAAAAAAAATTGAGAAAAAAAATTTTGAGAAAAAGAAATTTGAGAAAAAAAAATTTTTAGAAAAAAAAAATTTTAGAAAAAAAATTTTTTTGAGAAAAAAAAATTGAGAAAAAAAATTGAGAAAAAAAAATTTGAAAAAAAAAATTGAGAAAAAAAAATTTGAGAAAAAAAATTTTTGAGAAAAAAAAATTGAGAAAAAAAATTGAGAAAAAAAAAATTTGAGAAAAAAAAATTATGACACCAGCCGCGAGTCTGTACGATAAACGGTTCATGAGATGTAGAGGCACTTCCTGTTTGGCAAAGGGCACTTCCTGTTATAGTGGGGGCGGGGCTTAATCAATTACAGCTCATCCCTATTGGCTGGAAAAAGACCAAAGTTGTGTGTGCATTTTAAAGTTTAAATCACGTTGCTAGGCAAAAGTATGGCAGAGTTATGTGGCGCCAAAGTTTCTAGTTTTTTTTCAGAGTCCCCCATTCTAAGTCAATGGGGTTTTTGGGCGTCGTTTTTTGCGAATTACATCGCAATCGTATCGCGGATCGGAAAGAAAAGTAATAGCACACCATTCCCGGCCGAGCCGCACATTTTGATGTATATATTGCGGGGGTGGCGTAAATCGTGCGGCAGTTATTACGTGCCGAAATTTCCCCCATTCTAAGTGAATGGGGTTTTTTGGCGTCGTTTTTTGCGAATTACGTCGCAATGGTAACGCGGATCGGAAAGAAAAGTAATAGCACACCATTCCCGGCCGAGCCGCACGTTTTGATGTATATATTGCGGCGGTGGCGTAAATTGTGCGGCAGTTATTACGGCTCCAAATTTGTGGCGTGATTATCATTAAGTATGGCGGATTACAATAAGTGTTTGCCATTGCTTTGCATGGCAGGCACACTTAATAACGTGGTATGGTGAAATCAGAAATAAAGAATGTTGGCCAATTCTGGGTTAAAATGATAATAGTAGGATGGATAATTAAAGGAGTTCTGTGTAAACAATATTGTCAATAATGCCCTCGTCATTATCCACAATGAAAACCTTGAAAACGTTAGATTATTGTAGGTCTTTTGAAGGTAGCCTATAACGTGGCCATGCCCTGGAGATATTGTGATATCACATGAAGCGTTCTCGCCCTTAGCGCGTCTTACTGATAATAAGGAGATATTATGATGTCACGTGAAGCATGACGATATTGTGATGTCACGGGCCATGCCACCGGTGATATTGTGATGTCACGTGAAGCATGACAATAGTGTGATGTCACAGTCCATGCCTCTGGTGATATTGTGATGTTACGTGAAGCCTGTCCTGCGCTTGCCATCCCGGCACAACGGATTCGGGGACTCCTCTGGAATTATAGTAGTAAGATTTTCAAACAAACAAATACATCTAAGAAATCCCATAAAAAGTAGTGAAAAAACAATACAATAAAAATACAATGAGCTGCGTTGTGAGCTTGTAGATCTGCTATTTTCACTAGTTTGGGTCCGGGTCAAACGTCTAATTCACTTTTGGGTCACAGGCTAAAAAGTCCCTGACGTAAAGACTCATGCCGCTTAGAAATTGTGACCAACACGAAGCAATGCACATACAGTAGGCTGTCTGCCTTATATCATACTTATTTAATAATAGAATAGCTGAATGTGGTTGCTGATGTTTATGAAAGGTGTCACAGGAGAGACTGTAATGACATACAGTACATACCCACACTGTATCATGTCTCTTCCTGGTGAGTTGTATGATTTCGCAGCACCACGTACCTGTAAATGGCGGTGTGCATGTTTTCTCTGCTTTTATACCATGCCCCTTCCTCATGAAAAAAGAGAGAGAGAAAAAATCATGTTTGTTCACCTTCAATTTGTTGCCACTTTTCACCTCTCTCTAAACATTCTGTGACATGAATTTAATGATCTATATTGCCACTTTGCAACCAATTAATGAGGTCAGTATTCAGGGCACTGTTGCACTACATGTCTTTATTATGGAACCAAAGTTAACTTTTGCTGTAAAGAATATGGTCTATTAACAGAAATTGTTCCACTATGTCTCGTCCTCCCCTGTACCCAGCACAAAAAGAGACAGACGTGTAGGAACCCAGCTCTTACACCCACTCATACAGTAACTTCAGACTGTTGCTGCCAACTCCAACAGTGGGGATGATAAGCTGATAATGAGAAAGCGCCTTCACGCCGAGTCAGTTCTGGATGTTACTGTATATTGATCGTTTGTTGTTTTTCTGACTCGGCTCTATCCCCTCTGCCCCCCCCCCCCCCTCCAGCTCCCAGCCAGGCCCCAGTCAAGATCATGTGGAACACATCCAATTCCAAGGTTATCCTGAAATGGGACCAAGTTCATGCCCTGGAGAATGAATCCGAGGTCACGGGATATAAGGTACAGTAAAGGAAGGGAGTTTTGCACAGCTTTAGAGGATTGCCTACTGTGTATGCTTCATTGAAGATATGGCTGCAGCCTTGTGATGAGTGAATGGGACTATGGATTAGACTGTAATAGGGAATGACCCATAGGAGCCTCGCAGCCATGGCAGCCCGTCAAAGCGATCCGCTGCCTTGACTGGGTCAAAACCTAGTACATGGTTAGACTGTGTATGAAATGCTGGAGGGTTTTAACATGAAACCACAGTGAACAAAATGTTGGCTAACTGTTAGCCCTCGCCAACTTAGACAATGGACGGCGTCCTTGTTTTGTAATGATCCAGGTCTTGTTTTTTTGCCAATAACTCTCAAACACAAGTGTTATATGATATGATCTCTGCAAGCAAAGAAAACCACCAATGAAAAACACAGACACGCAAACTTATTTCACAGAACCACTTGTTTTGTGTGCCGGAAGTTTTTGAGTCCGAAATGTCACGGCAAACTACCTAGTAATTTTAGCTGAAAGTACCGGGCGAATACAAATTTCCCTGCAGTGAAAACGCATACTGTGATTTTAAACGTTTTTTTGACAAGCAGGTGCGTAGAAATAAAATACAGCGTCACCTTGCATTAGGGGATTAATTATTTAGGCTAGAGTAGAGTCGCATTGTGACCATGGCTGGCTGCCTGCGAGTGCAATGATTTCTCAACGGTAACTCCTTTCGGAACCTCTTCCTCCGCTATCGGAAGAGTTTCTCGTCGTTGTGTGATGATTAAAAGTCTTTTGAGCAGCGAGCGAGTCCACAGCTAATCTACAAGCCAAGTGCAATACGTTGCATCAGCGATCCTTTCTGAACCTTATGTGTTGTTGCATGAAGAATATGTCTTGTTAAATCCATTTGTAGGGTTCAGGGTGAGAGAGAGAAAGAGACAGGCACCGAACCAAACAAGAAAAAACACAACAACAATACACACAAAATAACCCCCAAGGAACACAAATTTAAACTGTTGCAGTGGTTATATAAAAAGTAGGAATTTAAAATTGAAAAATCCCAAAAAGGTAGCACATCCAAAACTTCAAATCAATGGAGGACAAAGTACTCACATTATATTTCCACTTTCTTATTGGCACACACCAACAAAGAACACACACGTTTCAGCTATGAGCCTTCATCAGATGAGGTGGTTACTCACATTGTTATTCACCAAGACTGAAATTGTTAATTAGGCTGTTTGGTCAAAAGCCCTTCTACTACAGTATGCACCAACTCCAGCAGTGACAATGAGCCTGTTAGGCTGCCCCAATTAGCAGGCGGAAATTAGTACAGAGGCATGGTACTGTGCAACCAAACGGTGGGTTTATTTACAAACACAAAGACAAAAGCCAGGCACTCCAAAACAGGTGATATGATGGGTGGTGTCCATCTTTTTCACTGTGTCCTGATCACTGGCAGCCTTTTGTACTCCATCTAAAGGGATATCTCTCTCTCTCTCTCTCTCTCTCTCTCTCTCTCTCTCTCTGTATATATATATATATATATAATATACTGTATAGAACATCACACCTGTAGTGTGAATGAGTGGTGCAATTTATGAGTGAATTTCATCAAGCGTTCCGCTAGCCGATCACAGCGCGTCCTGCAAAGCTTGGCCATTGGGACCATGGCAGTACAAAAGTGCAAACTTTTGTGTTTGCCTGTAAGCAAGGGTTGAATACTTTCCCAACAATTGCGTGTATAGCGAATGTGCAATCTGGCGATGTCTAGCAATGGATAACAGTTACCTTTTAGGTGTTGTACGTCTTAAATTAATTAAATACATTGGAAATTACATACATGAATACAGATGAAGCCTTGGTAATACCTCATACCATGATCTACTGTACATAAAACCATCCCCAGTAATTCAACTGGGGGTGGACTGCATAACTGACTACGTGCACAATTTAATCCTCAAAGAACATTTTGGACTGCTGGAGCAGTTATTTTTGCATCCTTCCAGTTTGATTGTTTTTTATCTGGGACTGAGTGACGTTCGGCAATCTCAGTGAATATAATTGCCGTCCCTTTTCTAAGCAGATTACGCTAGATTGGACAAGACAGTGGATCAACAAAGTTGAATCACAAGACAGCCGAAAAGGAAAAAGGAGATTGGATTGACGCAAAATTGAATTGACATTTTTCCTCCTCTGTCCTTCACCCTGTCCTCAGGAGATTTACCGCAATCATGTTAAAGCCGAGATTCAGTTTTGTCCGTTACAGAAGCGGTACAGTACACACGCAGGCCTCATCGTGCATCACAGCCTCGTCTGAAGGTGACAGGACTTCTAGCTTTTCAACAAGAGCGCGCTAGTTCTGCCTGCACCACACAGACGGAGGCGTTATACCGTAGCAGTCACAGTTTTTACTATGTGCTGGCTGAATGAACGTTACATTTTTTACTCTACCCCCTGGCTGCAGTTTGTTTGGAGGATTGGAGGATCATCTGAAATGACAAGTATTGGACTGTAACTGGTTAGAGTTATGAGATCTGGCACTTGTCAAAACATCCCGAAGGGGGCACGGAAATTACATCCAACCACGTAGCAAGCACATCGTTGTTGTCGGGTCGAAACCTTGTATGATTCAAAACCTTCCTTTTTTTTTAAAAACGATTTAAAATAGTGAAAATAGTCGATATACAAGCTGTTGTGTGCTTGTAGATCTGCTATTTTCACTACTTTTGTGCGATACTCTTGTATGATGAAGTAGGGCTTTATAATTGACCAAAAAACATACACATTTGAAACTTGGAGATACAAGGTTTCTGCCTGACAGTGACGATACAGTATTTGCTGTGATTTCCTTGCACGGCACGCTTGCTGCCATGTTCTCATAGTGTCTCTCTCTCTCATACTGCAGGTGATGTACAGGCAAGACAAACACAGCCGTCCCAGCGTGGTGGAGACCAACACCACCTCCCTGGAGTTGTCTTTGCCAGTCAACCAGGACTACGTCATCCAGATCAAACCCTTCAGCGAGGGAGGGGAGGGCAGCAGCAGTCGCCAAATCACCATCCCCAGAGGTGCAGGTAGGGACAGTGGCGCACCACGGAAAGACTGGAAATAGTTGTCTTGGAGCTTAAATTGTTGAAAAACCCTGCATGCACACGCCGCACCACACTGGTTTTGGTCATTTTTTTAGTGTCGAATACAAGAAGCATTGAATTGTCAAGATGGCACAGTTTCTCTATTCCTTTGCAGTCTGAAAGCTGAGCTCATTACAGAATTCTTACTATGTCTGCCTCTCTCCCTCTGAATGACAGTTTTCACGTATTTTTGTCCTCTTGCACTAATAATATGATCCGTTTCTTGAAGTAACAAATAATTACCATTTCTACTACAATTCCACTATTCTATTTCTTGGCTCAACACATTTCTGTCCACCTGCCATGGTCATTTCATTATCTATGATAGGAATATCAGTTTACATGTATTTATTTTAAAATTATGTTCTTTAAAAAGAAAACAAAATAAAAGACAAACTAACAAACAAAACAGTGCTGGTGGCTCCTTTCAAGAGTACTTCTTTGAAATCCATGAAGGGTGAAAAGTAGATGGCAGTAAGACAGTGCCACCTACTGATACATTTGTGTATCGCCAGATAGTCAGTGTCCTGCATCCAAAGATATGACTTATAGACGGGTTTCTGGTCCACGTCATGTTTGATTCGGTACCAAAATTAGCCAATGAAACCAGGCTTAACCAGCGCTCCCCAAAACAACAGGTTTGGGGATTGGACGGACTGATTACATGATACAGTCACCTGTGCATTTAGTCTCAATGTTTGTAAACAAGAAACCTGTCTATTCATACTCCAATTATCTATACTATAATTCACGGAATCTGTCACAATACTGTAGGCCTATATACTGCAATATATTTATATTGCAGTATTGATTTTACTTAAAGGAGTAGTTCACCACTTTTCAACCTGTCTTCATATAATAGGTCCTCACTAATGTTCATGATAAAATATCACAATTTGTTTCTACTCAGTCCAAGTCTCCTAGGAGAGCTGTGGGAAGTTCAGAATCCATCGTCTTGTGACATCATCATTTTCCCCAAAAAGATTTTAATCAATATTTTTGAAAAAAATATTTAGATTTTTATTATCGCAAGAACAATGGCTTCCACTTTAAAAGTGCTACTTTTCAGGAATAGAAAGCCTGCAGTTTCTATAAGCTGGATTGGCAATCGATGATGTCACAAGACGATGGGTTTCTGACCTGCCCACAGCCCTCCTCTGGAAAAATTTTTTTTAAGTGAGGACCAATTATATGAACATAGGTTGAAAAGTGGTGGAGTGCCCCTTTAAGTACAAAATGTAAATACTTTTTCCACCACTGATGGCATGTCTCAGTTCATTTCACATTAACTTGCACTTCAATGTCTCAATGTCCATTCCAGGTGTCGTCGCCATAGCCGCCGCTGCAGCTGCAGGGCTGCCGGTCTTGTCCCTGGTCCACCTTTTGCCCCTGATCCTCACAGCCAGGACTGTGCTATGACCAACGCCTCTGGGGGCCCAGTGCTAGAGCCGCACACCAAGAGGAAAAGAGACAAACTGTCCCACTAAGACAAGAGAGGCTATCTCTGTCCACCTGCTCCCTTCCTCTCCATCTCGCTCTCTCCCTTCCTCTTTTGCCTACAAAAGCCTCTTTGTGTAGGAGATCTTTTCTTTTCCCTTACTTTTATAAAAAGGAAATATTGAAAAGAACTGTCTCTTTCAGAGGCTGCTTTTATGGAGCTGAAAAGACGCTGTGACTTGACTGCAGTCTCTTTGAAACAGCAGCCCCATACCACTACCACTCTCTTAGTACCAATGGGTTTTCTTCTAAGGTTTTTTTCTTCTCCCTTCAAGGCAAAGCGGTACATGACACACAACAGGATGTGTATGTTTCCTATGGGAGGATGTGTGACTTCTGTCAGGTGGATGTGTAACTATTATCGGCAATTCTTGGATGACTATCAACAACAGTGACGCTAAACTGAGGAATAAAGTTACATGGACTATGAACAGAGGACATGCAGTACATAGCTCATACAGTACATATGAGATCACATTTAGATCTGAACTTCATTCAAGACATGTATACAAAGACATGTGTGGATGAAGTCATTCCTTATTCTTCTTGGACTTTGGGAGGCCAGAGCGACCCTGACATGATCCTCATTGCTGTATGACCATAACATATTTTGGGACCTTCATCCATTTACCTGGAATTCCTCTCTTGATTTTATGAGACACCCACAGCTCATACTAGAACTTCAACATTGTGGGAAAATGTGACTGGAACCAAATGTATTTCCTTTTCTTCGTTATTATTATTTTTTACTAATGGTTCTGCCTCACCTGTTGGGACATTATAAGAAACTTGCATCTAAATGGCTTCCATCGAGAACAAAGAGATTGATTGATTGATGTCTTTAATGTCTAATGATGTCTGACAAGCCAATTGGAAGTCATGGTGACTGGTGTAAGCCACCTTATTGTACACTGTCTGTATGTATGGAATCCTCAGGTCCCAAATGAGCCTTAAGTCTTTGATTATTTTCCATGTTATAATTTAAATTTCCTTTATTCTTCGACCATGTATTAAATATGGATGGATCATTCTATAATTTAAGAATATATGGCCATATGTTTGGATATTGGGGGGGGGGGGGTTATTCAAAGTGGGCCTTTTGGGCTCAGCAATGCCTTTTTCCTGTTCATCTCATAATCAGCATTGTAACGGTACAAATGGCGATAGATTTTTGAGGTGGCGTTTTACTGTCAACTGCTGTTTGGCATGAGAATGGTCAATGTATCAACGTTGCTTAGGATGTCTGAGTGGATCAACCTGCTTTTAATAAACATAATGCCATTTTTTCACATCTCCTCCTTTGATGTGAATAAGGCTAATGCAGGTTTAATGCATTTCAACCTGTGATAACACTACACATTCCACAGCATAGCCAAAGCTAACCTTGCTTCCTTTTATTTGTGAGCCTTTTGCTGTGCTGTTCACCTGATTTTATATGATTTTAAGTGACCTTTTTAATAACAAGTATGACGGCAAAATGGTTTGAATGCTCAAACCAGTATAATTGAAATTGTCAGTAGTTTGTTTTCCCCCAAAAGAAATTTCACAGCCAAGCTAAACTATACAAGTTACCGACATGATTTGTTACCATCATGGTATTTCTTTGGTTTGTCGATTGAATGTTGCTTGAACATACTGTCATGCACATCAAACTTAGTTAGCTTAATTGAAGCAAAAGCTTCAAATAACCATTCCAACAAATGATTCTGACCTTCCAGCTACTGACAGTACCAGAAGTCCTGTTTGTATTCTACTGTATGTTCTAAATATTGGTGGGAGTCCACTAGTGACAATCAAGTATTAGGCTGCACCGTACACAGGATGTAAGGCTAAGGACATTGATTAAATGTATTCCAGAAGCTTTCCTTCTGGTCCCGACTGACTGTTTCTCCAAGATCACCTTAAGTAGACAATTTTACAGTTTCCAATAAAAATACAGCGGCAATATTTTTCATTTGAGCGTTTAGTGTGCCGGCAAGGACAGCTCCTGTGCAGAGAAATTCATGCAGGCACACAGAAACATCAAAATGATGCCCACAACTAACATTATTACTGCAGCCAGAGGAGTGGGATTGCTGATATTTTATAAATTAGGTATCATTGCTTCAGCTGCATCCACCTCTCAAAACGGCTGCGTTGAAAAGGGGCCATTAATATGCAAAACTAAAACTTTCACTCTAGGCTTTGAAATTCTTACAAACCAAACAAAACCTTCAGTGAACTTACTAGAGTAAAATAAGTAATAATAAACATACCATTAAATATCAAACAGGCCTTTAGGGAATTCAGTCTCAGAGGTTATCTATATTTATATATTTTATTTATTTTCACTACAGGGAGACAGGGCTACACTGCCCAGGCAAAATGTTTGTCCGGTGTGAAATCTACCATACCACAGGCAATCAGACATAGGCCTACTGCATGACTGTGATACTGGATACATTTTCATCGTGGCTTACATATCTGTAATCATAAAGAAATATACTAAACAGGTTTAGCAAGGAGCAATATTAAATGGTATCTTGAACTACAGTATGTAGGAACTTTGCCCTTCTCCCTAACCTATAACCACAAAAAAAGCAGCAGTGTTTTCCCTTTAGGATGAGTGGCACTATATCTTTCCACTGTATGCACACAAGACAATGGTTAGTGGAGGTCAGGACAGCAAAGAGGATTCCCCTCTCACCCCGTTGGGTATTTTCACTCGTTTATTCATGTAGAAGGAATGCAAGTACACTGTACAGCAAAGACACAGCACCAAGCAATGGGGAGCATCGCACAGCTAAAGAGGAGGAGACTGCTGAGGAGGTCTCTGCAGGGGCGTCACAAGGGGTAGGAAAGTGGGACTGAGTTACTGGGGCCCAAGGTGGAGGGGCCCTAATAACTTTATCTATTGAAAAATAGCAGATATACAAGCTCACAGCGCGGCACCGAGTGCCGCGCTGCGAGCTTGTAGATCTGCTATTTTTGAAAAGTTGTGAAAATGTGTGAAAATCTTTGAATATATGTATTTTTCAAGCGAACATTTCTAACTAAAATTTTGCTTCTGGGGGTCCCTGGAACTAAATATTTTGAGATCGGGGTTCGTGGCCAAATACATATCATCTTGGGGGTCCTTGACATAGGTTTCTTGCACACATTTTCACGATTTTTCAAAAATTGCAGATATACAAGCTCGCAGTATATCTGCTATTTTTCAATAGTTAACATTCATAGGGGGCCCGCAGTGAATCCTTGTACCCAGGGCCCAGAATTTGGTGTGACGCCCCTGGGTCTCTGTACAGACAAGAGCGGGCTAGGGGGTTCAGCTAGGTTCACTGGGGTCAGGCAGTGGTCATCCAATCAGGATTTGGCACAGAGTATCTCTCTGCCACACACAGCCAAGTGTCTATAATATATCACAGTCTGGTTGATTAGTTGTCAGGCTTCTTCTGGCTAGAGGACCGTAGATTTGCCCTTAAATGTTGATCCAAGGTTAATTCACGATTTCTTTTCCCTCCTTAGTGACAGATGGTAATGGGAGGACTTAATGCATGTAGCTGAACGCTGTATACCAAGGGCTCTCTTCTCTTGGGTATCTGGCGCCCCCTAGTGTATAACAGTACCTTTGCCACTATTCTGAAACCAGTTCACATATTATTCACAAGAATGCACCATACAGCACCATTTTTGCAGTACAAAGTCTGCTTGGCTACTGACCTGTTTTCTGGTTTGTTACAATTGACACCCACATATCTTTTGAGTTAAGTCACTCTTGAAAGTATTTTTTAAAGAAAATATGGCACAGCATGGCTGTCCACAGGTAAGACAACATGAGTTACACACACAACTGCACTTTGACTCCGAAAGGTCTTGTTAAGTGACTGAAAGCCAAGGTAACGTTTTCATAAACCTGACATCACCAGCAGTTTCTTTTTTCTCCATCAATTAGCTGACAAGTAGAAATGTTGAAGATATTCGTTTAGCCAGGGGACAGATACAGTATTTGGCAAGTAATGTAATTATCCTTAAAGGGTTACTTTATATTTACTTTCATATTCACACCAGTAACTTAATAATCCACCAGTCATTAAAAGTATCTTCTTAATATGAAGTTGTTGGAAGAGGTTTATACAAAAAAAAAGAAACGGTTTGTACAATGACTGCTACTTACATTGGCACATTAAACGTCTATGGCATCCCTCTAACATTCATGTACTGTACCAAAACACACCACAACTGAAGATAATGAAATATCCTGCTCCCAGACATCACTTGTAACAATTTTGGTTGGGGGGGGGGAATTATTTTAAGGGCTGTTATTCATAATGTGATATGGGCAATCTAGGGCATCTTGTAAGACGAAAACATTTATAATTCATAGTGTGAATGGTTTGATATCAGAGCAAAAATGAATGAATCATGAAAACAGGCACATAAGAGTCTAACCAATGTTTCTTCATAACATGAATGTATGTGTGTGTGTGTGTGTGTGTGTGTGTGTGTGTGTGTGTGTGTGTGTGTGTGTGTGTGTGTGTGTGTGTGTGTGTGTGTGTGTGTGTGTGTGTGTGTGTGTGTGTGTGTGTACACATACACACTCAGTATATATAATTATTATTATTATAAAAAATGATATGTTAGAAAAACACACTGGAATCAACAGTTCCAATAATTACTTATTGGAGGAAGATGAGCACGATAAAGGACTAACATGTACATGACAGCAGGGTTAACAAAACAGAATCTGTTGTGTGCCCGCTTTCTGTGATGAATACTCAGCACTAATGATTTCAGTTTCCTGTTTGGGAGGCTTAATTTCCTGAACACATACCAGAGCTGTTGTACCGTCTTCCCTTTTTTTCTCCTTCATGGTTGCACTGGACGTTATCGGTCTATCCTATTAATCCAAGAAGTTCCGATATAATTTCTTGTTCCACCATTGTTATGAGTAAATATTAATATCACTCAAAACGAATAATGCAAGACATTATCATGCAAACGTTATGTCAAACAGTAGTTTCTGTGATGCAGAAGCGCATTTGGCAACTTGAACGACGAGTGTGAGCCTACTCTATGTATTTGCTACACGAAATGCCCATTATTATACAGTAAGTAGTACTGCATCCACCTGAATCTGAAAGGATAACTAAATCATAGTAAGGGATAAGGGAGGAAACCTGGACTCATTCTGAAACAGCAACAAGTTGCACATAACACTACATGGCCACCATTTGATTATCAAGAACACAGCGTGTGTCTGTATTGTCCTTTAACCACGCACCATTTGTATGAATCCCTCAGAGTGACATTCACCACTCGCATCACATTGCCATCAAGGAAGGTGAAAGGGAAGTTTCATCAGCATGGTTGCTTCTCCACCTAAATGCTAGATTTGACTGACTCTGCGTCATTCAGTTCACATACTGTTGAACTGTTGTTCACCCCACCCCCATAACATAACTTATACAGTAGTAATGTCCCCAAGTAGTACTGTAATGGGTGAAGCAAAATAGCAAATGTATTGATTTTGCCGGCTGCACAAGTACCGGTATGAAATCTAAGGGTAGGTTTTGCTGTTCTACCGTCACTAAAAACCCTGCTTCACCGCATGCATTTCAACAGTAACTGGACCTAAAGTCTAACGGATACTAGTGTCTTTACAAAGAAAGGTCTTTAAATGTAATCGCTCACAGACGGTTGCCGTGGGGAGGTGTTTTTGAGTTCTGCAGTCGGGGCTGGGGGGTGGCGTGAGGTCGACGTTACTCCCAGCAGGACATGCCAGACCAGTTGAATTCCAAGTTGCAGTTGAAGTTTGGCCATCGATTCTGTCTGGCTGTTTGATCTTCCCGTTGGTGTCGTCAACATGAGATGGGATGCAAGTCATGGCCTCAGAGGGTTTTACATCGACAAGAGTACAGATCATCTTAAAAAAAAAGGTCCCAACCTTTTCCTCTCCAAGATAATTACAATGAGGCAAGTGGTTTAAATAGCGTCATACTGTATAGGTGTGGGGAGTATTTAGTTGGCTTATCCCTTAAGCTGCTCCAGACATTAGGGATTTCTTCTCGATCCACATTGTCAGCTAATCAAGGATCACGAAAGGTTGTCGAGGATAATCCCTTCCACTGCAGCATGTCCATCATGCTAATCAGCATCCCATCATCTCTGGTCACTGGAGCGATGGGCGAATAGAAATAAAGCACAATTTATAATGGTGGTTTTGAGGGCGTCCAGTTAAAGAGGTTGAAAGAAGACAAGGATTTTGAGGTGTGTGTGTGTGTGTGTGTGTGTGTGTGTGTGTGTGTGTGTGTGTGTGTGTGTGTGTGTGTGTGTGTGTCCAGTCACTCGGGCAGTTATCCATTGAAGGGCAATGTTTAGTGATCTCAAGTCGGGCACTGACACGTCTGTTCCTAAAGGGGGCACTCTCACTCTGGACAGTAGAAAATCAGGACTGCAAAGCCAAAAAAGAGAAAGGACATCAACCTTAATATCTTGAAATTCATAGGAGACAGTCAGGCGACAACAGTGGTTTTCACCTCTGGGACAACCAGATCTTATTCTATTGTTGTTTGGGACATGATCAACACAATCATGCTTCATTTTGCATCATATGATGCTTTGTAGCATTCTGAAATACTAAAATATCTAAAAACACAGATTGAACACAAATAATAATTGATTGTGTTGATCGTGTCCCAAACAACAGTAAAATAAGATCTGGTTTGTCCCAGAGGTGAAATGGTCCTTTAATGTCAAGGACCCCCATGTATTTAGTCGAGGATCCCCATCTGAAAATATTTTGTGGCAAGGGACCCAAACACGAATTGTGTTACATTACATTTCGTTCAAGACATTTTGAATATCGTCACTGTCGGGCAGAAACCTCGTATCTCGTATATTTTATTATTATTATACTTTTGGGGCCTTTCTGCCTTTATTGATAGGGGAGGAAATGGAAATGGGGAGAGAGATGGGGGTGAGAAAAAGCAAAGGTTGTCAGGATCAGGATTCGAACCTGCGACGCTGCAAGCGCTGGATTACCAGCCTAGGTGCCTGGACCACTACCCTGTGGCCCAGGCTGCAAGTTTCAAATTTGTATGTTTTTTCACCAAGCCCTGCTTCATCACCAAGGCTGTCTCACAAAAGTAGTGAAAAAAGCTGATCTACAAGCACACAACGCCTCGCGGTGCGAGGTGTTGTGTGCTTGTAGATCTGCTGTTTTCACTAGTTTAGCTCATTTTTTAAATGATAAATACAAAACAAACGGTCTTGGACATACAAGGTTTCCACCCGACAACAACGATATAGAAGATCCACAAACAAACTCACAATGCGTTGCATCACATGCGCCATGAGCTTGTAGAGCGTCTATTTTCAATCAGCCGATGTATTTAAAGTGGTTAAATCGATTTTGGCGCTGTATTACAGGTGACTAATTTGAACCTGGGGCCCAGACCCCACATGGGGAACCACAGGGCTGCAACAGAGCCCAGCCATTATTGTTTGAAGTTGAGCCGGCTCCTGTACCTCGCTTGTTCCATGTGGGTCCTCAGTGGACGATTCCGTTTCCCTGACAACCACAGCCTTGGTGACCAACATGTCTGGATGCTGCTGCTTGGCTTCCTGTATTGCAATAGCCAGGGCCTGCAAGGGAGGGAAAGATGGATTACTTTTATGCAGCGGTGCAAAAAGTATTCAAATGTTTTACTTAAATAAAAGTATCAATATTGCAATATACTGTACAAGTAGAAGTAAGGAATTCTAAATGTACTTGAGTAAAAGTATTGATATCAAAATGTACTTAAAGTACCAAAAGTTGTTCTAGCAAAAACATTGAATGTCAGGCCTATTGTATGTGTACCACAGGACAACATTGCTCTATTGAATCTGCTGTTCTCTGTATGCCAGGTTCCACGTGGAAGTTAATCGCCTGTGACAGCTTCAGGTGTTCTGAGTTAGGCTAGATCACATCACACCAGTGACATTTTGCTCGGCAACATTCTAAATCGGTTTGGTCTCGCTGTGAATCTGTCATCTGAACTGCCCTTTACAGAATGGAACAATGATGGATATTATCATGCAGCTGTCTTCAGCAATCGCTTCTCCATCTGAACCCACCTGTTCCTGGTCCACGTCATCATCTCCTGTGATTATGATCCTCTTCTCAATCCTGGTCTCTGAATACCCCCCTTTCACTGTCTGCAACACACCACAGCATTCACACTTCAGAGGTATGCAGCAGTCCTTATTTAACCACACAAACCCTACAGCATCCCTGTTCTGGGCATGTTTTAAGAGGCAAAAATAGACAAACCTTTGCTGGAAATAGACAAACACTTAGGAGGCTTGTAGATCTCCTATTTACTTTAATTTCGTTACTTGACATACAGCAAACTTAAGTGATTAAAACATAATAGTTACCATAGATGGTTAATACAAATCTTTTTACATTTGTGTGAGTTTTATCATTGTACTTGACTACTTTATCAGTTATATATTACCACTGAGATTAAACCTAGCTAAACTGAGGTCTAGGATTCAGAGTGAAGCAGCAAAGTGTTTATTGTCCCCAAAGGAATTTGACTTCACAAGTCAGTTAGAGAAAAACAACACCACATAACCATATAGCACAAAACAACACATCACCAAGACAAAACATGAGGTCCCCATTGTACACAGATAACCATCCTATCAACAGGGAGGTTTGTTTAGTGCCGCAATGGCTGAGGGGACAAAACTCCTTCTAAAACAAACCTTTTCCCACTTCAAGGTTCTGTATCTTCGCCCAGATGGCATGGAGGTCGAAGTAGCGATACAGGGGATGATCAGTGTCATGTGTTATTGAAAGTGCCAAGCGTGTGATCGCCTCCTTTAGTGGTTTGTGTTTTTGGACCGCTTCATGGTAATACATTATTTTGGCAGCATTCAAGACGGTGTTCACTCCTTTAGTGGCAATCAGAGGCAACAGTTAACTACTTAAACTCTCTAGCAGAGAGAACCTATTGTGAGCTTGTAGATCGGCCAGTTTTACTATATACAGTAGACTCTTGTACAATGAAATGGGGAATAAATGCATGAAAGAAGTCAAAGAAATGGGAGATTGCCCGACCGCAACGATATTCCGTTTCAATGAAGGTTTCCTACCTTTGTGACCTGAGTGGTTGCTGAGGTGACGTTTTCAGTGAAGAGAATAGGCGACCGGGTTGTCTCTCTTCCCAGACTACCCATATGAACCTGAGCAGTCAAGAAAAGGATTGGAAATTAGGCACAACAAACACACACACACACACACACACACACACACACACACACACACACACACACACACACACACACACACACACACACACACACACACACACACACCATTCAAAATCCAACAACACACGTACGGTATACCAGTGTTTCTCAAACTTTTACATTTCAAGGTCTCCGCTTAACTCTGACAGTATACAAATGGACCCTGATGGGTCCAATGGTTCCATTGGTATACTGTCAGTTACTGGAATCAATTTTGAGAACCACTGAGATATTGTGCAGAAACGGCACAAGAATACAAGTTGTAGATCAATTATAGGTATTTACTTGACAAAAGATAAATATATTTATAGATTCCTGATTGTTGCAACATTCAGTTGATCACTTTTGACTTCTAATGATAATATTTTCGACAGCAGTGAAAATTACTTCTACGGATATTTAACACTGAAGCACTCTGTTTTCCCGTTCCTTTGAAATGTTGCCATCTAAAACGAGGTCCAGGTCTTTGGATCACAGTCTTATATTCTCACATTGTGGGAGAACAACTCTGGGGAACTAGAGTAACAGCACTGCCGGGTTTAAATCGTAAAGGTCAGGGAGTTTTCACTCACAGGAGAGATACTCTCTCTTGTAGAATAAGGAACTTCTCCTAAGCCACCAATTCCATGCTCCTGAAACAGACAGATTGTGTCATTAAGCGCCTTGTCCTATTCAGCATAGTGGTTGTTCAAATCCGTGGCAAGAAACTGTGTATTATAATAAATAAATACTGTATATAAAGAAATTATAATTAGCCAGTGGCTATGCCCCTCCCCTTTTGTCCAATGCTAGCTTAGAATAACTTCCTGCTTGCCAAGGTTTGCCTTGGCAATCTGCCGGTTGCTAAGCTAGCATTGGACAAAGCTTTTAGGGGAGGGGCATAGCTACTGGCTAATTGTTAAGTTAAATATTTCATATTAACATTTTCGTGCTACCCTTTGTTCACCACATTTTATCCACATCAAGATCAATAGTATTATTTCGATCTTGATCACATTAACACGATTACGTTTTTCATTACCTGATTTGTGAACTCCACAATAGTAGTGGTGACCTCTGAGCCGTTGGGCTGGGTCTCGGTCCGCACGTCGGTCTTCCTCACCATCGGTGCGGCCATGACATCGCAATCGGTCCTCCTCACGCTGGGCGGGGCCATAACATCGCTGGCCTCTCTGCTCAGTGCTGAGTAGGAGGTGACGCGACTCTGTGTGTCTCTGTGTGACTGCTGATCTCCTCTGTCCACCGACGATGACACGGGCACTGACCTCTTTGGTTTTTTCGGCACAACAGGCTTGAGGGGAGCAGAGCATGAGCCATGTTTTAATAATTGCATCTGGGACTTTTTGATAAGCATTCCTCTTTGAAATCAGCTGTTCAATTATTCCCCTTCAACATCTAAGGGAAAGAGGGCGAGTCGAGATCAGAAATTAGACAGAACAATGCCCTTGCTATTACTGTACGTGCCAGGCTGTAAAAAGCAAATCAGACACAACATACATTTTTAATAGAAAAATAAACGATATCCGAGGACAATGGGATTTGAATCCTCCACTTGGCTTGGCCGGGTGCCCTAACGAACACAATTGGCGATGTTGGAGCGAGGGAAGCTCAGTGGGGTGATCTCTGTCGCTGAACTAACAGCGTGTTCCTCCGCACACGTTACGTCCTCCTGGTGAAACTATACTCACTGCCAGGTAAAAAGAAGCGGACAGACCAGCGTTACATGTATCAAAGGAGACACATGCTCGTCTCGCACCCTCTCTAAGACCAACCAGTATGGATCAGCTGCGACAAGTGACTCTACAGTACAAGGGGGCTTGGAAAATGAGACTAAACAACTACATTTTAAATAAAAAGGAGGCAAGAAAGAAGCAATAAGGTAAGAAAGTAAGAAACAAGCCAATGTTGGTGTACCTGACCATCGTGCCGTTTAGCCTCTGGCCTCTGGCCCTCATCTGCCTGGGCGAGCTTGGCTGGAGGGCTGCTACTTGCTCCTCTGGCGAGAGGAGCCGACACTAGGGGAGGAGGCAGCTCAGAGGGGACCTGCTGCTGCTGCTGCTGCTGGTAAGGCTGCTGCTGGAGCAGGTCGATGCCGAAGCGAAGACCTCCGTCAGGCGAAAAGTCCCTCTCGCCGAGCTCCGTCATGCCCTTGGAGAACTCCTCCATGCCCGTGTGGAGGTCCATGAGGACGGTGAAGTCCACCTCAGCCTCCAGGCTGGACGTGGAGCTGACCGTGATGCTGGAGCACTTGCGCTCGATGCCCAGGTGGGTCTCCTTCAGGTACAGCAGGTCGTGGTCCTGGTCGTCCTCCGACACGGACCCCAAACGTCTCTCCCACGGTTCCCTCTGCACGACAGGTAGGAGAGGAATGTGTAATGAATAAATCTTTTCCAACAATTTTCTGCTATAAACAAAATAAATACTTTTGAGGTTTGAGAAAACTATACAGGATTGATTTACTTGAAGTGTAAAAGTCATTGCACACAGTGTCAGGATGACAAAAAGATGACAAAAAGATTTCGATCCGACAAGTGGCTGCAAGGATTTCTTCCAGAAAACAAGTTTTCCAGTTGCCTTTAACTTTTTCCAGGTACAGTAAATTCCTGTAATTTTTCTGACATTTTAAAAACTGACTGACCAATAAAAAAGCGCTATTGGACGTGGGTCCCTATCTTGCGTGAATGATCTACCAGCTCTCAGCGCATACTGTAGATCGACTATTTTCACTATTTTAACTCATCTAGTGCCATTCGCGAGATGTCTCGCGAAATGTACTCGAGTATCTGTAGTGCCATTCACGGGATATCTCGGGAAAAGTAATAGATTACTGTAACGGCGAGTACATTAGGGAGGGGTCGTTTTTTATTGAGGGGTGTTACTGGAGAAAATGTATAAGCCCTTTTATAAAATGCCATGACCCTCCCTCTCAATTGGGGAAAAAATCAGTGACCCTCCCCAAGCATTAAAATAAAAAAGATTGACCCTCCCCTACAACATGGCATTTACCACAGTAAAATTATGCCTATAAAACCTATATTATTATATTCCTAACCAGTGGCGAGAACAGAACAGAGATTTTTTTTCTTTCTTTCCTTTTTTACTGTAAATAATTAGGATTTTTTTTATGGTTAAAAACGGGTGCGGGCGGCAGCAGCAATGAACAATAATGAATAGGCTAATATAATGCATTGAGATCCCAGCTGCACTTCATCCCAAAAACACATTTCCAAATATAAACTAACACACCCTCCAAACTAAAGTAACACACAGTGAGTAGCCTATAGTGCTGCTAGTGTAAAAGTCAACGTGGACATCACATAAAAGGTGAGAAGTTCTCACAGGTTGAGAACAGGTTATTTGACATCTAGGTTACAGATTAAACAGTTGACACATGTGCACAACACAGAGAAGGCTTGTAACTGCTGCCATTCATTTTGTGCTGTTGATTGCCTGTCGTCAAATCTGGGTCAAATGCGCATTTTCAACGAGCAGTCGTTAATTCTTTTTAGCACCTTTTCACTTTTTACTTTAGGGAGGGGGGATACAGTTCTGACAACCATTGTTTCTGCCTTACACAGCTCTCCATTGTTTTAGGAAAATACATTGTAGTATAAACACAGCCACTTCAGTTCATTCACACTAACTGCAGTGACTGTGGGGCATTTCCAGGGATGGCACCCAGGGTTTGTCATTAAATGAAGCAGAAGGCTGTTGACAATGGTTGCATAAGTGCCTGTACCTCTGGAGCCATTGTTTGCTTTTGAAAAATTGCATGACCCTCCCTTGAAATCAAAGTGAAATCAGCAGACCCTCCCTAGGACTGAAATTGAAATAGCATGACCCTCCCCTATTTTCCTCCAGTAACACCCCTCAATAAAAAACGACCCCTCCCTTACCGAGAAGAATCGCCGGCGGTCCGGAGACGAAATCCGTCGCTGATTTCGCATCATCACGGCTCCACGAGCACAAAATAGTCCCATCCATAACATTGAGGTGGACGGGGGATCTCATCTTTAACGTCCATTATCTCAAAACTACACTTTAGAAGCTAGGATGGAGGCAGATGCTCGCTTATGTTACACAATGATAAAAGCTCCGGTCGGCCATTACACAACTCCACGTGGACACGGATCGGTTCCGGCGCACGATCCGATGACGTCAGACCGGAAGTGATTGCGTGGTGGACTTCTGGCCTTCAAAATAAGACAACGCAAGTGAATGGGACCTGAAGGAGGCACTTTGGACATTATAATCCGTTAATGTCTGGGGCTCTGAATGAGTTAAAATGTCTTTCAAAGTATAAAAAAAAAAGTCTAAAAAGATTAGGCATAAGGCATAAGGCATAAGGCATATGGCACCGTAAAAGATAAGGCCCAGAGTGTGCCAGGGCTTTAATGGCCCATTTGGTCACACAAGGCCTTATAAATAAATAAAATACAATGTGCCATTTTATTTACAGTATTTATAAGGCCTTGTGTGGCCTTAGGGGTGCTTCTTGAGGACACGCTACATACAGTAGAGATTGTACCCGTTTCATGATGTAACACTATATTTATTTGCATCTGTGACATTGTAATGTGGTTTCAAATGTTTGTTATTGTTGTTCATTATATGTATTGTGTCTTATATGCTGTGATCAGGGCGTCCTTGAAGAAGAGAGCCTGCTCTCAATGGGCTGAATAAATAAAGGAAAAAGAAAGAAAGACTCACAGAGGCTTCGCTGAGAGGCTCTTCGTAAATGGCAGGCGTGGAGGGTGTCTCCTATAGACAGTGTAGAGAGACAATAACAGTCGGCAACAAATCAATAATCAACCCGAGAAGCTTTTTTCAGTGTGCCGTGGTGATAGACGGCCATAAACCATTATTCCTGTCTTTTTTATTGTATTACCAAAAGAGGAGATCAGAACAACTGAATGAAGTGGTTATCTCTGTCCCTGTATTGACAATATGTTAGGGTATGCTGTTTGCAGCACAACACAGGGTTGAAGAGTGGATTCATTTTATATTGAGTGAAAGCTCATTCATCTTGCCTCTGTGTATGTGTTTGTACGTAAAGCTCTTAAGCTAATTGCATTTGCTAATGCCTACATTGTCATTAATTTAAAAAAAATGAAAATACCTGACAGTCTGACAACTGCTGCACTTATGCCAAACTTGAGAAATCCCCCCCCCCCCCCCCCCTTCCCCCAGAGATTCTAAAAGCTTCAGGCTATTTTCAGTAGCATGCACATAGGATGTATTCTCAAGCTTGAATTGACATCATTAAAAATGGCTGGGAGTGCAATGGTGATGCCATGCACAGTTGAGGTTAGGTTCTAAAATATCCCATGATTAATATATTCATAATTACAAATACAGTACAGATGTAGCCATTGTAAAAGTCTCACTTTTTGCAGCATTTCTTGCTGGAAAAATCAAGTTCTGCTCTCTTGTCAGGTAACTAATTGGTTTTGAATTGTTAGACATTCGAAATAATGCTTTAAAATACACAAATGAAGTGTTACTGTTTAGCCTACACAAATAGGTGTTCTGTACTGGTGTGGGTCTGAGGGAGGATGAGTACATGAAGTGGGACTTTTACAGTGGCAGCTGCTGTATGTGAATGCCCAAGCCCTGAAGCTTTTTGGCATCTCTGCAGCCAACGGTTCCACGTAATCGGTTTTCCATTGATCACTACCGCTACAGAGGTGCCAAGTCTGAACATTTGATACAAATGTCCATCTCAGCCATTAAGGGGGAAAAAAATAACATTTACTTTTAAGGAAAAAGCTTCAGAGAAAGATGGTTGGAAGGTCTTGCACTCCTTGCAACAGCAACCACCTTTAGTCAGGGAGGAAAAAGGGTGATGTTGGAAGGAGAGACCAGGGTGTTAACGTGACAAGTTAAGGTGGGGCTACGAGGGCCATCAACTGTTTAAGCAATGAAGACTTTGCTTAAAGGCCTGGAGGGTTCTAGAATGGCCAAGCAGATGTTAAGCTTTGCGGAGGGGAACAAGAGAGAGAGAGTAATAAGCTCCCGGAGCCATGGACGTGAATTAAGTCGGCCAATGATGCGATGCGAGGGACCGTGAGCGTTTTACCCTCTCATACACAGCCACATGGTGTTCTGAAGTATGTGTACATTTTGTAAATGGTTAAAACAAGGTTTGAGCGATATCGCCGGAAGCTCATGCAATGTTTTTAGTTTCCGATGATGGGCAAGCACAGCAGCGGGGCAGATGGTTTACCGCTTGTTTCCTCTTGGTTGTTTCTTGGCCGGAGTTCCTGTAGTGGATGTGGCTGGTGTCCACGTTGCTGTGTCTGTTGCGAATGCCAGTCTCTCGGGACCACTGGGTTTTCAGAGGAAGTGTTCGCGGGGGCGTTGTGTGGCTGCCCGAAAATCTGCTGCCGCAGAGGAGGCCCTCTCTAAAGTCTGGGTAGTTTTGAAGATATTCTTCGTGCGCGAGCATGCCTCCACCTGTCCACTGACTTAGTCCCGTGATATCCCTCAGGTCCATCAGGTCCTGCTGGATTATCAAGTCAATATTCTGCAACGGAAGGGGTTGGAGCTGCTGCTGAAATGACGCTATGCCAGCTGTGTCGTGTTTGGCAGCTGGCGTATCTTGCCTCACACTGTACGTGGTAGTCTGCACTGCAGTCACGTCAGAAGGCCCCTCGACTGATTTAATCATTTGCGTATCCCCAACTACGTTGGTTTGGGTTTGCGTCCGAGAGCTGTCAGCATCTTTGTTCCCCTTATTCAAAGACTTCTTTGATCTCCGCGGCTTGAGAGGAACTATTCTGGGTACCTCCACGTGTGAGTTCACAGTTTTGTTGGAGTCTTCTGCTCTCTCAGGATTTGGGTCTTTTGTTTCGGATTGCTTGCTGTCAGTTTCAAGTTTGCCACCGCCGCCCTTTGGGATAGAATCTGAATCTGCCGCTACCTGAACATCAAAGTGCTTTGGTCTCTCTTGAAAGTCGTACTGGTACTGAGGCTGCCGCAACTCTGTGTTTTTCCTTTCAGTTCTTTGTTTGCTGCATATGTTTTCTGCAGGTGGAATGGCATAACCGTTCTCCTGAACCTCTTTCTTTGTGTGTACGCTGTCGTGCAAATGGCCATTAGTTGCTACAGCTACATTTTCCATGGCAGTCAGATCTGTTTCATAGTTTGGGGACACCGATCCACCTGTTCTAGATCTCATAGATTCCCAAGGTGCTAAACTGGTATTCACATCTGTTACTTTTCCATTCACACCATCCACAGACTCCTTATGATTCCAAGGGCTGACCACAAACATGTCTCTACTGATGGCAGCGTGCTGAGGGTAAGGAGAAGTCTTATTTCTTTCCACCTCAGAGAAAACATCCATGGCTCCTTCATAAACATCTGGTTTGTCAATCAATTTGGCATCACCAGTGGCCTATGTTGACATAGAGTAAACAGTTGCATTAGCCTAGCCGCAAACAATACGCTGCTACTACTACTACTACTACTACTATACCACAAAATCATTCGCTCATTCATTCACAAGGTAACTCAAAAAGACGGTCTATAACCAATATCTGAAGGACAAATATAGCATGCAAACCTGCCGAAAACGTAGATTTGGGGAATGTGTTAAAAAAACAGAAAAGAATGACAGAGACCAATACATTAATATTACACAACATTTTGATATGTAAATAGGAAAAGAATAGGGCAATAGGGTATTCATTATCAGCCGTGGAGCACACCTAGACATAAACGCTTTGTCAAATCATCAACAAACATGTTACGTGACTGTGGTTAGCTTCCTAATAGGGATGGGACGATATGAAAATGTCATGTCACGATTAACTCTCCTACTGCCAGATTATTTATTTATTTATTGGGTCTGGTGCCATCAAAAAGCGGCTTACCTTTGCGACGTTATAGTAGATAGACAGACAGACATTTATTTTTATTTTTTTATTTTTTTTGGTTGTGCAATAGTGCACTTTGGTCTGCCAGGCAGCAGAGGGCGGCGTCATGCGAGAATGAATGTGAATTTGCCTGTTATGTGTTGAAGAAGAATTAGACCAGTCACTGGCCACTGAGCCTTACAGCCAGAGGAAATCAACAAGGAAGTGAATTGTTCTCCGTTGATGTTAACGCATAATGGATTTTTTACACCATCACCGCGGAAAATGTGTTTACAGTAGACGGCCGCGCGACCCCTCATCAGCTTACAGTCATCAGACGAACGAACCGAACGAGCGCCGTATTGGCGGAGAGGTCTTGCGAAATCGGGCGAACGTGAACGTTCAAAGCAGTATAAGAGTTAATGTGACCAAAAAAAAAGTGAAAAGAATATCCCCAACATCCATTATCCTGGGGCGGAACATTTGTCAAAAAATAGAAGACTGTATCAAGTACATTATTTTCAAGTACAGTACCTTATTTCCGCATGACCAATTATAGAGCGTTTAAGTGGTACAAGATATGCAGCTCGGAAAATAAAAGGTGAATTGATCCCAAAGCATGACGGAGGAAAATGTCATGATAAATTAAATCTCCACGATACGATTATTCTGAGTGTTGTTTATCGCGATAAACGATAATAGCGATTAACGTCCCATCCCTACTTCCTAGAGATGTGTTTGTACTGTACATGCCACATGGTTTCTATGTCTCAAACCCTTACCGATTTCTTCTCAGGGGTTCCTCCAGGAGGGGTGGTTGAAAGCCTTTTCTCCCTATGGGCCAGTTTGCTGTTGGGCTGCCTCAGAGCCTTCTTCAGCTCATTGATGCTGGCCTGGTGCTTTTGCAGGACGTCGTCTGACTTGTCCAAGAACTGCTATTCGTGTGGAGTGAGCAGGGCACACAATGTGGACACAAATAGATGCATGGAGTCAGTCTACGTAAATGCAGACCATCAAACAGATGCATTGAGTTATAACAGTGCTTTCGGTTGCATTGCATTCCGTTTCTATTATGGATATTTCCAAAATTAAACAACACAGGGATTAAACTTGAAAAAGGCACGTGTCTTTGTGGGTGAGTTTTATAAGGGGTGGGTTTCATCTTTAAATTCCAAGTAAAATTCCATTCTGGTAAGGTGTGGTGGTTCATGTTACAAAACAAATATCCAATCCTGTTTCTGTAGAAGGAGACCAATACTGCACTGCACGCAGCATGCTGCACAGATGGAGGACAGAAGGCTGGATGATGACCAGCTACAGATATAAACCTCATTATACTCCACTGAACATGTAAGCACCTTCAACCTTTTTTTTTTCTCTCTCTCTTTTCCTTCTGCCCTTGGCCGAGACATCACTTCTCTAATGAAAAGCTATCCAGAGGACCTCTGCTACTGACTAGAGCCCCTGGCTGAGTAAGAGAACATTCACTTCAACTGATACTATCACTGAAGATTAAAGATCCCACGATCACAGTGACAAAATGTTAATGGAGTCTTAATATTTGTCCCTAAGAGCTTTGATGTCCCTGGGCTGTTTTACTAAAGTGGTGTACAACTGCCTGGCATTGTGATGAATTCGCTTTACACACGGCCTTGGTGTGCGCGTCACAGCAGTTTGCTAATCTTTGCCGTTATGCAGACAGAGCTCGACGGTCTATTCTCATTTGCATTTGGAATTGTTTGCTGAGACAGAAGCCAACCTTAATCCCATTGATTCCATTGATTTTAATATTCAGATAACATGGCAGAGGGAGCATGCACACTACAGTCACGGCTCTGAATGATGTTCACAGTGTGATTTTTCCAAGTTGGAATAAGAAGACAACCTGAATGATTGAATGAGCAATAACTCCACAGCCGTTTCCATTTATTCCAAGTCAATACATCACGGCCACAATGATAGATAGGACAACACGGCACGCACTGGTGAGGGTCACATAAAGTACAGCACACGGCAAAGAGAGAGCAGGGACGAGTAGTACCTCCTGTTTGGGCCGAGGGGTGGCTAGATCCTGGTCCAACACATAGGGGAGGAGCCCAAGGCGGGGCGGTTAAGATGAGGCGGGACGGGGAGGGGGGTGATATAAGCAAAGCAGGAAGTTGAGGATTGCGGGCAGGATTTGGGGGTGGTGGTGGTGGTGGAGGTGGTGGTGGTGGAGGAGGGGCATGTGCAGAGACAAAGAGGCAAAAGTGCTGCAGGTGAGTGGAGAAGGCAGGCAGCCGGATGGACAGACAAACAGACCAAACAGTTTAACTGCATTGGAAGATTCACACGAAGGCAGTGGAGCCGTCTCGTGTTCTGGTGACATGGATACGAAGACATTGGTCGCTCGATTTTCATGTAATGCAGACATTAAAGGAGAATTCCGGCCTAGAAGGTAATCGTACCTTTAGAAGTTGTTATTATCTCCCCAAAAAGTAGTCCAGGTGTTGTTTTTTCCATAACATGCTATCTTCTTGTCCATTTGCCATACCCGACCACGGCTTCAAACAGGAGCGATTGGTTGAATTGTTAATTTGCTTATTTCTCTCGCTCGAAAATCATTTTTTTCTGTAAATGCCGTACATAATGCCACTAGTCAGTAAACAGTGAAGCCGTGAACTTTGAACTCACGTTTAAGATCTCGTCGAGACGTATCAGAAGTCTCGCGAGACAAATTTTCAAAGTTCACAGCTTCTCGCGAGACAAATTTTCAAAGTTCACAGCTTCACGACAATAATGGCGGCACCCGGTGGGAATAGACACTGTTGTATTATGTACTGCAAAACTTTACCGATTTTCAAGCGAGAGAAATAAGGGGATTAACAATATAACCAATCGCTCCTGTTTGGAGCTGTGGTTGGGTAGGGCGAATGGACAAGAAAAACACCTGCACTACTTTTTGGGGAGATAATCTAAAGGTTAAGATTACCTTCTAGGCCGAAATTCTCCTTTAATGGACTGACACTGGACATACACGTTTGACGGAGAAGATTATGACAAGTCTCATGCTTCTACTGTACATCCAAACATTCAATGTGGAGGGATTATAAAGCTATGAGTGATCAACCCTCTCAATGATCTGAGATGATTTTTGTTTTGTTTGTTTTTTCCCTATGAAAGGAAAAACAATAATTGTGCTGTATTGTATTAATTTACCACAAGACCAAATAAAACTACCACTAAAAACTACTACTACCTCAACAACATACCCTCTGATGTTATGTTCAGTCCATCAGTAGATACAGTACACACTGACAGGCACTAGAAATGGTATGATGAGAAATATGATAGTAGTAGTACACTGAACAATATCTTTGTAGAATTTATATTATAATAATCAAATGATTCTTTAAGGTGTCTCTAGTGTGCTATAATCATTTATCAACATGGAAACAGAAAACGCCTATTATCAACAGTGTTTAAGCACCTGCTTATCCCACTAATAACAGTTAATCCCCCTGATTACAATGTACAAACAGCACTGCTGTAATACGTACAGTACAACCTATTATATTAAACAAGGGCTGACATTTTAGAATGCAGTATTCTACTGTTCCAGTTGTTTAGAGCTGAATGCCATTTATTGTAAATCTTAAATTAATATAACCTTAGAGACTGAATTCACAACTCGTTAGCTCCCGAATTACCATGATGATCGAAATAAGAAAAGGCCTGAATAGACCATTATTATGTATTGTTAATCCAACTAAGATGTGATCCATAAGGAAATGCTGGTGTGTTGTTAATCAAATAGCAATTCCCATAGCCCTGTATACAATTGAATCTAAGAAAACATGGCATACAAGATAACGGTTAACATTCCCTGAAGAGAGGCGAACTAACCAACCAAAAAACAAGGACAGGCCATGCTAAACAAACAATGTGTACCGTGCATGACCGACAGAGAGACAGAGACACACACTAGCGTCCATAACCAAAATACCTCTGGCTTTGAGTCAACAGGTGAGCCTGCCTCCTCCCCCTGCACCACAGGAGGAGGTTGGTGAGGGAGATGGAGAAAAGGCAGAGAGGGAGAGAGAGAGAGAGAGAGAGGGGGTTAAAGGAGAGAAGCAGAATTAGCCAGGCTTGTTAACGTCACAGTGGGGATAAGGAGAGAAGGACTGTTAGAGGAGAGAACTACGCTCGTTAAAAAATAAGGGGAAAAAAGAAAGTCAGGAGGAAAGAGGTCATGTTAGATTTGAGCAGCAGATTAAAGGAACTGCGAGGAAAGGAGAGGGAGCCTTGAATTCCATACAGAGCAGTCTTACGGAGAGAGGGAGAAGGAGAGGACTAGGGGAGGACAGAAATCAGGCCGAGGAATGAGGGACTCAGGAGAGAGAAGAGATAGTGGGGAATAGGGATTATGTTCTAAAATAAAAAAAAGGACTGGAAAGAAGCATGTGGACATGTGTTAGTTGTCGCAGTTTGTGAGGGACTGTGTGCCGCAGGAAAATGCTAGCGCAATTCTTGGTCGGACAATTGTTTATATTCGCCTTAAGACTGCTCAGTATTGTATTTACAGTTGTAGCTGAATATTTGTTTTACTGTAAAATGTGCAAGCTCAGACACATGCTGTTATCTTGACTGACTTCATGTATTGAAGTCAGTCATGTGTATGGACACATAACTATACACCTTCCAAGGCTCTTTCAGCTATGACAATTTTATGAGGGAAAAGAGAAAGTAATTGCATTTTGTGTGTGTTGACCTGGCTTATCGTATAACGTCCCGTCTTGTACCTTAATCTCCATGGTCCTGGTGGGAGTTGGGTAGGCGTCAGCCCTCTCTGTCTGGTCCTGGTCTTGATCCAGATCGTGACCGTAGTGCCGATCCTGCTCCTGGTCTTCATACTGGTCCTGGTCTTGGTCTGGAAAGTGGTACTGGTCGTGGTCCAGGTCCAGGCTGCCCTCCTGGTCCAGGTCTTCCCTGGACATGAACTGGGTGCGCGAGCTGGAGCTTCGCTGGGACAGCTGGTCTGTGCTGTCTCCTAAAGCCGAGGCTGTGGGAGGAGATCAGAGCAGTGCACCAGTCAACCATCAGAGTTCTAAAGTCTACTCCCTCTGGCACATCTCCTTGATCTGACTCTGAAGCAAGCAAGAAAGGTGAGAGAGAGACACAGCAAATGGGAGGCACAACTCATCCTCACAAAACAAATGTATATGGATTATGCAGAAAACTCATCAAATGAAAAGCAAAACAAAACAGAAAAACAAGGTGCCATGGAGTCATTTTGTTACAGCAGTGGTTCTCAGGAAATATATGTGATGGAGAGATTTACACACAGACTTAGGATAAGAGGAACTGTTTCTTGAGAAATGGGAGAAATGGACTGAATTCATAACCCAGGATAATGACACCACAAATGTATAATATGGACTTCAGTGTGATGATATAAATGATGTAAAAATTTTGACCCTGTGATTATGTACATACAGTATGACAAGCTGCTAATAAAACATTTAAAAGTTAAAAAAAGTTAAATATATTAGTTAAATATAGGGTAAATGATAAAAAATGTGTCGCAGACCCAGAGATGGGTCCTGACTCCTGAGTAGGGATGGAGCCCTAAACATGGGTAGCTCGATAACCCGATAACAGATTTATTGAGTACCCGGTATCAGTAAGCTTTGGGCTTATCAAGCTTTGTTATCGAGCATAGTGACCCATGATGTCACATTTAAACAATCAAGACAAGAGGCGATCAAGAAATTATTACATTACTATCCATAATATAAACCATTAACACTTATTACACACTAATGAATGATTGTTTTAATGATATTTAATGATAATGTTTGTTACACCTGTCAATTGTCATCTTCATAGATTGGTCAGCAACAAACTCAGTCACAACAACTGGTCAATAAAAAAAGATGCCAGTTATGTTCTGAATTTGTCGTGTCATATCTTTCCACAAAATATTAGAAAACACTCAATAGTGGGCTCGATAAAAGCCCGGCTCAATAAGCAGGATCGATAAGGTGCTCATTATCAATAAAAATGAATGAGCTCCATCCCTACTCCTGAGCAGGGGCGTCACAAGGGGTAGGAAAGTGGGACTGAGTTACCAGGGCCCAAGGTGGAGGGGCCCTAGTAACTTTAGCTATTGAAAAATAGCAGATATACAAGCTCACAGCGCGGCTGCGAGCTTGTAGATCTGCTATTTTTGAAAAGTCGTGAAAATGTGTGCAAATCTTTGAATATGTATTTTTTAAGCGGACATTTGTAACTCAAATCTTGCTTCCGGGGGGGTCCCTGGAACTAAATATTTTGAGATGGGGGTCCGTGGCCAAATACATATCATCTTGGGGGTCCTTGACATAGGTTTATTGCACACATTTTCACGATTTTCCAAAAATAGCATATCTACAAGCTCGCAGCGCGGCACTCGGTGCCGCGCTGTGAGCTTGTATATCTGCTATTTTTCAATAGTTAACATTCATGGGGGGCCCGCAGTGAATCCTTGTACCCAGGGCCCAGAATTTGGTGTGACGCCCCTGCTCCTGAGTGTGACCCAGTGTTTTGGACACAGTGCAGCCTGGACCCCACTTTGAGAAGCAGTGGTCAGCGCCCTCACCTCCATCCACACTGCGGGGCAGCAGGTACCTCTTGCTGACAGAGCGCTCAAACTGCGGGGCAGGCCTGTCAATCAGAGCGCTGGCCTGTCTGGTCTGGGCCTGGGTCCGCCCACTGTAGCGGAACTTGGAGCCAATAACCAGGAAGCCCTTGGGAGGCGGTTCTGGAGAAACCAACCTATAGGATCGTTCGGTTTGAGGTAAAATACAATACAAGAGCAGAGGTTAAATATATACAGTATATCGTCGTTGTCGGGTAGAAACCTTGTATGTCCAAAACCGCTCGTGTCGTGTTTATCATTCTAAAAATGATTTAAAACTAGTGGAAATAGCCGATCTACAAGCACACAACGCCTCGCACAGCGAGGCGTTGTGTGCTTGTAGATCTGCCATTTTCACTAGTCTTGAGCGACAGTCTTGTATGATGAAGCAGGGCTTTACTTTACGAAAAAAGATGCAAATTTGAAACTTGGAGATACGAGGTTTCTGCCCCACAGTGACAATATATATTTATTCGATAACCTCTACAGTCCACTAACTTATACACTATATGTGTCATTCCACTATTACACTATAATTGGCCTACAATAACTGATGAGGAATTTGCAATTCGGGGGAGATTATTGATTCAGTCCCATGGGACCGTTGCTTCATTGACAAATCTACTGTACCAAACAGGGTTTGCTGTGCAATGGAGCATGCAGTGTGCAAAACAAATCACCCTATGCGTGGGTGCTTTTGTTTGTTTTTGCCAACGTGTGTGTGAATGCATCGATCAAAAGACACTAACAACATTGGAGGCTCTGCTAATTACTCACAAGCTAAACCAAAATTAAACCTGGATTACATTTCCTCTTTTCCTATTCAGTTGAACACAGCACACGCAACGTGTGTGTGTGTGTGTGTGTGTGTGTGTGTGTGTGTGTGTGTGTGTGTGTGTGTGTGCGCGCGCGCGCGCGCGCGCATGCACGCGCACATGCATACACGCACGCGATGTAAAGTAATTAAGTACATTTACTTAAGTTCTGTACTTAAAGGAGTAGTTCACCCCCAAAATGACTTTCTTTTCTCTATTGATTAGTCACGGCATGGAGACTTGAGTTCAATAATATTTTTGGTTTTTTGTTGCATTCCTAAGACAACATTTTTGAGCGGTGGTTACACCGTCTCCTATACGTGGCCGTGTGTGTATGCGTGCGTGTGTGTGTGTGTGTGTGCGTGTCTGTATGTAGCCTGAAGTACCTTTTCTGACCACACATGTTAAGGGAGGGGCGCTGTTGTTCAGGCCAGGCCAGACACACACACACACACACACACACACACACACACACACACACACACACACACACACACACACACACACACGGGGGAAGGGGGGGGTGATGGATATTTTTATTATTAATATTTTTTTTAATATTTTTTTAATATTGTTTTAATATTTTGTATTATTATTATTATTACCCTTATTATTACCCATATATATACTGCAACCCCCGCTGCACCCACCCAGTAGTGCTGTTGTGCAGCCTCCAGGACCACCGCTCAGTTCACACGGGTGTGATTTTTATTATTATAGTACATTTACCTCCATTAATTCCGGATGGGGACCCGAATGCATTTCGGAATCAATGGGGGTAAATTTACTATAATCAAATTTTTGTCTTATGAATTCGACTAATACAACAAAATATTATTGAACTCAAGTCTCCATGGCGCAAGTAATCAATAGGAAAAAAGTCATTTTGGGGGTGAACTACTCCTTTAATTTTTGAGGTATTTGTACTTTACTTGAGTATTTCCAATTTCCAGTTCTTTTACTTCTACTCCACTACATCTCGGATCCAAATATTGAACCTTTACTCGACTACATTTATTTGAAAACTTTGGTTACTAGTTACTTTGCAGATTATACATTATAATATTATAAAACATACATTAACCATTTCAGCACTATTTCATACCTAGGCTATTTGAAAATAGCCCATCAACAAGCTCGTGCGTGCCATGGCCTACCTGAAGAAGGTGTGATGTTCAATGCAGACTTTCCACAGGCGCTTAGAGGCGCGGTGGTTGGGGAGCTTGAAGCCTATGGTGCTCTCAAACTGTTCATACTAGTAGGGGGTGCGTGGTGGGGTTGGGGGGGTCATGGTGGAGAGGAGTGCAGGTGATGAAGAGGGAGAGGAGAAGCAGGTGGTGGAAAAAAAGGGAGAGTGAGAGGAAGTAGTGCGGACGGAGGGGGACGACCAGTGAGGGGAATCGTGTTTATTCTGAGATGACGGGGGGGGAAAATCAATTTAGTTTCTCTGTTTCCTGGCAGAAATACAGTATATTCTTGTGTTCCCCGCGGCTGTTTTTATTGCTGTGTCAGGTACATTTTAATTCCTAAATGACCCTACAACGAACAATTCATGCTCTCTGGATTTCACTGTTCTGAATGAATGTTTCTCTAATCAATAAGTTATTATCAAAGTGGGAAGTCTGGCAGTTTTCAGAGAGACATAAATTCATGAGTTACGAGTTAAACTTTTGCCTAGTATGAAACAAGCCGTGGTTAGAGAGTCCGCCCTGAGATTGGGAGGTCGGGGTTCAATCCCTGGCCGGCCCATACCAATTAAAGACTCAATGCCAAGGACCCGATGCCTCCCTGCTTGGCACTCAGTATCAAGGGTTGGCACGGATCTCCAGCTCCCTCCCTCACTAACTCTTGCTCTTTGCGATGAGTCGATCAGCTTGCTGAGGTTCAGCACACATGGGTTAAATAGGTTCCAGTCCCAGTCCCTCTCCCCCTCACTGATCAAGCTCAGGTCTGATGGAACACACAACAGAAATCGTGGCCTTACAACCCCCATTTGTGCCGACCTCGGAATCTCCTTACTGAATATGGGCATGTGACATGAGATAACAGAAACCGTTGAATTTAACAACACCAATCTGCACTGGTGGACAGTAACTAAGTACATTTACTTGAGTACTGTACAGTATGACTTTCACAAACAATAGAAATAACAATGGCAATTTGCACTGATCAACCTGTGGCATTAAGTCTCATTTGCACCAACAAGGGCACAGTCACCAGCACCTGTGGAAATCCCAGTGGGATTATAAACGCTATTTTCTGACTAAATAAGGCTATGGGTATGTGATAAAAAAAAAGATCACTCAGCATTTGTAATTTCCCTTCTTATAGTATTAAACCCTGGGCACAACCGCATGAGTTGGCTCGGTTGGATAATAAAGGCAATGACGGATGCCTGGGTGATAAACTATATTTAATCACTGCAGGAATAGAAACCCAGAGTGAGCACAATGAATGCAAAACTTTACACCTGGCCATCCGTGCTTTGAAGTTTACACAAAGGGAGACGGCCTATTTTCTCTAGAAGCACAAAGACCTAACACACTAAACTTTATAGTACTGCATCTCCAAAAGCCATAAATCATGCTCGGAAAGACACTCTTAGATATTCTCTTATCTCTTATTATTTAGTTAGCAGTAGACTAGACTTCTCTTAACGTATACAACTATTATAGACCAAGATGAAGCTCAGAAGTAATACTTTCATCGAACCATGAAATGAGTCATTGTTGCTGCTTGGAACGGGTTATCATGACAGCCGATCATATCATTTCAGCTAATGTGAATTCATGAAATCACAGAAACGTGAAGTTGGCTCTTAATGTAATGCCTTATTCCACTTGTCTCAGTTTCGTTGGGAAGGCTGTCATGAGTTGTAGTAGTGCCACTGTGCTAACAGGATCTGTGAGAAGTGCTATAGTACTACTGTAGCTTCAGCACGATGCATTGGATAACATCAAGACAACGTACAGTAGCTACCTCTCCTGGGCGGATCTTGATGTAAAAGTTGCTCCTCTTGTAGGAGATCTTCAGGATCTTTGGCCAGGCGAACCGGTTGATCCTCAGCCGGTCTCTGTAGATGAGAAGCCCATTGGCACTCACACCCAGCATGATGTCAATGCCCTCTGAGTCCTGACAAGGAAGACATAGAAACAACCCATCACAAGATGTTTGGAAGCTACAAGCTAACAACGCATCGAGTTGAGACACGTTGTGAGCTTGTAGATCTTATCGGTTAATGTTCCCCCCAGAACAGGGATGCTAGGGTTTAAGTGGCTAAACAGAGTGACGAGAGTTAATTGTAATGCACATGTTAGTTCCATTTCTGTGCACCTTGGCATGATGCAGGTCCACTCCATACATGGAGAGCTTCTTGGCATTTTCTAGAAAGTTCACCTCTGCCTCCGCTGGAGTCATGCCCCTATGGCACAAATGTCAGACATAATCATCACCTCTTTAGCAACGCATTCATGAGGAATCAACAAATTCTACAGTATCTTGCAAATAGGATCATGACATTCATCTTACTAAAAATATGTATGTATTAAATACAAATACAACCGTCTCATCTACCAGGACCATGAGGATCGACCCCTTCAATTGAACGCCTTATGAATCACATCAACAATCCTTCCTCTGCACTCTGACCTGTAGTTGTGGTGCAGTTCCATCACCCTCTCCTCCAACTCACGCGTCTGGTTGGGAGCAAAGCGGAAGTCGCAGACGTAGTCGGGGCCGTGCTCCTCCACCTCATAGTCGCCCAGCTCAGCTTGGACCGTGTAGGACCCCAGGAGAGCGTGGGTGACAAAGGAGCAGGGCAGGCGACCTGACAGCATGTCATCTCTCAGCTGGAGACACAAGTAGTATCTGGAAAAAGATTGGAGTGCAATGTTTGCACACAGAAACTCTGAAACATGGCCCAAATACAGTACTTCCCCTTGGGACTTTTTGACTAAGAAGAATAACCAAAAAATATCAGATCTACATGTTGACAACGCGTTGCAATGCGAGATGTTGTGAGCTTGTTGTGAGCTATATTTTCCAAACATTTAGAACATATGAAATAGGGCTTAAGAGGTTTAAATTCACATGTAAGCTTTTACATCTTCTATTTAAGAATTGTTTAGAGAAATATCTTAACTGTTTGGAAACGTTTTAATAATTTAGAATTTTCTTTTCTTTTCTTCTGTGGGTCCCTGGCACAAAAGAAATGAAGATGGGGGTCCACGGCCAAAATACATCAAATTTGTTTTAGTCGAAGCAAAAAGGGACATTTGTAGCATACAGCCCACTGTACGTTCTCCCTCACCATTGACTGCAATGTTAAGTAGTCAACTCTCTGTCACCTCCGATTCTGTCTGTGGTCAATTAATGTGTGCTTCAGTGTAACGTACAGCATAACATGGTACATGTGTTGCCATTGACATCTCTTTTCTATTTTTATATGACTACTATACAAAGTGATTCCCTCCAGGCAGGGTAATACATCCTAACTGAATAGCTGGGGCTAACAGTAATTCGTTGGGCTGTTAGCTTTTCGTGGCCCTCGAACAAATCACTTTCATAGCTGGTTGTGCTGTCATCTGACACAAACAAGCAAAGATAGCCTATGTTAATGACCGGTACAGTGTTACACTATTGAAACAAAATAGGTGATCCCACATAAGACAGAAAGCTGGCTTAATTCCTAGAACTGCTTGCAATAGTGAGTGAAAATAAATAATATGCTACAGTATATTCAAAGCAGAAGTACATAAGTTGGCCTCGTACTGTATGTGAGAAATTGGTATCCGATTGATGTTTGTGTTGTTGGATTCAGGGTTTACCTTGTGATGTCTTCGATGAGTATAGAGGGGTCCGGGGGATAGAACTTGACAGAAAATCCAAAGCTCCAGGAACCAACTGTGGAGTAAATATCAAACCGTTAACGCTGGTAATGTTTTAGTGTGCGTTTGTTTATGGGCCAGTTTATGAACAGCTGTGTGCACAAACATGTGTGTGCGTGCGTTTGTGCGTGTGTGTGGGTGGGTGTGTGTAGGTGCATGCGTGTGTGTGCGCGTGTGTGTGTGTGTTAGAGAGAGAGAGAGAGAGAGAGAGAGAGAGAAAAGGTATGTATTTTGCATACAGTATTTATTTGTATGCTTTGTTTTATTTTTACTGTATATACACTACAGTATATTGGTGTGTGCATATGCCAGCTACTACACTTACCTCGAATTTGCTTCTTAATCTCTTTGGAGGGATCCAACCAATTCTGATAAGAAGAAGAGAAAATCCCACTTGAGAAAATATTCCCCAGCTAAACCATCCCTTTAAGTCTCTTTCTCAAGCACCCCTTTCACTACACTTGAAAGTCAAATGTATTCACTGCAGAAATGCAATGCAAAGTCAAATCCTCAGTGTTAATTGACCCATTTGTAACTCAAAGGCTGCACAGAGAATTCTACAGGCTGAAGACGATTCTATGAATGAGGATATAAATGCCAGTTAGAATTTAGAACCAGATGGTCTGATGTCACCGAGGGGCACTATCATGGTGCTCTGTACAACCCACATGCCACTCTGAAAAGGACATACTAAGCTTCTAATCACTCTAAAGGGGTAAAGGTCATATGTCATGTTACTCTCAAGCCGCAAATGGGTCACACCACACACACAGGACTGTGAAAAGGGTCAACCAGGGTCATATTACCTGATCGATTCTCAAAGTAGCCTACAGGTTCTTAGGCTATAGCCTAATCTTATGTCTTAAAAATAAGTCAGTGATTAGAAAAAGTATAGAAAGATTTCTTTAAGCTAAAGCTACAGTACAGTAAGCTATTGTTGTTGCAATGACAATGATCTACTACTACTACTGCTGCTGCTACTACTATTGATTGATTGATTGATTGATTGATTGATTGATTGATTGATTAAAAACTTTATTAGACGTTTGCATAGGAAAAAGTTTCATGACAGTACAGTTCACTGGTACAAGGTCAACTAAAAGGATCGACACTTCAAAAAAGCCCTTGGGCTTGTTTAAATTGGGGTCCTTTTTTAACTCATATAACATTGAATGACAGACAAATAAAACACAGTACTATGCAGAAAAAATAAGAAAACAGTTGTAAAAACACAAAATTAATGGCATTTACAATAGAAAGGCCAGGGGGGAGGTACTAGTACTGTCTTACTACTACTTCAAGCTATTGAAAGATTTTCTCTTTTCAGTCAAACTGAATAAATCATTATGATAACAGTTTGACCTTGGAGTCCAAAAAAACGATTTCCCCGAGAAGTTTTCACAAGAAAATAAAGTTTCAGAAGCATTTGAAGTTAAGGCTCTGAATAATAAGACCGGCGCCCCAGGGCAATCGTAGCAGCACTGCAACACTCTGCCTTAATAAAACGAATCCTCCATTTGGATGAACATTTATAATGGGAATCTCCAAACTTTTAAGCTGTGATTATCTGTAATTATCCCTGCACTTACATAATGCTGCTGTCAGGCAGACACCTCTTATCTCCATATTCTAGCTTTTTGTGTGCTGTACGTGTTGGCGTGTAAAAGGAAACTTAAAGTTATACTATGTAACTTTTTTAATAAAATAAATCTTAAAATTGTCCTAATTATTAAATCGCTAAAGTTTTAGAACACCCACTCTGTTAATTTCAGCTCCCAAAGCCTTTTCTTTATATGTGTTCTACTGAGCCCTGGTGGCCGTGACCGGGGCTGTTTTTCCCGGCAAAATTACGTCATATGCATCATTCTGTACACGTGTCTCCCTACCGGCCAATAACAGCCCAGATCATACACTGCCGAGCTCTTCAGGAAGTACACTGCAGTGTTTACACTGGTCAGGAGTTTAGCATGTATCTCCCCAACCGCTGCTCGTAGAGGGACACGAAAGACCTCTACGGATAGGTCTCGGCGAGGCGAGGCGGACGCGGTGGCCTGAAGGCCCGGTCCGCGGCGAAAAACGGACGAAAAAAGCAGACGCGACCGCGGTTTGCTATAGCGCTACTGACCACTAGTTGAGCAACTTACACAGTATAGCTTTAACAAAAGCCTTAGGCCCCAAACAAAAAAGTTTGATTTTGATTTGATCAAGAGTAGCAGATCCATAAGCGCGAAACGCAGTGTGAAGCAACGCATTTTGAGCTTGTAGATCTGCAACATTTATGACATACTGTATTTTAATTATTTCAACGTTTTTCAGAAAAGGATTTAGAAGACGTTTTGAGAATGGTCCTCAGGTCTAAATTGGTTAATAAACCGGAATCCTCTATTTGGATTAACATTTATAAAGGGAATCCAAACTTTTAATCTCTGAATATGTGTAATCCCTGCACCTACTGTACATATGTACAACAGCACTAAATTAAAGCTTATTTTGACAGACTGAGTAATACATCTTGTTTATCATGGTGACTACATGGGCCGCCGACTGGTCTTTAATAATTATTAATCAAGTGCAGAGACATGAAAGAGGATGAACATAAGTGACAGGCTGTGACCTGTTCCATGTGGCTTCAAAGGATGGCAATATACAGTATTAACTGTAGTAGCCACTAGCCAGCTACTGAATTAAAGAATTGGCTTTAATACGATATTTGTGTGAACCATATTACTGTACTTAACGTTAACAGTAAAATAATGAGAGTCAGTTGGCTCATTACTGAGTGAGCCAACTGACATGTGCGTGGAGTGACGTTTGTTTGTGTGGGTGTGTGTGTGTGTGTGTGTGTGTGTGTGTGTGTGTGTGTGTGTGTGTGTGTGTGTGTGTGTGTGTGTGTGTGTGTGTGTGTGTGTGTGTGACCTTGGTGTTGTCCGTGTCGTGGAAAGACAGGCCAAAGTAGTCCCTCTCCAGCAGGTTCAGATGGCCGCACACCATGTCCAGAAGAGTTTGGCCCTTGGCAAATTTCTGTTCCACACACACACACACACACACACACACACACACACACACACACACACACACACACACACACACACACACACACACACACACACAATGTAGGTTACAATAGGCAGGTACACATGCACAAACATTTATTTTTATCAAGACAGTGTCGGTGAAAAGAAAACACCAAGTCCTTTACCAGTAGCATATAATCTGAGGAATATGTCATAAGCGAGTCATTATTGATTTCCCCTCACTGAATATGGAATTGGTTGTTTGGTGAAGAGTTCATTATGTACCGTATGTTTCTCATAATGAAGTACTGATTATTTCCATTATAAATAAGGGGCGGAAAGGATCTAAAAGGGAGAAATATACCAGCAACATTAAAGCCCAGTCCTGTCAGGATGAGAACCTTTACAGCTCAATAGGTATCCGCTCCTGTTGAGTGGGAGGAACCATGGGCTATATTATGCCCATATAAGGGGAGGAATCGCATCTCACAGCCCTGGTGCTCCATAAGGCCACACCTATTTCCTATCTAGACCTGCAGGGCAGAGAATCAGGGCTCTGTGGGTTCCACATGCGGCCTTGGCAAATGTGTCTCCATACGTGCAACGCACACACACACACACACACACACACACACACACACACACACACACACACACACACACACACACACGCTCATCTCCTGGGGAAACCGGCTCCTATGGCGACAAAGCAACCAAGCAGCAGTTACCATGGAAACAGAAGTAATAGGTCCCTTCTGTCTTTGCCTGCCCTCTCTGTCTCCCTCTCTTCTGCTCATTCTTACATCTCTTCCTCTTGCTGACTCCCCCTCTCTCTCTCTCTCTCCCCCTCTCTCTCTTTATCGCCCCCACTCTCTCTGATGACAGGCCACAAATCTTTGTTCCTCCTCTGTAATAGAAATCCAGCAGTATAATTGCCATGCATTTTAAACATTCACGAAAGGCTAATTAATTAACAATTAAAACACAACCCTTGCCCTAATTGAATAAATAGCAGTCTAGTCACCCCACTGTCTTGTCTTGTGGAGTACGGTGCTGATTAATAAGCAGAGACAGCTGCCTGGCAGTGGGGTCGTCACGAATATATTCGATTTTTCCAACAAAATGAAATTGCAAAACGCCGTTCAGGTGGTCCCCCAAGCATGCCGGCCAAATCAGGGGCTGTCGATGTGAGTCTGCCATCACTCCAATTGGCCCCAATCACATTTCAGCCACTTGTTCTATGGGCTGATTTTATTAGCAGCCATTTGCCGTAATCCCAGAAATCCATTTTGCTGATTGCCTCAGCCATGCAAACCAGGCCAAGAGAGAGAGAGAGAGAGAGAGAGAGAGAGAGAGAGAGCACTTGTGTGGACAGGTTAAAAGACAGACCAAGGAGAAAACAGATCTGTCAAACTGAGCTACTTTAAGTAATGTAAGAGAGAGTGAGTACTGTAGCAGCATGGAATCCAACAGGTTGTCTACTGTAAAGTAAAGCAGTCAAATTTAAATGAACGTAGAGATCCTAGAGCTCACACATATATCAGAAGAAGTCACGGTGTAGCTACCAGGGAAATGTGAATGATAAAACACCCCAGCATTGACTTGTGATGGAAAAGCACTGTTCTGGCTAAGCGGCATCCCGGAGGGTATGATTCAACATCTCGCTATACTATACTGTAGCTCCAGTGGAGTAAATTTACTTAAGTACTGTACTTAGGTACCATTTTGAGGTATTTGTACATTACTTGAGTATTTCCAATTTCCAATACTTTTACTTCTACTCCAGTACATCTCAAATCCAAATACAGTATTTATTGCGATTGAGGTCGCAGTTAAGTCTGAAAACCGGCACATCTTGTCCGCGTATCCGCGTATCTCTGTAGGTCACGCCTGACACTGTGGTTCCCCTGACTCATCACTGTGACATCACAGGTCGGTGTGGTTTGCTGCAGTGTTGTAGTGCTAAATTTGGAAGTGTGGGCACTCACCGCGCGTGTACGCACATGCACGTGCGTCCGTGCACGTGCATATAACGTTTTCGCTGGCTTAAAACGGGTCTGCCCAGTGGCAGAAATAGCCTTAGATCAGTGGTTCTCAACCAATAATTTGATGACCGGATCATCAGCCAAACTTCCCATGCAAAATAGCTCCACAACTGATATTTCCAATTAATGAATCCATTTTCAAATCTTATATTACCATCTGCTGTTAGTCATGCTCATTTCAACCAATTGCTGGGTCAGAACGACCTGAAAATATAATATCAACTGACTTGACTTGAGAGAAGTGTGGGCACTCCGTACCCCCGCGTTCCCCCCCCACTACATCCCTGGTTTGCTGTGATGTCAGGGGAACCACTCTTAACAGAATGGTTTTGCTGCTCTGACATCACGCTCTGGCTTCAATGTGATGGCACACAAACAGAATCCCTTTTATGCCCATATATGGAGTTCCCTTACTGTATGTCATCAATATTAAGCCCATACAGGGCCACCGATAGGGGGGGGTAAAGGGTACTCTTTTCCCCCCTCCCGGAAAGGGGGGGGCCCCGTTGAACACATGAGTTCAACGGGACTCGGGAGCAGTCTAGTTTGTGTAGGAAAGATTTTGTGCTTTATATAAACCCTATTATATTAAGCCTAAATGGTTCTGCCGCCGTGTAAAACTGTTTTTAACAGTTTTTTTACTTCAAAAATGAATAATTTCCCGTGAAAAGAAAACATATTTTTTTGGCCCCCGGGCGAAAAACTGAGGGGGGCCCACGTGGAGGGGGGGCCCAGGTCTTTGATCTTGACCCCCCTCCCAAAAATCTGTCAGACATCATAGGACTTACACATAACGAATAACTGAGTAAGCATGATTGGGCTCTCACAGCATATCTCCATATACAGTACATGAATCTCCATATATGGGTACCAGAGGTTTTACTTGTAACAGAGTATTTCTATATTGCAGTATTGATACTTTTACTTAAGAAATACAAGCCCTTTTTCCACCACTGCTTCAATACAATTAACATTGTGCAGGTTATCTAGTGCAGGATCTACTGTACAGCAGATGAAAGTGAGAAAGTGAGAACATTAAAGTAGAGTTCCATACTGTAGCTCACACAGATATCAGAAGACGTCACAGTGTAGCTACCAGGGAAATGTGAATGATAAAACGCCCCAGCATTGACTTGTGATGGAAAAGCACTGTTCTGGCTAAGCGGCATCCCGGAGGTTATGATTCAATATCTCGCTATACTATACTGTAGCTCAAACGAAGCACAATAAAGATTTAGAGTAGCTCAAACCAATGAGAACCTGACGTATGATTCATAACAGAGACAAGATGGTCTGATTATCTTTAAGCTGCTTAAGAGGAGATTATAGCTTGGTTCCGTTTCAGTGAAATTACATACTGTATTTACTGCACTGTACGTGTTAACTGAAAGGTGATAGGTGACTCGACTTTTCTTTATCTAACTATTCATTTACCGAATGTCTGTCTGTCTGTCTGTCTGTCTGTCTGTCTGTCTGTCTGTACGTACGTACTCTGACGTCATAGTACTGGCGTCACAGACTGGCCTTGACACAGAAAACCATATATGGCATAAAAGAAAGCCAGACAGACAGAGATAAGAGATCTCCATATAATGTATGGGCAAGAAAGGGACACGGACGGACGGACGGACGGACGGACGGACGGACGGACGGACGGACGGACGGACGGATACAACGGGTATTGTGCAACTGGACGTCAATGGTGATTATTCTGCCCAACGGGCACTGGTCTAGTATATATACTAGTATACAGTGATGTCATTGCGTGCGCATCCCGCATCAAAAACTCATTCAAGTCGCCCAGAGACTCATTCATGTCATGGTCCTGGGGTCCCGGGGATGCGCCTCCATTGGAGTCCATGTTAAAATAAAATGGGTGTCTGTAGCCTAGTGTATTCAGAAATCCTAGTTCTAAGTTCAAACATTAGCCAAATTGTAAAATAAATATAAGAAATAGGCAAACATTTTGAAAATAGCCGATCTACAAGCTCACAGCGCTCGAAAACATTGTATTGAGGACTCATAAAACTTTTCTGGGACCCATTTGAATGACCACCTGTGGGTCCCGGGACCCATTACATTGAAAACCTAGTAACATAACTGAGTATATATATACATATTATTATTTTTTTATCTACAGTATGTTTTTATTGGTCAGGTATAATCTAAGGTGAGGGGTGAGGGAGTGAGGAATGAAATAATAATAAACACCAGGAATGTCAATAAAGTAATTTATGAAATAAATAATTGCTTTCTTTTCAAAGATAATTGTGTAATTAATTATGGATAAAATCAATCAATATTCGTAGTAAATGGTCTCTTGAAAATAACACAACGGTCTTTGCTTTAGCTCGATAAGAGTGGGCATTGAATGAATAAGCTTCATGATTGGTATCATCAATTTAACAATGGAATGTGTAATATCCTTGTGTGCATGTACAGTATAAACTCATTGAACTGTACCGTACGGTATGTGCATGTGTGTGTGTGTGTGTGTGTGTGTGTGTGTGTGTGTGTGTGTGTGTGTGTGTGTGTGTGTGTGTGTGTGTGTGTGTGTGTGTGTGCATGCGTGTGACTGTGCATGTATGTGCGTGAATGACAGAGCATATGGACATGCAGCCTCAGGGTGAAGCAACGAGGTAAGCACGTGTGGGAGTTCTTCCATTAACGCCCAGGCTGGAGGTTAAGGATTGGACCATGTAAATGCACTGCGCTCCATCAATATCCAGAACATTGTGAGCCACAGATCAATGTGGGAGAGGCTTCCCTCTGTTTATATCATCACGGCCCAGTTGTTCATCGAACATCATTACTGTAATGCTGCTGGATTTCACTGTATTCATCTCTGTGCCTATTATCCACAGGACCATAATAAGCTGAATGCACACACACACAAATACATATACATTACACATGCACACGCACGCGCACTCGCACACGCACACACACACACACACACGCACACACACCCTCTACTCCACTCTCTGCTAATGGTACCTTCCTCTTCTCCATCTTTCTCCCATTCCCTCCCCCCACTCACTCCATCGTTCTCTTCCTCCTGCTCTTTCCCTCCCTCATTCTATTTTCTCCCTGGACGCACATAAGAGAAGCCATACGTCAACCATATGGATTTCCTATCAAAGCCCAATACCTCTGATGTCAATGCCTAGGTTGAAGGAGTTAGTATGCGCGCAGTGTGTGTGTGTGTGTGTGTGCGCGCGCGTGTGTGTGCCAGCAACAACAAATAAGATTGAGGGTTAGACTAAAGGTGGTAGGTGATTGTAAATGTTGGGCGTGGGGGCGGGGAGACTGCTCTCTGTCTGTTGCAGCTCATGTATGCGTGGGGTTGCCTGGGTGACAGTTAGACCATAAAGAGCATGCGGCCGATGTGAATACGGCCCAGGCAGCCAACAAGATCATTCACATCACACATCACACTCCATCATCAGCGCCGGCCACAGTGCGGTTACGGCGCTGACGTTCGCATGATCCATCGCCCAGGCCGGAAGGCGGAAGACCCGCCCCAGCATCTCCGTGGCGGAATGCTCCACCTTAACATCCGCCCCTCCCCCTCTTCCTCTGAAATAACATCTGATCTGACCCAGAGGCTCGCGTCAGTGGTCCGCAAATTGTTTTGAGAAGGTGGTTGCTGTAAAATTCGTAATGACAAAATATCACTTCAAAGCAAGCCACCAGCACGGCTGTTCACCCACAAAAAGGTTAAACGTTCAAACACAAGATTACTGGTCGTTTAAGCTCCCACCCACCCTCGCCCCCCAAAGAATATTGGTCCTGATTCATTGTTTTTTTGTAGTGCTGTGCTGAGTCAAGGCCTCTGTTGGAAGGATCTAACACATGCTTCTGAAAATGGTTTCTCTCTTGTCGCCCTCCAGGGCGAGATGTGACTTACAAGCATGTGTTTTTGTTTCAAGGAGAAGTGACAAGCAGTCAAGATCAATGCGATAGAAACACCTTTCCGCTTTTGCTCCGAATCAATTCTACCATTTGCACATATCACTAATGAAGAGAAACACTTCCCATAGGTATAACTTTTCAGAATGTGAACATTGTGCAGAATCTGACACTAATTTAATGCTTGCTAGAGGATAATTGGCTCTTAAATTGGTGCCGTCTGTAGACACAGACAAAGGTCCATTAGTGTAGTATGGTTTAATTGGTGGACCGCTGAGGCACTTTCCTCCCATGCATGTTCTTGTGCAAGAGTGGGAATTAAATAACATACTGTACTGTACCTCCACTGCAGTGTCATAGTCAGAGCCGTCAAGCAGAGTGACTTTGACAGGGACAGTCTTGGGGCGCTTGGAGCTGGAGCTTTTCTGTGGGGACTTGGAGGCCTTACTGGGAGTCTTCTCTGAGCTATCATCCATGTCCCCGTGGTCCTCTGGCACCTGCAAGACAATCATACTAAATGAAGGCTAAAGGCTTTGCTTAGACTGCAGACACATTTGTTTCTCAGTTAAATACGATCTTTGGGACAGACTGTCAGATGGGATTTGTGTCATCAGACATCGCTGACAATAGTAGATCTACAGTCTCACAATGTGACATGTTGTGTATGAGCTTGTAGATTGGCTATTTGTGCAGAATGTCAACGTTGCATGGCAAAATATAAATCAGACACGTTTTTATTTTATTTTTTAGACTTGTTAAAACCAGTCTGATTCCAATCTGGATAGAGGCTAAAAATCTTATTTGGGCTGCAAGTCTGAACATAGCCTAAGGCAGTTACACCAGCAGCTGCACCTGTCTCTCCTCTGTCTTCAATTAAAATTGATTTTTCTTTTTTGTTATGCTGAGCCTCAAGTGACGTGCGTAATTGTGTCGGGCCATGAATTGAAAGATAAAATGATGTCTCTAATCATCTCATAGCGCCTATATCAAAGGCACTGTGTTGTCTGTGTGTGTGTGCGTGTGTGTGCGCGCACACGTGTGTGTGTGTGTGTGTGTGAGATGTGTTAAGATGTTAAGTTACTGGCATGGCTGGTGAGGTTTGCAGTCTTGCATATCAAACAGCGAGGCGGAAGAAGCCCCCCTCGAGTGATTGAGGGAGGCGGTGTAAAATGATCTACAGCTGCTGCTACTTCGACATCGCTCCCACCTGATTGGTCTTCCTGGCGTCACCCTCCATCGCACTCTTCATTTCCCCAGCCGAAGCCTCCTCTGTTGTCATAGAGATGGCTTCTGATCCTGCAATGGTACATAAACACAGTCAGTCACCGTCAAAACATTCTACCGCGGTTCCAAGGTCCGACCTAGAGTGCTTGCCAGGGCTGAAACATTTAATCTGCCTACGGACAACCTCTGTGACAGATCTTCTCTTTGGGATACTTTGATCAGATCACTGCTAACCACCAGCCCCCTATACGATAAACACTGAAAATATTCACTCAGTGGTCCTGCTTACAACCCTGAGGATGACATTCCATACGCCACATCCAGTCCACCGTTGCTATCGACAGGCATGATGTGGTCCTTTCAGTTTGTTTATACTTTATAGCTTCATTTACGCCAGTGAATCTTATTAATTTCAACAAACCCCAGTTTGATATGCATTACGCCACGGACCCCCATTTGATACCCATCTTTGTGTTCATTTGACTCTGAGAGTTACAGAACTGCGAGGGAGGTTTTGGACCCCTGGTGGTCCCCGGATCGTACGTTGAGAACCAGGGATTTGCGCTATGGGCTTTTTCCACATTTGGCCGTGATATTGTGCATATGGGACAAAGATAGAGTGAGAAGAGAGAGACGACAGGGGAAGAGATAGAATGAGTGAGAGTGGAAGATACACAGAGAGGCAGAGAGAGAGAGATGGAGTGAGAGAGTAAGACAGAAAACAGAGTCAGTGAGTGAGAGAGAGAGAGAGAAAGAATAAGCCAGGGAGAGACAGCCAGTCAGTTCTGGCTCACAGCCTCCCACAGGAGCACTCTGCATGAAGAACGTTGGCTTCAGGAGCCTCTCTCACACTAGCAGAGGAGATAGAATGAATTACATCAGCCAGCGAGCCCTGCAGCACCACACAAGACAGCAGACACAGAGACAGAGAGACAGAGACAGAGAGACAGAGAGAGACAGAGAATCAGAGAGACAGATACAGAGAGAGAGAGAGAGAGAGAGAGGCAGGGAGGGATAGTGGAGAAAGACAGATGGGAAGACAGGGAGAAGAAGCAAAGATGGAGGGCGAGGTTTCGGGCTAAAAAGAGAGGGCAGAGGGAAAACGTGACAATATTCAGGATCAGACCGGAGGAAGAGAGCGCCACAGAATTAGAGAGACAAGAGGTCAGTGTGGGAGTGACACACAGATTTGGAGAAGAGGAGAGGAGTCACACAGCAGAGTGCGAGACAAAGGGAGATACCACGCCTAGCTAAGACGAGCAAGCAGGGGATGGAGACAGATGAGGCTTGTCATTTGAAGGTGACCACTGCTCAGAGCCCGAGCTAACGTGGACTCTTGCGCAATGCGTTCTCAGCTGGCGATAAAACGAAAAATATATCAGATATTCCGATTAGGCTGTGCACTAAAGAAAAAATGAAACTCTGTTTGTCCAAGATAAAGACGTCATTCTGCACGTTTCTTATCAAGAAAACAGAACATAAGGACAGAGGTGCAAGCTTCTTCCAGCTACTACTAATGCTGTATTTCCCAAGATAACTCTGAGAACTCATTCTCTCTCTCTCGCAGTCCACAGGTCACCCAAAGTCTTAAATTACTCCTTTGAGCTAGCAAGCACTGTAAAATGGAATTATCAAATGTGTCTAGTGTGGCCAGTAACTGATGACACATTTAACAAGACTATTATAAAGACAAAGCGTTTGTTTTAACAGACTCCCGCATGAATCACAGTACACGCAAACCACAAAGCAGAATGGCCCGTGGTCCACAACCTGTTCTTTAACCTGGCCTAATTCTACATCTGTAGATTTTTATTTAGTGCACAAACACCACTCACAATTGGCAACAACACACTGTAGTAACTGCCTCACAGCAAGTATATCAGGTTCTCTCATTCATATAGTGGCACCTTTCGGAGTGTTCTCAACTATATCTGGAGGGAGCTGCGTGCTATCATCACCATTTCCTCTCAGGACACAACCATCAGCCAGAAGCATTCTCTGAAAACCCTTTATGTGGCTAACTGGAATTTCAACTACATTCCATCTTTCCCCTGCCTATAGTCTGTACTGTACAGTATGTCTGCACTATACAGCAGAAAGCACAGTATATGTCTGCTTTTTTCCAGTTCATTAAACTGCCATCTTAATAGTTACCAGTCGATTGAAGGCTTAAAAGCCTCTAATACTACATAAACATCACAAAAAAAGGGACGCCGCTAATGAGAGAAGAGGGATTAGTAAAGCACGGCTACAGGAAATGCAAAAAGAAAAAAGAGAAACTTTCACAGAAACCCTTCATTAGGGAAACATTGCATTAATTTGGCCTAATAATGGCAGACTGCATTTATAAATAAGTGATGTTGGATATTGTGGTATTAGACACTAAAGAAGAAGCCCTTGTGATTTGCATTTTCTTCTCAGCCAGCTGTCTTTCATTGCACATCTCTGGATTGTACAGCTGGGACGGGAGGCTGGGACGTATAACTTCTCAGCTGTTAAGATGAGTGAACCTTGCACTGCATAATCAGTTTGATCAAAGAGTAGTAAACAGATGTGTGTCTCACAGACTCACACACACACACACACACACACACACACACACACACACACACACACACACACACACACACACACACACACACACACACACACACACACACACACACACACACACACACACACACACACACACACACACACACACACATTTTATAATGAGCATTACTGAGCGTGGTCTACCTACGTTATTGTTTTAAGTCGGTCTGGATTAAAAGCGTCTGCTAAATGCCTAAATTGTAAATTGAAACCTCACATTTCTGTAATTCTACTACACCTGTGTGCATATTTTGCCCCATAAGTGTGCGCGCACACACACACACACACACACACACACACACACACACACACACACACACACACACACACACACACACACACACACACACACACACACACACACACACACACAAAACCTAACAAACCAAAATGACTAAATTACAATTTGTCATACAGTGAGTATGACAATTCACTGAAAATAACTAATTGTCAACCAAAAAATGTGACAAGGATTTAATAGGAGTCGCTGTCATAACAGTGACTCACATCTCTTCCACCAGACATTGTTGGTTTTTATTCACAAATACAATAGTCAAAAGAAAGACTTTACCACACCAGACTGAGTGCTGTGTCTAAATTCAACTTTTTGCCTAATTTAACTCATGTTTTATGCAATGACAAAATCTCAAACTCTTGACAAGCGTAGCAGCCCATTTACATGAACGCACACACTATGCAAAAACAGAAGCTTTGCTGTCAGACAACCTCAAAATGTGTGTTCTACTATACGATGTATGAATACTGATAAGGCTGCCTATTTTGGTTCGTAAATACCTCCTTAATGCCTGCTTCAACCTAGTCCTCCAAGGAACAATCCAAGAGACACATGAGCTAGAGTGATTTAGTATAGTGACAATCAAAGTTAATGTGCTCTCTGTTCAAGAACACAGGAGAGACCATTCACAGTCACACCAAATCATTTTTTTGTAATCTCCCAAAGAAAGGCTACTCTGTTTAGGGACATTTCAATTTCAATTTGATATAACTTTTTTCTGTATATACTGTATCTTTCCTCCTTGCAGACCCATATACCCTCCGAAAAATATGCATGTATTCAAAGAGTTAAAGCTGGACTATGTAACTCCTCTTCTACCCTGGATTTTTGAAATTTTTACCATTGAGCTTAATAGAGCCTGCCTGCTTCGCTTGCTCAGGGGATCAGAATTCGTGTCAGACCCTGTGTCTAGGTGAGGCATGACCTTTGACATGATCAAAATGTCTCAATAGAAGTGCAGGGAGACAAAATCCAAGCACCCAATGGTATTAGTTATATTGTTATATAAGTTACATCGTATTAACATACTCTACCATACAGATTGGACAACATTTCAGTTTATTCATGAAATAAAACCTCTTTAAGATGGTAGAATGACCTGTGATGTAGCACCACCACAGCTCTCCTTTCACTCGTTGCCTTGCTCAAAGGCACATCTTTCCATGGCAGAACGGTGGATTTGAAAACCACAACCAACACGTGGTGGTCACTGGTCAGGTACTTAACCACTGCGCCACCCAAGCACATATTTTTGCTTTTAATGTTTGTTCTCTGTTATGTTATGAAACTTTTTGTATTGCTGCTATTTTGGACAGGGCTCTCTCTAACAAGAGATGCTATATCTCAACTAGCCTAGGATCGCTTCCAATTTCAAGCTTTTGATCCGGTCGGGAGCGGATGACGTCCTACGTCATTTTGTATACAAAACAGACTACACTTTGGCCGGAACTACCAACCGGAATCAGTTTTAAGTCTTTTGACCCAGTTTTGCGCATGCGCTAACTGGATTAAAACTGGTTGGTAGTTCCGGCCAAAGTGTAGTCCGTTTTGAATACAAAATGATGTAGGATGTCATCCGGTCTAGACCGGATCAAACAACCTGTTTCGTAAACGAATACCAGGCTTTCTCCCCAGAAAGCCTGGTGAGGCGAGGTTATATCTCAGCAGGATTTACCTGTATGAATAAAGGTCTAATAATAAATCATATCTCTCCCTCCATGCCAACTTCCTGCCAAGTGAATATCAACCCTGAGCACAGTCTGCCATCAGAGAGTGCAGCAGTATATCACCAGCCAACCTGAAGAGAATCCTAATATCAAGGTGTGCACAGTACATCAGCTGTCAGATACTTACATCACACACGTCAAGACTGCCAGGACAATCAATTCTCTAACTCAGGTGGTGGCTTTTCCAATCACTCCCATTTAACTTGTGTTCTGGTCCCTGCACACGTAATCATCTGTCTGAGAGATGAGGAGGACCGGTCTCCTCTTTTAGAGATGAGGAGGGGTGAGGAGTGTGAGGTACAGATCTCCTCTGAGAGAATAAAGGGAGAGCGTGTTGTTTACTGTCTCCACTTGACAGCTTTTATCTTCAAACCCCTAGACTGGTGGGAACTTGGGCGTCACCTGAGCGCCCAACAGGCAAATGTTTATCACTAGGAAGAAACATGGCTCTACAGCTCGACTGTCTCCATCACAAATATATTTGTTTCTAAAAATATACACCGTGCCGATGTAACCATGACATGATGTCAACACAGTTAACGTTCATATGATTTTTACCTTTATTACAATTCATGTCATTAATCACTATGATGAGCGGTGTAATATCCCTGACGTTAAGATGTGTGTGTGTGTGTGTGTGTGTGTGTGTGTGTGTGTGTGTGTGTGTGTGTGTGTGTGTGTGTGTGTGTGTGTGTGTGAGAGAGAGAGAGAGAACTCAGATAACACAGCCCCAGCCTGCATTTTCAGTTGCAGTTTAGAGTTATTTGGGAAATAATAATAATATAATGAAAAATACCCCCTCCAACCATTCTGGACACCTGGAATCACTGTTGCAGGTCCCCCCAGCAGCAACGTTTCACCACAGTGTTCACTTCACATTGACTTCTATGGTATTAATGCGAGAATTGTCTGAGAGTCTCAGTCTATGGTGAATTGTAACGGCTGCCAAGCTCAAATTGGACAATTGTTATTGGAGGGTGGGGCTTAGCGAACTGTCCATTATTCAAGCAACAGACTGACATCTGATTAGCTGGGGCGTGGGACTCCTGTCCTGCATGAACTAACCCAATGCTCCATTTCTTCACAAGGTTAAGACCCTTTTGGTGATGAACTTGAAAGAGCATACACCAAGAAACATTAAGTGTGACAGCCTATCTGTCGGTGAAGTTCATGAAAGACAGAGGAAATTAACTGAAGGGTTCATGGTGTGTGTGTGTGTGTGTGTGTGTGTGTGTGTGTGTGTGTGTGTGTGTGTGTGTGTGTGTGTGTGTGTGTGTGTGTGCATGTGGTGTATGTGTGTGTGTGTGTGTGTGTGTGTGTGTGTGTGTGTGTGTGTGTGTGTGTGTGTGTGTGTGTGTGTGTGTGTGTGTGTGTGTGTGTGCGCGCGTGTGTGTGTGTGTGTGTGTGTGCGCGTGTGGTTGTGGGGGTCATGTGGGAGGATTTAGAGTTTCTTTTTAACAAGGCATTTGCTTAGATGGACTTGTGTTTTTAAACTTGAACTTTTTCTTAGCTGTGTATAGTATTTTATTCATTTCATTGTTTTTATTTAAAAAAATGTCTTGGCTTAATAAGTGTAATAATAATATATTTATAAAGTATTAATGTATTATTATTATGTACCTCCGACAACTCTAGATACTGAAGCTGTCAGTAAAAAGAGAATCATTTTATCTTATTGTACCATTCATTATTTTAGTCTCTGCAACTTTTATTTTTATGGCAGAGTAATGTCCTTCATTTGAGATGTGTTTGGGTGGTGTGGAGGTAAAACAGTCGCCCACCTCGTCCTCCGCTGAAGCCTGGGTTTGCTTCCGAGCAACGCTGCTGCTGGCTTGGCCAGGAGCGTCAACCAACACATTTGGCAGTGTTCATTTGGCAGGGGATTGTGTCCTTGTCGCTGCTCTAGCGACTGGTTGGGCAGGGAGCCCGTTCAGTGGGAGAGACAGACTGAACCTCTGCGTGTGTTATTATGCTAGCATCACTATCAGATGGAAAGAAGTGGCCAAAGCATGTGGTAGTCTACTCTATCCACAGACTAACAGTAGTGTGTTGGCAGCAAGGGACCATAGTACACATGGTGGGATGTGCCGACGACAAAAATATATATAAAGTTGGGGCACCCCGGTGACTCACCGTGTTGGCAGCAATAAGGGACCATAGTACACATGGTGGGATGTGGCGATGACAAAAATATATATAAAGTTGGGGCACCCAGGTGACTCACAGAGTAAGAGCGTACAGTATAACATATAAATAAGGCTACCTGTCCCGAATTCAAATCTGACCGGAAGTTCTTTCCTGCCTTTACTGTCTCTCACTGTATCTATGTGAAATAAAGCAAGAAAAGCCAAAAATAAATCCATTATATATATATATATATATATATATATATATATATATAAAGTTTTATATACTGTATACACAGTATAGTAAGATTTAGTTGCTCCGAGAACAATGGAATGAGGCACGTTGTCTTTGTTTTAGTGTTTTATTTCCTTGACAGCCTCGGGGCAAACATAGTCTGCTCTCAGTGCCAATGATGAATGTTGTTTCAGAGCAGAATGATTAGAACAGCTGGCAAATCTATCACCGCATTGTATTTTGAGGATCATATTGTGGTACTTTTTACTCAAGTCTTACTATCAAGTTTTAATAAAGCCATAGTTTGCAGCACAATATGAAAGATTCATTTCTTCCATAAAGAATTAACCTTAATTGGATATAAACACATGCATATTTTATTCATTAAGAGCTGTAGAGACAATAAAATATTTTTTATCTTTGTAATGTATCTCATTAAAATCAGACACTGACTGGTCTGATACTATAGCTACTGATTTGGCAACTTCTCCATAATTCATAGCCAACCAGAATGTTGCCAGGCAGTGTTTGGCATTTTATGACGATGAGTCATAAATGGATACAGATCCAAAAGATCAATTAGTTTATGGAGATCATTTATCATAAACAGATAAGAGATAGAGAGAGTGTCACTTCCACCCTTAAGTCTTTAGATGTTGTACACCACCCTGCCCACACACAAAGTAACCAAATGGACCCATTTGGTACATGTACACATCTACACTCTCAAAGATAAATGAACACTGTGGATTTTACAGTGTATAGATAGGGTTGAGGTTTGGGTTAGTTTAGGCATAGAAGTTATTCACCAGTGTCGGCAGGTTAGCTACTCACCAGCGTGGCAAGTTAGCATTTCACCAGGTTAACATTCATGTTTTGTAAAGCGGTTGAAGATGGATGGATGGATGGATGTAATGGTGATCAAAATCTACAAAGTAACTAGTAACTAAAGTTTTCAAATAAATGTAGTGGAGTAAAAGTACAATATTTGGATCCGAGCAATAGTGGAGTAGAAGTAAAAAGTATTGGAATTGAAATTGCTAAATTAAAGTAAAATACCTCAAATTTGTACTTAAGTACAGTACTTAAGTAAATGTACTTAGTTACTTCACATCACTGAAAGCTAAGCTAAAGTTAGCTCTGACCTGGGATGGGCTTTTGCTATTGTGCATCACACAGGACCGTAATGAACTGCACAACACTTACACATTGATTGCTGCTGAGGCACTTCACTTTAACAAAATGTGTCTTCTGAATGTGTTTCTGGCCTGATGACAACGGTAAACAACTAAAAAGGTGGCATTGAGCCCAACGTCTAACAAATGACTAATCGTATTAGACAACAGAGACGGAGGTCAATGCAATATCGATGGATAAACTTAAGAGGCTCTGCAGACCTGCTCTCGATGTTTACACACACTCGTTTAGACTACTGATTGAATAGAATTTGAGTCAAGCTGCATTAAGTGAGCAACTGGTCCTGCAATGCAGCCTTTATATGCATGCACCAACACCAACACATGATGAGATTCTAAATGCTCAATTATCAGGAGCCATAAATCTGTGGAAACTGCAACTGCATTCAGCATTTATATACCTACCTCATACACTCAAAGCTGTTTAGCAGGTGTAGGCTATTCAAACTCTTTTAATTAGAAGATTAGAGACAGATTTATGCCATATCAGCTTTGACTAAAAAGAAGAATATTGCAATATCCATATTTATCAGCAGAACAAAGTTATTTAAGGATGGGAAAGGGCATTGACTTAATGAACTGAGAGCAGAGGGATGTGTAAATACCAACATAGTATTGAAACTGATCATCTAAAAATGTGTCCTTCACATTCCAATTCAAATTTTCAATTTCCAATTTATTTGATTATCTTTTGTCCTATTATTATTAATAAGTTACTTATTACAGTGTTTTTTCTTCTTTTGTGCATTTTGTGTGAGTTTCACTGTTTAAATTATACCGATTCAGCTAACATCCCTGATGTCAGTGTTAAAATGTTAAAATATGATCCATAGCATCTTCAAAGCAACTGGATGCAATGTATTTCCATGGCATGCACTGTCTATTGATGTGTGTGAAAACACAAGTCAACTAGATCAGCTCCTTCTGGCAGAGGACATAGCAGTTATTGAAAATCCTTAATGACAAGCTACAGATATGCACAACTCTGTGCTGAAATTCCCATATAGTACACACGCACGCACGCGTGCACGCACGCACGCAAGCAGAAACTGCCCAAACACCTTAGACTGCAGTGTCAGTATCACTGACTCCTCTCAGTGAAAAACAATCATAGCTTTATCATCCTTGCCTTGTCCCTCTATCGTTGGACAAGGCCTCTCTGCACCTCCAGATTCAGACTCGGCCCACATAATTATGAAGCGCGTCAAACCCTTCAGATGTATGCTACTGTACTCTACTGGACAGATGTACTACACGCCTGCACCAGCAGCACTACTTTGAAGCCGTATTCACTGAAGTGGAACGAAGTCAGACTGCAGAACATCAACTCATTCTCAAGCAAAACAGAGAGGGAAGAGGCAAACAATGTTGCACTTTGAAAAAGCCTCATCAACAGCAGCAGGCTGCTTATGATATATTGCCAGATTACAACGGAAATGATGGGGAATCATTTTGGGGCAGAATGATGGCCGTGATGCACCATTCAACATACCCGGACCGCGCCCATTCGTCTTCATGCCATTCTCCAGAACACCAGACTCTGCCATTTTAAAGGGGACAAAAATTTGATACATGTTGGGGTGGGTCTCAGTTGCCTAGAATGCCTATAGACCTATCATTCATCAGCTGGACAGGGAGGCAGGAGGAATTCATCAAATGTGACATCTCCAAATCACACCACAGCAGAGCAAAGCAGATGAAAGGAAAACAGCCAGCATCTGGACCCCAGTTGTCAGAAAAACACAAGTGAGGATTAGGTGCTAAACTATGCATGCTTTAGTATATTTTTGTTTCATTGCTGAAAGGTCCATTTAAAACATTGTTTTTAAAATGTCCACAAAGTTTTACTTTTCTTTTCTATTATACTGCAATAAAAAATATGTATTATTAATATGAACTACTTCTACATCTTTCTAAGTAATCTCAGGACCCAAGACTGGCCTCCACTTGAACCCTAGCATCCCTATTCTAGGAGGAAGATTCACCAAAAATACAAGCTCAGCTACAGAGATTGGGTGTAAAGGAGAAGAAAAGAGTGGACAAGGTTACTAGAATAGAGGTTACTAAAAAAAGTGTTTAAAACCAATATTTAAGAACTTTTACTGTGCAATTAAAAACTCTCTCAAATTAGTTTCTACGGTGCTCAAATGTGACTGATGTCACTTGGCTGATAGATTTGTTTGGGAGCGTGTCGCTGTTACTACATGTCATCTTTTCGACACCGGACTCTAACCCTCACCCTAACCCTAACCTCTGTGGAGTGAGTCGCTAACCCTCCGGTCGAAATGATGGTCGTTCGAAAGAGCACGATTTTGCCGATTTGTTTCTGCTGTTGCAGGGAACACACCATTAACCCCAACACATATTTTCAACCTACCGGTAACTTGATATCCATTCCCACATTCGCAATTAAATCCATTGATACAGCAGATTCTGTCTGAAAATATAAAATAAATAATTCAAACTTGAATATATTTATATGATTGAGGATCTTTGATAAAGAAACTGGGATGCCCTGAGGTTGTTTAAATTGTTAGATTTGGAGGTTCAATATTGCTTTTGGAGTGCTCTGCCTTCAATTTGTATGAAATATGAAAAGGATAAAACCGGTTTCATTTAATCTAATCTTTGGAGGGTTATGTCTTTATGGAGACGTCTGAGAGATAGAGAAAAGGGACACACTGCAGGCAAAAATGTCATGCTCTACAACGAAGGACCATCTCTCTATTTTCAGGAGATATTATTGCAATCGTTTATGGATAACATGCCACTGTCTGCACACCACTCCTTTTACACCAAGGGTAAAACTATCCTTGTCATAGGAGGGTGGTGTTAGTTCAACAGCAAAAGCGTAAAAAATTAACCCATTTAGGCCTAGAATTATTGAATGCTTTAACCAGTGAAAAATAGCAGATATACAAGCTCACAGCGCGGCACCGAGTGCCGCGCTGCAAGCTTGTAGATCTGCTATTTTTGAAAAAGTCGTGAAAATTTGTGCAAATCTTTGAATATATGTATTTTCAAAGCGAACGTTTGTAACTCAAATTTTGCTTCTGGGTGGTCCCTGGAACAAAATATTTTGAGATGGGGGTCCGTGGCCAAATAAATATAATTTTGGGAGTCCTTCACATGAAAAGGTTTGAGCACCACTGACATGTTAGTCTCTCAAGAACAGGCTAACTGAGCTCCATTTAAGTGAAAAGGACCTTTTCTTTGACGATGGCTGGCCAGATTGCTGACATAGAAACAGGTTTTTCAAAAAACCTTAGAAGGATTCAAAAGACACTTAAAGAATCGGGTCAAAATTGTGAGCTTGTATATCTGCTATTTTTCAATAGTTAAAGCATAAAATAATGATACACAATAATGTGTACCCGTTCTAAATGGGTATATGGTACCTGTAAGGGTCCATTTTGGGTTATACTGCTCAAATTGTGGAATATGTGTTCTAGGAGTTTAATCGATACTGAGGTTTTTACTGCGCATGCAGTCTAAAGGCCTTTTGGGCATGTTAATCTATTTTATGACTAGCAGAAACAACATCCTCAGCATTGGTTGTCACTGGGTTCCTCACAGTAGGGAAACTGCAGAGAGATTTTCAAGGCAAGGTGCCAGCCTCTGACGACAGAAGAAATGTGGAGGCAATACTGAAACTTTCATCTCACTTAGCATGCCCTTGTAAGTCAAATGTAATTATTAATATTTAATATTATTAATAACCCTACTTCTGGTTACATTAACACTGTGCAAATATTAGGGACCACCACTTTGCCACCATCATCACTATCGCTACCAACCTTCTCTTGACATGTTCATAGGTATCAACACCTGGTGCCAAGACCACAATTATTAATACAATAGCATGATGACTCCAGGATATTACTGTCTGTCTGCCAAGATTATTTTAAAAGTGCTGAATGCTATGAGGCAGAAAGGGAACAATGTCATTGCAGGTACTACAGTACTAGGCTAATCTTTTTCTATAATATTAGAAAGAGTGGTTTCGCTTCAACAGTGAGATTCTCAGTACTAAATGGGCTCGGTGCTAAACGCAAAATCCAGTAAACATAAAGTATTCTATAATAAAGGAATCACATCTCAAACTTCAAGTCAAAGAGGACAAATTACTCACATTTGCACATATTTATTTGGCTCACAGCACAAAGCAAAAACAATTATGTGTTTCATCAAAGCGTTTACAGCAAACATACTACAACTCACCATAACACAAGGGCAGAGTTAACATTAACACCCAGCTGAGATCAGGACCTAATCACCAGGGACCAATTGGTGTGTGTCACATGATACACTATACATGGACAAACACAGATACATATATAATTAGATTAATTAACACCCCATTACAAACAATATTAAGTTGGACATGTATCTTTGACTCACTGTTAAGATTACTCAGTCACTACTCACTACACATCCAAATGACAATGAAATTCCATGTATGCTGTATCACAAACAGTCTTATCCTGTAAAGCATTTTAAAGGAGTAGTTCACCCCCAAAATGTATTTTTTTCTATTGATTACTCATGCCATGGAGAGTAGAGTTCAATAATATTTTTCACATTCCTAAGAAGACAAAAATTTGATTCGAGTAAATTTACCCCCTAACCCTTTTGTCTTAGGAATGCGACAAAAAACTAAAAATATTATTGAACTCTAGTCTCCATGGCGTGACTAATCAATAGAAAAAAAGTCATTTTGGGGGTGAACTACTCCTTTAAGCTCATCATTAAGTCCATATATCGGTAGGTGTCATAATACTGTGTGTGTCCCTCCACAACTTCTCTCTCTGGGTCTGGACTAATTTCTAGAACATTTCCTCTGAGCATCATGACTTTCTCAATCCCACATAATTTGAGTGAAGAGAGAGCATGATTTGCTTATGTTTTGCAGTTGCATAATCTATATTACCTGTGTAAATGACTGTGTGCCAAGAATAAGTGAAAATGTGGGTATGTTGTCACATTTAAGAGTGGCTACCTTTTTCATAATTTGGGAATAAGTATGATATACTTAGCAGTGTCTCCACATCTCCAGGGTCTATCTGTTGGTGTATTAGCCAGTCATTGAACCTGCCTTAATGAGCCAATATATCATATACAGCTCCACCCACATCAGGGCTACTGTATATTAACTTTCATTCTAATCGAGTTAATAGCCAGTCCATCAATCTGTGCCGCGGGAGGTCTGGCCCTCGCCTCTTGCTAACTGGTAGGATGGGTGGGGGTTGGGGGCTTTGGCGGGCTGGAGAGCAGGGGGTGGGGTTGTGAAGAAGCGGGCATGGCAGGATGTCCTTGTCGAGGGAAAACCGCATACATACATCCTGCAAACCTTTGGCACTCAGCAGTCTTGGACGCAGAGCCCCGTAACACAACTGCTACGTCTGCTGCAGCGTGTGTCACGACACAACAGAGATAAATGATGTAGCGGCCAAGCCAATGAGCCTGCAAGCTCATCCCCTCCAGCAAGGGAGTGCAGGCCCGAAGGGGGATGCTGCGCTATGTTACATGGGCCCACTGAGTACAAGTGAGCTCCCATGGGAGGGGTTTACACTGTAGAGGAGGGAAATGACAATGCTTACGTACTGTTGGAGCCTGACCGATGCCACATTTCTGGACCAATGCCCAACTTTGCAGAGTCATAGACCAAAGGTTACCAGAGTTTTGACTGACTGCAAAACCTTGATATCGACTTGGAAAACTTAGATTTGATTACATTTTATATTTGCGAACATTTGACTTAAGAGTTCAGTTCAGTTTTTATTTATTTATAGTGCAACATCACCCCAAGGGATCTCTGTATACTTCACAACAAATCATATACGAAGCAAAACACAATAAGCTAAGAATGAACAGTGTGTATGTGCCTGCACTTATGATATGATCTAACAATCAATACACGGCAACTGTAAATAAATACAGCCTACAAATCGCAAAGGATTTACAACAAAGTATTAAAACAGCAAGGTAAGAAGAGATGGATACAACAATAAAATCAATAAAACTATGGGGAGCCGGAATGTAAGGAAAAAGATGGGTTTTAAAACGCTCAATTTAAAAATCTCCACAAAGAGTGTGTCCATTCCTTAAATCGTCCAGTCCAACTAAAAGGATGGATCATGGACAATCAAACATGTGAACATTTTTAGATAGACTAAAGTGTAGGTTTTATTTGTTTTCTTGTATCTCCTGTATTTTTGGTCAATACCTTTTTTACAGTTGTTTTCCTTGTGTAAATGTTTATACTGTATGTGCTCTTTTTGTATATATCTCTTGTTTCTTGTTTTTTGTATTGACTACGAATGGAAACCAGCATTCTTGCTAAATCTGGTGTATTTACACAACATATGTGTGGTATTCATTAATATGCAATGTCCCTCTAAAATAACCGTACAAATAAATAAAATAAGTCCGCTTCTCTAACAGTATAAGGAAGAGCATTCCAGAGCATCGTGCCCCGGCTCTGCCCCCAACTGTTTTATTCTTAAACCTTGCAACTGTGAAGTAACCCGCACCTTGGGAGCGTAGTGACCGTCCTGGAATGTATGGTGTTATTAAGAGACATAGGATGGTGCAAGTCCATTCAAGGCTTTATAGGTCAGAAGCAGCACCTTGAAAATTGGCTCTGGTCTTTATGGGCAAGCCAGTATAATGCTATAAGTTTTGGTGTGATGTGGTCGAATTTCCCTTTTCTAAGCAAACAAATAGATCAATAAAATGATATTTTTAATGAAGTATAAGAACATTTAACTTAAATTATACAGTACAATGAACTAGCAAACAACTACATATAAAATACCCATAACTTGAATGGCCTATTAAAAAATGATCAAAATTAGTAGATCTACAAGCTTATAGAACTGCTATTTTTGAAAGATTCTGCAAAGTAAAAAATCTGAACACTGAACGCATAATTGCCGATACTGATGTTGTCGAAGAAAGTCAAATAATAAACTACTGTTGAACTGAACATGTGAGCCCCCCCCCCCCCCCCCCCCCAAAACATCATTATCAGGTATTATACTAGGAGGAACATCTTTTCAAAGAAAGTGTTAAAATTGGGTTTTTATGTGGCCACACCGACCAGTTCATTAGGTATGCCTGGTTGTCAGGTGGGTGGTGACCCAGCTGAGGTTAGCCACACCCACAGAGTTGGTAAAAGGGGAGGGGATGAGTTTATGATGTCATTTAATCTGTGTTTTTCGACTGGGCCTTTTGAGGCCCAGTCTTTCAGCTTTCAGGAAGTGACCCAAAATACACAGGGAAGACAAATCTGCACATTATAACCACACCTGGGGGTTTATTAGAGTAATGTCAACTCCATAGACACATACAGTACAAAACAGAAAAAGTACAAAACTATGGCACCACCTCTTTAAAAGCACAAGGTGTACAAGCGTACACGGTTTCATGCAGTCTAGTGTCTGGTCCGTTATCACTTCTGCTCCATGAAGTTACCGTAGGAAATGTGTGTGTGCCAGACTGATAAGGGCATTGCCAGTGTCAAACTAATCTGCAATCTGATCAAACAACCCAGATAATGGAATCTCCCAAAATGTGCAGTGAGTGTATCCGTGGTTTGATTTATGAGCCGAATCTCTAGATCATTAATCATTTTAACTAATGGTGGAATTAACCTTTGACATTTTACCCTGCCATATAACTTTCAATTTCCATCTAGTGAGGCAGTGATGTTAGGATGTGTAACTAAGCATTTGATTATGAAACTGAGGACAGTAGCTGCTCCAAGCTAGTGGGAAATAGCTGAATTCAAGGACAAAATACAGAGGACAAGCCTAGTACCCATTTAGCCTTTGCAACAAGTTCAGAATAAAGTACATTAATGTACAATGTCTGAACACTTTCTGAATCAATGATGTTCTGTGACATTGGTTCAGAAACACATTGAGAAATGAAATGACTGTACATTCATACAGGACACCACATCGTCATATAGGCCTAGAGTACATTGCTCGCAAAGAGAAGGTATTGTATATACAGTATATGAACATAACATTGCCTTGTACATTGAAGCACTGTACAATAGCATACAGAATGGTCACAGCTGTAGGGTGAGCACTGGCCTGGCCCATTAGTCCAGTGTAGCACAATGAAATTAACCGAGTATAATGAGGTGTATTCAACCACAGTTTACCTTAGCATTTATATATGAATATTGACGTCTGTCTGTGATAACATATAATAATGAATGTGCTAACTACCGGTAATTAAAAAATAATGCGCCAACTTTTACTCTCTCAAGAGTTAAATTAACACTGAAAATTATACAGTATGGGCCATACAATCTCATTACCACTATTCGTATTCACATTTCATTAACCTGATGACAGACACATTCTCACCCACTCCCAGCAACACCCCACTGCAATACAGTCCATCCACTGTCATTCCGTCTCTGAGCAAATGGAAAAACGGCAAAAAAGAATTATCATGTGGATCTTGTGATTCAACATGGAAAAGGCAAGGCAGCATGGCTCCAAACAGCATGGCTCCGATGTGGATCGTGGACTTCATGTGGTCAGCCAGTGACGTGACCTCAGTCGTCTATGATATATGACTTCAAATTTGGGCAAGGTTTCAGCCGATCAGAGCCCAACTGACTTCCATTCTAACATGAAAGTTAAATATTTCAAAAAGTATAAAACACATTTGAAAGAAAATTCTTGGAGGTACTTTTGTGGCCTACTGACAGCATTAGGTGCTGATCGGTCCTGTGGTTTGCGAGATTAGCTCAGGACACACAGACAGACACACACAGAGACACACAGACGAGAGAGAGACTGACAACAGAGACTTACTTGCCAAGAGTTACAAACTAAAAGGCATACATACAGTACATGTACACTACAGTACTCTAACAAAAGTAACAAGAAAATGACAGACACTGCAATGGCACAACAGTTCCTTTTTGAGCAAATGGCGGAGGCATGCCCAAAACGATAGTTAACACAAAGCCATCAGCCATGCCTTTTTAAGATACAGTTACTATGGGATCCATGGTACATCATCTGTCGAGTGCTTTAAAGAAGTAATACCAGGCTTCTTGACAACTTGTCACAGTAGTGCTCTTCAACTTGTATCTGTGCAGTATATTCTCACAACATGAATGGTCATGGCAGTGACATGGCAGAAAGAATAGCATTAGTTACAGTACACCACCAGCATCTGTTCCAATCTGACTTAGATTAAACTTGGCGTGTAGTCCATTTGTATCACTTAAACCCTATTTTATACTCCAATCTACAAGCTCATAACATGTCATGATTCAACATGTTGCATGTAGATCTGCTGTCAAATTATGAAAAAAGGTATAATTGATCACAATCAGATTCGATTATTATTTTGTCCTGCAATCAACAGTTGATGAAGTGAGTGAACTTCTACTCATAGTCTCATAAACAAGTACAGTCTAGGATGGTAAGGTGACGTCAGTCTGTCCGTCAGCTTGTCTGTCAGTCCACACAAAACTTTGGCCCAAAACAAGATATCTCAAAAACTATTAGCTGATTTGTCATGGCATTTTCTGTGCACAGTCATGCTTCCCAGGGAATGAACCCAACTGATCTTGGTTGCAGTGTGGTGACCCACTGAGCCGAGGTAATGTTTTGTTTGCTAAATGTCAAAGAAGAAAACAGCAGGGTCTACTGCATTTATTTGGGAGCCTCTTTCATATTTGCTTCATACAGAAACATGACATCATACTATGATCAAGCGGCATAATCAAATTTGATTAATTAAAACACTGTCCTTACATCGATTTATCCGAGACTAGTGGTGTAGGACGGGAGCGTGTCGCTATTTCTAGATGTCATCTTTTCGACAACCAAACCTAACCCTAACCTCCTTGGGGTGAGTAGTGATACCTGCCGACGCTCGTGTAGGACGCACAATGCTTTTTTTGATGAATAATTAATGTTGTTGATCCATGAAATCTGTGAAATATGAAGAATGCTTCTGCACACTTTTTACAAATGTACAGCTAATATTTCTGTCCATCTTTATGTGTAACCCCTGTTGGTTGTGTGCCACATGAGAAACTAGAAGCAGTGCTCTTCCGAGCACAGGTCTCCACCAGGCCAGGCGTCCTGGTGGTGCCACTGTATAATAGGCCAATGTAAAAAGGGTGGCATATGTTCTTCACCTTAGACCTTTCATGGCAATCGGACGCTGCATGCATGATTTGAAGCATTGTGTTCCAAAAATGTGTTTTGCTAAAGTCTACCTGCTGGTGGCGCTATAACAGCCCAATGTGAAAAAGGTAGCATTTGTTCCTTGACCTAGTGGGAATATGTGTGGCAAATTTCACACTAATCGCAAGCTGCGTTGATGATTTGAGGCATTTTGTTCAAAAACGGAGCAATCCTGCAAACTTTTGGAAGCCAATATTAGCCAATTAGGATGGAATATGAAATATCAGACGGATCGGACTTGATCACATGACTATAGAGATACTGTGTACCAATTTGCATGATTTTTGGATAAAATCTCAAGGAATAATAGGAAAAAGTTTGTTTTACATAAGTCGGCCTCCTGGTGGCGCTATAAAAGGCTGATGTGAAAAATGCAGGGAAAGGGTTTTTCCTTGGCCTCTAGGGAATGCGCTTACAAAGTTTGAAACTGATCGATGGAGTTATAGGTAAAACCACAAGTCGCCCTGTTATAGCGCCACCATGAGGCTGATTTAAAAAAATATAAGTGGCATTTCTTCCTCGACCTAGTGGGAACGTGTGTGCGCGATTTCATGATAATTGCACGTTGCGTTTGGGATTTGAGGCATTATTTTCAAAATGGCCAAATCCTGCAAACTTTGGAAGCCAATCTTAGCCAATCAGGATGGAATATGCTAAATCGGACAGATCCGTGTCGATCACATGACTGTCGAGATACTGTCTACCGATTTGTAGGATTTTTGGACAAAATCTGTAATAGTAGTGCACAGAAATGTGTTTTGCGAACATCGGCCACTAGGTGGCGCTAGAAAAGGCCCATTTGAAAGATTTAGGGCAGAGGTTCTAGATTGCCATCCAGGGAGTGTGTGTGCTCACTTTGGCAGCGTCCGGGCCAACGGCGACTGAGATTAGGTGCTCACAAACTGCGAGGACGCACGGACGCACGCACGCACGCACGCACGGACGGACGGACACACGGACGGACGGAGGGGAAAACATACTCTCCCCCATGCCTTCGGCTGGTGGAGACAATTAGGACGCAAGTCAGTTCAAAAATACTAATAATAGAGTCTGCCTAGAGTCTGCCATTTTTGGAGCGGTGAAAGCGCTCCCAATAGACAGGTATGTCTGTGGCTGGCTATGTGGCTATGTGGCTGGCTATGTGGCTATGTGGCTGGCTATGTCTGTAGCCTGGCAATACCTTAAGTGGCCACACAAGTTAAAGGAGGGGCGCTGTTGTGCAGACACACACACACACACACACACACACACACACACACACACACACACACACACACACACACACACACACACACACAGGGTATAGCTGCTCAGATTCACCGCTCCACTTCGAACCGAGGTTTGATTTTTTTTTATCTCTCAATGTTTACTGTAGAGGTCAGATCAATGTTGTGATCAGGATCAATAGATGGTGCCTCGAGGATTTTATCATCGTAAGTATGCGGGTAACGGCCATAGCATAGTGGGTAGAGAGGCCGTCTGGGAATCAGAAGGTCACCAGCTTGCCTCCTGATTTGGTCATCTGAAAGAGGGATTCCTAAAATATCCTAACATCATAACACCTGTTTGGAGGAGGCATGCCATGGACTTCAGGCCAAAACATTTATCTCAATTTAATTTCAAAATTTAGATTGCCATGAAACTTGCTCAGAGCATTCATGTTCCCTGGAGAATTAACCGTAACCATTGAGTGACGTCATGATCTTTCCTTTATAGTGCCACCATTATATCAAACAGCACTTTCTAGATTTTAGGTTATGATTAACTTAGAGCTTTTAATGTTGTTTAATATGTGCTGTCCTTCAATGAATAGACACAATATACAGTATACACACCCCACACACTAATATTAATCTTTTCTCTCTTTTTTCTTCCTTTATTATTAATCCTGGTATTAGTGAGTGTTAAGAGCTCTAAGGATGGATGCCAATGTCAGTAGGTTCAAACCACTTTGGTCCAGACTGGGTGAAGCATTCTTGTTGCGACTGTAGGTCGCTATTTAGTATGAAAACCTCCAGCTCATGTCCGTCCGCCCGTCCGTCTGTCTGTCACACCTCATGCTCTTCTGACATCACAATGATGTTGCAAATGAATGGCCAAGACAGAATTCATTTGCACTGACCTGACCTGTCTCATGTGGTCTATGACGTCAAACATCTATGATGTCAAACATCAGTCATCTCCATATTTGGGAAAATATGGCCACATTTTGGGCAACTTAAACAACCAATCAGGTCTGTGCATTTTTCTGGTCAAAGTTGATCCCATGCCAAAGTGCCAGCGCTCGCCCAGCTGTCACCCAGGCGGATGCGTGCACGCATCCATGTGCGCGACCTCGCTGAGGTCGCTTCTTGCCCATAGGACGTCTTACTGGTCTTGTTTATGCATCACTGGAGTATGTAAAGCAGTCAGATCCACTGTATACTGTAGATCTACCATATTTTGGCCTTATTAAGATTAAGTAAAGTATCATGATGTTTAATATAACAATTCATAATCATGGCTGATTTAAAGTGCAACAGAAAAGGTCATGATACAGTATGATACAGTATTCATCAAAGCACCATTTGGGAATTAGTTTTACTATATTTTGAATGGTTATGCAGGATTAAAGGGAAATAAAAAGCTTTTCACAATGTTCAAAAAACAGTCTGCTTTACTTAATTACTCAAAATAACAAAACATTCACACCTTCATAATTTGCACTTAGAATTTGTGAATAAATCTGTTCCCAACTTCAACATACAGTAGTCAAGGATTTGCCAGAAAATCCAATGTCTTGCTGAGTTAGAGAAAGCAATGAATAAATTGTGTTGATAATGCAAAAAGTGACAATATATTCCCTGCCTTCATTCATAATGTGACTTTGAATTGCCTTACTTAAAAGTGTGTGAGGTTATCTGGCAGAGAATCCAATTTGGCTGTGAACAGACAACTGGCCGAAGTTCAATGAACTATTACAAATCGATCATACTGTAGGATGACTTGAAATAGGACTCTGGGGAGGCATTGTGGCTCTGTGTATTACCGGGAGAGACATGGACTCAAACGCAGAAGCATGTGTACTCACTCAGGTATTCATACCCATACGGCATAGGTACTAACATAACTATAAAGTGCTACCTTTTTTACTTTAGTGGCACAGATTCAGAAATGCATTTGTGCGCACACAAAGACACATTCAAGCACCTCCATATACACAAGCACTCACATTCACTCACACAAACTATCAACAGTGAGTCTTGCCATTGTACATGTGACCCCTACCTTTACCTTTAGGGCAAGTCCTGTATAATGGAGTATTCTCTGGAAACACCACTTCAATGTCCACCATAACCCTTGCTAAGCCCTCTCCACTTTTAACAAAAGCACAGGTTGAATGTCTGCAACGTCAACTGTCACAGATAAGGGGACATTGCTCTGTGGGAAATTTGGTGTGTAATTCTATTATATTCACTCTAACAGAGGAAAACCTTGAACCACCTTGACGAGAGCCTAACAAATACAGTAGATATTGCATAATATCCCCGTAGGTGTTGCATTCACCACCGCAAGATGCAGAAACACAACCATACTTGCCCTTTAATGATAAAAGTGAGGGGGTGTAACAGAGGAGAGCAGACAGCGTGTGAGTGCAGTAATAGGAACACCATTACAATGCACACCAGGGAGGCTGGAATGGGAGCATAAGAAAGTGAGGAGAATGAGACATGGATTGACTCATGGATGGACATCAGTTTGATAAGCATGTCACCCCTCCACCTTCATCAACAAATGTAAGAGTAGAACACGCTCAGAGTAAATAGGTAGAGTAAATGAGATTACAATCTAACTAAAAAGTGTTTAAAATGAAACGTCTAAATACAAATAGTGTGTAAATGTGGCATTATCTTCAACTAAATGTGTAGCACTGTTCAACATTATTCCTTGCCAATGACATATTTTCTGCATGCGCTTTTATGATGGGATGGGAATAAATATTTGTTTATGGTAAATGATCATAAAGGAGGAGGAACACCTCACCCTCCTAAACCCATAGCATTTAAAATTTGCATTAAACAATTCTAGCAATCTTATCCTGTTTCTGAAACTGAGTTTTAGGGGACTATTGTTGTGGTGGCAAAATAGACACATTCCCCAATGATCATCGATTAGGCCTATTATTAGGGTTTGGAGTTAGGAGCACTCAAGGTTATGAAAAATGCTGTGACTACATTTAGATTATAATACTGTCTGAAAGTGAAAAATGTAGGCTAAGTAGGCCTACGCCTACAGGAAACCTATTTTAATCCTCATGCATGCATTAGAGCCTAAAATAGCCCAGCTGGCCAACTTAAACTCATTGAACAACAAATAAAAACAAGGAGAGTTGGTCACTTTCGAACTGCCCTATCTACAGTAGACAATCTAATCTGTCAAGCACAATTCCATGAATTCTGAATGAAATAGGCCTTTTGAATGTCAGTTCAATATTTCACTTGACACAGCATGACACACACATTTGGCGACTGTCCCCTTTGCCACACCCGTGACTTCAATTAGCTTATTATCCATCTGGTTCTGGTATAATATAGCCCTGGGTGTAGCTGGAGAACAACATATCCTTTATTATGTTCGACCAAACATTTAAACAGTTTCACATGGTTTGTGCTTGGTCAGAACGGAAAGCCTACACTAGACAGTCCTGTTCTCCAACATAGCCAAACAAGAGGTGCACCTGCTCACTGTAGCTGCCTGCTGGGCCTAGACATGCATGAAGAAACAGGATGCCCTGATTCCATGCAGCTTATTAAAAAGGCTTATCGACCATATTGCTCGGATTAAAGAAAAAGGCAACACCCTCTTCGTCCGTCCGTCCGTCCATGACACTCGAGGCACAATATAGCGGCGATCGTCGCAGAGCAATGGCAGTACAGCACAGCGGTCTTGTTTATACAAATCCTGATTTATGGATGCTTCCCTGTCGGCTACAATGTCATTGTGTCATACCGGTTCTACAAGAGCATTGTATACAGTAGCGACCCGGCAAACGCAGCTTACACCTGGGCCACTGTCACCCCATTCACTACTAGAGTGTCAAAATGCAGGACGATCTGCGCCTTAATTCTTACCTGTTCCGTCAGGTCCGGGTGTCAAGCTTTAAATCCGGCTTCTGACCATTGAGATAACGGGAATTTACACGCGGACGCCGCCACCGCCCCGGAGCGCCGCTTCTCTCAGTCACGGGAGATAGGCAGATAAAGCCGGAGCAGCAGAGAGCCACAACACCGGCAAGGATGGCTGTCTGGAAGGGCGAGGAGGTGGAGGAGGAGGAGGAGAGTGGAGCTGGGCGTTTTCGCGGTGCAAGGGAACTCCTAAACGCCGTGCGTGATGCGTAGACAGCAGCTCCCCTGCACACATCATGACGCCCAGAATGCCATGCACACACTACTTGCTGAGCTACATTTTTTTGTCATCCTTCTTGAGGTAGCCTAGTGGGTCACTAACTTTATCATGTCAGGACCCCAAATAAATATTTGGCCGCAGACCCACATCTGAAGATTTAGTGCCAGGAATAATATTCCAAATTGTAAAGGCCTAACTTAATAAACCCCCTTGGCCTGGAACCCCCTCAAGTAGGCTATTCCCTGGGGTCCCCGGCTGGACTCCATTTGAGAGCCACTACTAATAGCCTATAAGTGCAGTAGTTGCATTATTGTGTGAGGGGGTGGAAGTAGCGTTATCCTTTTTATTTTTTATTTTCTTTAATAATTGTTTGTTTTACAATTATTTCCTTTTGTTTGAGCATGTTTTGTATAATTTCTCTAATATGTTTCGTTGTGATAATGCTATATTGCTGTCTCCCTCTAACAACCTCCTCTCTTTCCATGTGTGAGTCTGACTGCGAACTGATAGGATAACTAGACGCCGGTGCTGGCCAATGTATGGGGGACTGACGTCATGACCAGCCAATGGGCGGCTGGCAGAGTGGGAGGCGGCCCTTTAAGAGGAACGCCAGGCTCAGTCTAGGTTGACAAGCAAGGGGCGCAGACGTGTGTGTGGAGCAGGCTGAGGGAAGTGACTCAGGTGGCCGGCTGTGATGAGCAGAGAGACAGGCACAGGCCGAGCCAGGCAGTAACTGAACTGAACCTTATTGAACTAAAGTGCTAGGACCGAGTAGCGCTTTACCTTACAAACCCAGCGGATTCCAGACGGTGATCCGGGTGTCAGCGGTACCAGGCAGGGTCCGGCCATCCAGAGACGAGCGAGAGGGTCCTGACGAGCCGAACCGGCTACCCGGCTAACGAGAGGGGGTCGTTGTGACTACTGTGGTGTCGTGCGCACTATTCGCAGCGGCAGGTCACAAGCCTGCCTGCGTGTGAGTATCCAATCCTGTACACCACTGTCACTAAAGTCACTGGCCTAGAGTTGAGCTGTATAGTCGTCACGACAAGGATACTGGCGTATTCTTTGTATTCACAGAACGGTGGACTAAAGACGTAGATGACCAAAGATGAGCTGTGTGCCGCTGTGTGTGCCATCCCACCTGCTGTAGAAGTCACTATTCCCACCTGCTGAAACGATACTCTGCCTATTATTTCATATCTGCTTAGTTATATAACATTTATTCGTCCTTAAATCTGCGCTCCTTGCATTATAATTAATTATCGTAATTATTATACTATTACGATTTGAGGCCTTAACGAGCCGGTACCATAAACTAAGTGCACTTTAATTGTCACCAAGAACGTTACGATAAGAGAAAGAAGGGGGGTTTGAATTAATGTTTTATTGTTGACAGTGCTCTTATTTTTAGTTTTTAGTTAGTTGGCGCCGTAGGATTGTAGGGTTCCCTTTTATTTTATTATTGTGTTTTTGGCGTGATAGAGGCCGCTGTAACCTAGTAATAAAGATTGTTATACTTTTCTAAACTGTCGTCCTGGTCATTCTCTCCTCATGATTTATATTGCTCTGGTGTTCCGTAAACGAACTTGTGTGTCCCTAAAGGTTGTGCCTTTTGTGCACTTATTTTCCTCTTTAAACGAGGTGGCGTTGTCGGAAACTTATAATTATACAATCTGCTAATGATAATACTTAATAATATACAACAAACCCAAAAGGTGTATTTACAATTATTTATTGGCAAATTCAGTAACAAGGTAATGACAAAGGTACCAGTTTAAACACTGGCGGTTAATGTGAGTTGGGCCACCCTTACATAAATTGGCGTTTGTAGCGGCAGGATCGGACACAGAGCAATATAGAGGAGAGAGTGAATAAGTGTGTAATTGTGAACTTGTTAATATGATGATGATGCCGGTGTATCCGGGCGCCCCGTGGCTGCCCACGTTTGGAGGTACAGAGGGTGAACTTAAGTACAGGGAATGGAAAGTACAGATTAAAGGGCTATTGGGGACGCAAGATGTTAATGAGGCTAAAAAGGTTGCCATTCTATTACAAACCTTGACTGATGAAGCTAGACGGCAAGTTAATGTGTTGGACGAGGGGGATCGAGATACTGTGGCCAAAATCTTTGCTCATCTAGATAACGTGTACAAGGAAACAATCCCTGTTGCAAAGGTACGCTCACAATTTTATAGTTGCGCACAGCGCCCTGGAGAGAGTGTCAGTGCCTTTATTCTGAGACTTAGAGAATTATTTTGTGGGTTGCGGCGTTATGATGCGACTACAGCCCCCTCCGAGGCCGTCTTGAAAGACCAGTTTCTTATGGGGTTAACTGAGGGCCCACTTGGTCAAGCACTGAGAATATATGCTCGACGCCACCCTGACGAAGATTTCGCCGCGCTGCGACAGGAGGCCTTGACGTTGGACACGGAACATGGAGGTACGCCAGCTACTGAAATCGCTTGTCATGCTATTAACCCCGTAACTGTCCCTGTGCCACCACAGACCTCTGCGTGGAGAGATGAGCTGAAGCGAGAAATAATGGAGGATGTCAAGACGCAGTTGCACGGTATGACGAAAGAGTTGATGAGTGAACTCCGACCGCTCATCCAGGCTGCCGCTCCTGCTGTGCGTCCCCAACCACCGCCGTCTGAGGCGTCCTATGTGCCACCTGCGCGCCGGTACGCGCCACCTCAGAGATATGAATGGGATGGGGAGGGGAGGCCCATATGCCGTCAATGCAAACGGTCAGGACATATAGCTAGATGGTGCACTACTAATCAGCCGTCGTTAAACTAAATCGTCCTGTTGCCGAGGTCCAGGCAACAGGAGTCCCCTTATCTGTGACACATACTCGGGCCAATGATGCATTTATCGGGCAATGCCCCATGATTAAAGTAAAGATGGGAGGCGTTCACTTAAAAGGGTTGCTTGATACGGGGTCCCAAGTCACTTTAATGCAACAGAGCTTATTTGAAGAACATTTCTCTCAAACTGATTTAGGTGCAGGGCCACTTGTGTTTAAATTAAGAGCAGCAAATGGCCTTGACATACCGTACACTAGTTATGCGGTATTTGATTTGGAGCTAGAGGGAGTGCAAGTCCCAGGGCGAGGGGTCGTAATTGTTAAAGATGAACACTGTACGCAGCCCTTGATTATTGGCATGAACGTAGTGAGTGCATGCTGGCGTACACTGTTTAAATGGCCTGGGAGGGTTGCGTTTCCCCCGCGTCAAGCGAACGCGTTGTGGCGAGACGCATTCGCTGCCTGTAAAAGAGTTGAGGCTGTGACTAATGATGACGGGTCTTTGGGTTATGTGTGGCCCGTCAGTCGCCAAAGGATTCGGGTCCCCGCCCGCAGTGAAATGGTTGTATGGGGACGCACACGTCGGGGACCGGGAGGAACTGACTTTGAGGCTCTGGTCGAGGCGCTACCAGACATGAAGGAATTGGGGTTGGCGCGCGCCTTGGTTACGGTACGGGGCGGGCGGGTCCCTATTCGTCTCTGTAACCCCTTTCCTTATAGCCTGACGGTGAGGCGCTATCAGAAGTTGGGGAAACTGTACCCTGTGCATGATGCTGATGTTCGGGGAAGTCAAGATCTGAGCCTGTCCATGTCCGCTGATGGCCTGGTGGATGTTGCCCTGGTGAGCGCTGCGGAAGACGGACCCGTGCGCACCCTATCCCAAGAACTCGGTGGGCTGGCTGATCGCACTGACCTGCCCGAGGGAGAGAAAGAGGGACTGCAGTCCATGTTGCTGAGATGGGAAAAGGTGTTTGCTGTACACGATGAAGATTTCGGGCGGACGGACGCCGTGCAACACCAAATCCACACAGCGGGCGCCGCACCCATTCGTGAGCGACACAGGCCACTGCCGCCCTCCATGTACAAAGAAATGAAGGCCTTGTTAGGTGACATGTTGGCGAAAGGAGTCATCGCGGAGAGCTGTAGTCCGTGGGCCGCACCGATTGTGCTGGTTAAGAAGAAGGACGGCAGCTGGAGGTTCTGCGTGGACTACCGTAAGTTGAATGCAGTTACCCATAAAGACGCGTTCCCTTTACCTCGTATTGAAGAAACATTGACCAGTTTGACTAAAGCACAGTGGTTCTCGACTCTTGATTTGGCCAGTGGGTATTGGCAAGTAGGCATGGATCCACGTGATCAAGAAAAGACTGCCTTTACGACCCCACTGGGTCTGTTTGAATTCAAACGAATGCCCTTCGGGCTGTGTAATGCGCCTGCTACGTTCCAGAGACTCATGCAGCACTGTTTAAGTGGACAAGTAGCTGAGTCTTTATTAGTTTATTTGGACGATATTATTATCTACTCCCCTGACTTCTGTTCTCATCTACAGCAGCTGGATCGGGTGTTCCAGCGACTATGGAAGCACGGACTGAAACTGCGCCTTGATAAATGTAAACTGTTACAACGTGAAGTGCAGTTCTTGGGGCATGTGGTGGACCGGGAGGGAGTGCGCCCCGACCCAGACAAGTTAGTGGCGGTGCGAGGGTGGCCAATTCCAACCACGGTGCGGGAGGTTCGTGCATTTCTGGGTCTTGCAGGCTATTACCGCCGTTTTGTAGAATCATTCGCTGCTATAGCCCGTCCACTGAATAATCTCTTAATTGGGGTCCCCGTTGATAACAAGTCCTCACAGAAACCGATTATATGGACGGCAGAATGTCAAGCTGCTTTCGATGCGCTAAAAGGTGCCCTCACCCAAGCTCCGGTGTTGGCCTATGCTGACTATGAGGAACCTTTTGTGGTATATACGGATGCGAGCAACCGGGGGTTGGGTGCAGTGCTAGCCCAAATCCAAGATGGGAAGGAACGAGTTATCGCGTATGCGAGTCGTAGTTTGCACCCAACAGAACAAAATGATGCTAATTATAGTTCCTTTAAATTAGAGTTATTGGCCCTTAAATGGGCTGTAACCGAGAAATTTAAAGATTATTTGGCTGGGGCGCGGTTCACTGTATTTACCGATAATAACCCGGTGGCGCACCTCCAGACAGCTCGCTTGGGCGCTATCGAACAACGCTGGGCGGCCCAATTGGCTTCTTTTACGTTTGAGATTAAGTACCGGCCAGGCAAGAACAATGCTAATGCTGACGCCCTATCTAGATTTCCTGTAGACACCGGGGCGGTCGCGACGGTGGAACTAACGCCCGCAGCAGGAAATGCTGGCTGGGCTGGTGCTGAGTGGCTGCGAGCACAGAAGGATGATGAGGCTATCCAGGTGGTGACGCGGTGTGTGGAGAGGGGCATCCACCCTACGTTGACAGAGAAGAGGAGCTGGACGAAAGAGGCGGCCCAGCTGTTGCGCCAATGGACGAAACTGCGGGTGGAGGGGGGGATATTGTACCGTAATGTGACTGACCCTTACACCCAGGAAGAATATTTACAAGTTGTCTGTCCAGGTTCCAGGAGGAAGGAGGTGTGGAGAGAGATGCATGTGGCTGCGGCACATGCGGGGGTGGACCGGACGCTGGTGCAGCTCCGGCGGCGTTTCTACTGGCAAGGCATGGAGGGGGAGGTACGTCGTTTCCATGAGGGCTGTGTAAACTGTAGCTTACAAAAAACTAGGGTCGAGCCTAGAGCCCCTTTACAACCTTTCGAAGTCTCGTACCCCTTAGAAGTGGTGGCTATTGATTTCCTTACCCTGGGTCGACCTGCCGACACCTGTCAAAATATCCTTGTAGCCACAGATCTATTTACTAAATATAGCTGGGCCATACCCACACGTGATCAAACTGCTCAGACCACTGTTCGGGTGTTATGGACCCATATTATACAGCCGTACGGTTGCCCCGCCCGTTTTCATTCGGACAGAGGCGCTAACTTCGAGTCTGCGCTCATGCAACAGTTATGTAATAATTATGGTATTACTAAGAGCCGTACTACGCCGTATTATCCGGCCGGAAATGGGGGCGTGGAACGCTGTAATCAAACGGTACTTAATTTACTACGCTCGTTGGACACTGATAAGCATGGCCGATGGCCTGAGCATCTGCCTGAGTTGATTCATGCGTATAATAACACTCCTCACAGCGCCACTGGCTATGCCCCGGCGTTTCTAATGTTTGGCCGCCATCTGCGGCGCCCTGTAGACGTGGAACTGGGAGTACAGCCTAGGCAGGACAGATTTGGGGTGGGGGACTGGGTTCAGCATCACCAACGGCGGTTGAATGATGCGTATCGCACCGCAGGGCAAAGGATGGGAAGGATGGCAGAACAGCGCAAGCGCATGTATGACAAGAGGGCGGGTATCCCACCGTTGGTATCCGGAGAGCGAGTGTGGGTGAGAAATCGGAACAGACAGGGGCACGGGAAGTTGGCTTCTTGGTGGGACCCAGAACCCTTTGTTGTACTAGAAACAGTGGGCGAAGCTGGGCTAGTTTATAGGATTCGACCAGAAAAGGGTGGGCGAGATCGAACGGTGCACCGTAATGCCTTGAAAGTCTGTGTAGCGCCTCCAGAGGTGCCCCAGTGTCCCGAACCGACACCCCAGCAGCCAGTCGTGGGGCCGGTGTGGCAGCAGTGTTATGGTTTTTTCCCCGTAGCTCAACGACGTTCAGGGCGGGCTAATTTTGGGCAGCCGCCCGTACGCTACAGCCCTGGTTGAGTTGGTCGCAGGGACTGCTAATGATTTAGTAGGGGGGAGTGTGAGGGGGTGGAAGTAGCGTTATCCTTTTTATTTTTTATTTTCTTTAATAATTGTTTGTTTTACAATTATTTCCTTTTGTTTGAGCATGTTTTGTATAATTTCTCTAATATGTTTCGTTGTGATAATGCTATATTGCTGTCTCCCTCTAACAACCTCCTCTCTTTCCATGTGTGAGTCTGACTGCGAACTGATAGGATAACTAGACGCCGGTGCTGGCCAATGTATGGGGGACTGACGTCATGACCAGCCAATGGGCGGCTGGCAGAGTGGGAGGCGGCCCTTTAAGAGGAACGCCAGGCTCAGTCTAGGTTGACAAGCAAGGGGCGCAGACGTGTGTGTGGAGCAGGCTGAGGGAAGTGACTCAGGTGGCCGGCTGTGATGAGCAGAGAGACAGGCACAGGCCGAGCCAGGCAGTAACTGAACTGAACCTTATTGAACTAAAGTGCTAGGACCGAGTAGCGCTTTACCTTACAAACCCAGCGGATTCCAGACGGTGATCCGGGTGTCAGCGGTACCAGGCAGGGTCCGGCCATCCAGAGACGAGCGAGAGGGTCCTGACGAGCCGAACCGGCTACCCGGCTAACGAGAGGGGGTCGTTGTGACTACTGTGGTGTCGTGCGCACTATTCGCAGCGGCAGGTCACAAGCCTGCCTGCGTGTGAGTATCCAATCCTGTACACCACTGTCACTAAAGTCACTGGCCTAGAGTTGAGCTGTATAGTCGTCACGACAAGGATACTGGCGTATTCTTTGTATTCACAGAACGGTGGACTAAAGACGTAGATGACCAAAGATGAGCTGTGTGCCGCTGTGTGTGCCATCCCACCTGCTGTAGAAGTCACTATTCCCACCTGCTGAAACGATACTCTGCCTATTATTTCATATCTGCTTAGTTATATAACATTTATTCGTCCTTAAATCTGCGCTCCTTGCATTATAATTAATTATCGTAATTATTATACTATTACGATTTGAGGCCTTAACGAGCCGGTACCATAAACTAAGTGCACTTTAATTGTCACCAAGAACGTTACGATAAGAGAAAGAAGGGGGGTTTGAATTAATGTTTTATTGTTGACAGTGCTCTTATTTTTAGTTTTTAGTTAGTTGGCGCCGTAGGATTGTAGGGTTCCCTTTTATTTTATTATTGTGTTTTTGGCGTGATAGAGGCCGCTGTAACCTAGTAATAAAGATTGTTATACTTTTCTAAACTGTCGTCCTGGTCATTCTCTCCTCATGATTTATATTGCTCTGGTGTTCCGTAAACGAACTTGTGTGTCCCTAAAGGTTGTGCCTTTTGTGCACTTATTTTCCTCTTTAAACGAGGTGGCGTTGTCGGAAACTTATAATTATACAATCTGCTAATGATAATACTTAATAATATACAACAAACCCAAAAGGTGTATTTACAATTATTTATTGGCAAATTCAGTAACAAGGTAATGACAAAGGTACCAGTTTAAACACTGGCGGTTAATGTGAGTTGGGCCACCCTTACAATTGCATACCCAAGTGGAAACCATAGAGTATGGTGGAAACCCATTTATAGGCTACGTCATATACCGATATATGTATATATTTATATATTTATATACCGATATATATATATATATATATATATATATATATATATATATATATATATATAAGATTCGCAGCCCCAACCTTGAAGCCTCAAAAGTCTAGTATCTCCCTTGTTCCATAGGGATATCCCTTTGCTAGGCACGGGTGGGGAGGTCCGATTCACCTCCGTTACAATGGTGCCGTGACCCGGATCGGGCTTCCCCGTAGGAGGAGGTCAAAGGGGGGTGAGTGTGGCGGAGAGAGTCGCAGCCCCAGCCTTGAAGCCTCAAAAGTCTAGTATCTCCCTTGTTCCATAGGGATAGGGGATAGGGATATCCCTTTGGAGCGATGGTTAAGATATTAGACTCTCACGTGGGAGCTGGGAGGCTAATGTAATGAGTAGTGTGGCATATAGATATAGAACAGGAAAGTGCATTTAGTGCATTTAGGGTGGAACGGATGGAGGAAAGAGTTATTTGTGACAGAAGGGTACCAGCAAGAGTGAGACGGGAAGATGGTAGTGAGACCAGACATGCTGTAGCTTGGGAACAATGACACTGACGGTAAGAACTGAGGATGCTATGATTCTCATTAGGAGAGACAAAGGCAGGACGTGATCAGAAATGACTACAGTAGCCTGCATTAGAGGATCAGCCCAGGTTAGAAGGTAAAAGCGAGAGACACAACGTTGAGAAGACATGTGAAAAGGAGGGATGAGGGGTACATTGGGGGAAGAATGCTGAGGATGGAACTTCCAGGAAAGAGGAGAAGAGAAGACCAGAGAGGAGGTTTATGGATGCTGTGAGAGACGAGATACAGGTGGCAGGAGGAAGACGCAGAAAACAGAATCAGATAGCGCTGTGGCGACCCCGATGTGAGTTAGCCGAAAGAAGGAGAGGTATAAATGGAACCACTGTCATCATTCCCTGACATGTACATGTATGGGCCCCAAATAGTCCGGCAGACCAGCACCCAAAGAGCACCTATAGTCTTCACTAATTACTGTTATTTTGTCTGTTCAGTCAACAGTCAGTCACTCCTCATTGAACTGAAGAAAACCCCTATAACCACATAAACTGTAGGACATTTTCTAATAATAATGTCTCAAATTTGTATAGTTCTTTTTTGCATATTTCGACGTGCGACGGTAGTGCGACAGTGCATGGTGTGCCAAAATGGTTGATATTAGCTATCTCTATTCCTTTCACGTACAATGACGTGGCCAAAATAGGGATGGCAGATTGTGGTTAACAAACCATTGAACCAATCATGCACATTCCTCCACTGTGCTGAGCGTGGGCCACCTAATCACTATGCCCTAGTGATTTAAGCTTGGCCCAGGCGTCCAATCAAGGCAATAAAGAACAATACTGTGGTCCACCCCTGTCAATGCCCTATCTGTAGCCCTTGTCAGTTATTGCAAATTCACATGCAGTTTTGATGCATTCATAGGCACCTGACATAATTAATGGCTAATCGATGCTCACTTGCTTTGCATAAATCTGATAGCCACTCTTTACTGACACTAGTTGAGGTTTGGATAGATTTATTCTGCATGAAATGTGATGGATCAGGAAGGTTTAAGGTTTTACAAGCTGCATGTAAGCTTTTTATTCCATTTGTACTCTCCTTTGGATGTGTCTGTCTGTGGGGAAATAAAAATCTATTGGCATGTACAGTACAATTGAGGGTAATTCAGCTCTTAAATGATAATACTTCATTTCCCACCCCCAGAAAATACATTACTGCCACTACATCCTATAATGACCTTAGCCATAAAACATTGACTATGAATATGATTTACGAAGTATTCAGTATTGTATACTTAGTTTCATTTAATTACATGTCATGTCTGAAATGAGCCATAATCATACTGTACCAGTGCCCAAACATATTCCAACATCAGCTGTCTGACTCGGAATGGTTATAAACCACCAGAGGTGCTCACACCCATCATACTGTATGTAGCAAGGTGCTTTGAAAAACTGCTTTTAAAGCCCAATAAATTCACTCCTCTCCTCTACCAGTATCAGTATGCCTACAGAGCAAAGAGATCCAGGGAGGATGTCATTGGCTCAACCCTCCACACAGCATTGACCCACATATAACAGAAAGTGACATATGATATGAAGATGTTTTTTTAATAGACTGCCTGTAGCTCTGCATTTTCTATTGTCCCTGGCAGGTTAGTCACCAAACTTCTTGACCTGGGTTTCAGGACCTCCCTGTGCATGTGGATTAAGGGCTTCCTATCCAATCATGCACAAAGTGAGACAGTCAGACTCAGTCCTCACCTCACCCCAAGCCTTAGCTTCAGCACTGGCGCACCAAAAGGCTGCTTGAGTTCCCTCTTCTGAATTGTTGTTACGTACAGTGCTTGAATTGTACTGGCTCTTTGGCATGGGATCAACTTTGACCAAAGAAAATCACAGACCTGGTTGGTTGTCTAAGTTGGACAAAATGTGGACAAATTGTGGCCATATTTTCCCAAATATGGAGATGACTGATGTCTGACATCATAGATGTTTGACGTCATAGACCACATGAGACTGCCACAATATGTCCATACAGCATATGGGCATGGCATTCCCAGATAATTATGGGCTATGTCCATTCCATATTGTTCTCCATATCGGATGAACACTGTTGGAATTATTACACTGACATGACTCTCTCTTTTTCTCTCTCTTTTTTTTTTTGGGGTGCAATCCTTTTGGACAAAGTGTTTTGATTGTACTTTTTGTCTAATAAAATATTCAATCAATCAAACTCTCTCCCCGTCCCTAACAATCCTGTGACACCTAACCCCATCGCCAACCCTAGTCCATTGCTAGGCCCATCCTGCAACTTGGGTGGAAAAACGGGTGTCCTTTTATCACTGCTCCATAGAGAGTGTACTGACACGCATGGCATGCGAACCGCAATAGCACAGCAGACAGGAGAGCATGCCAGAGAGTCATAAACACATCCCAGAAAATAATTGGATTCTCCCTGCCATCACTGGAAGACACCTTCAGATCATGCTATGGTGCCAGAAATATTATGAAGGACACAACTCACCCCTGTCATCATCTCTTTTCTCTGCTGCCATCTGGAAGGCACTACAGCACCAAGGATGTCCCAAACAAACATTTAGTGTCTGACCCTACTCAACAGGTCCCTGGCACACACCTCCAAAAGAGGCAATGCTAAAAACACCCAAATGATTCTGGACCAGCCATGGCCCTTGCTTGGCCAGCCCTCAAAACTGGGTCCGCAGCCCAAACCCACTGTGTGCTTGTAAAGAGGGGCAGACAATTAAACACATGCATCACTGAAAATTAGCTTTGTTAGCCTTTAGCCCAGAGCCATCACTGAACTGAACTCCATAAAACACTGTCCCCTATACCACCACCAACACCCCAACATCATTATAATAACACTCCACACCACAGGACTCACTGCCATACAATGACATAATTAGCATAATATGCAATAATGTGTGTGTGTGTGTGTGTGCGAGTGTGTGTGCGTGGAATGCTGGAAGAACAATTTTAGAAGTTGCTCAGCAAATGTTGTACGATGACACGCATTTACAATAAAGCGAATTGAATTGCAGAGGCAGCAGTGTTATGAGTGGAAGAAATTGGGTGATGTATTGGGCTGGTGTATACATGTAACAATTTTGTACAAATGTAAATATGCACACACAGGGAAATAATGGCCATGCAGTGGCTTATAGGCCGCAAAGCTGAGCTGCACCATCACTTAATCACTGACACTGTTGCATGCATGGCTCAATAATGCTTGCAACAAAGGAGAGAAGTAAGTAGAAATAGAAAAGGTTCTCGGAGTAGTTCTCCGTCAGGTCAGGTAGGTTATTGTGGGCCAGCGATGTTCGGAATTCGGATGGAATATGAAAGATCAGACGGATCCGTCTTTATCATTTGACTACAGAGATAATGTGTACCGATTTGCGTGATGTTTGGACAACATTTAGGAGTAGGCTAAATATGTTTAAAATGTTTTTTCGTGTGCAAAAATCGTCCTCCTGGTGGCACTATAATAGGCCAATATTAAAAGGGTGGCATTTGTTTCTCGTAGTGCAAATGTGCGCAGAAAGTTTAACCACAATCAGACACTATGTTCATGATTTGCGCTTTTTGTTCAAAACTGACCACTCCTGCAAACTTTAGATAAATCTTAGCCAATCACGAATTGGCCTGTTATAGTGCCACCATGAGGCCAATTTGAAAAATTCAAAGTGGCATCTCTTTCTTGGCCTAGTGGGAATGTGTGTGCAAAGTTTCACAGTGTGTTCATGATTTGAGCACTTTCTGCAAACTTTGGAAGGATGGAATATGAAAAATCTGAAAGACGTTTCATTTAACGTGTAATGAGTCTAATGTGTACCGATTTGCGTGGTATTTGGACAAAATCTGTAGGAGTACTGTCAAAAAATGTGTTTGCTAAAATCTGTCTCTTGGTGGCGCTATAAGAGGCCCTTCTGAAAAATTCGGGCCAGAGGTTCTGCTCTGGCATCCAGGGAGTGTGTGTCTCCACTGCACAGTATCTCTGCGAATGGCCTAACGGTGCCGGAGATTAGTTCACAGACGGACAGACACACACACGGACGCACTTCATTATGTTTCTGTCAAAATGATTTAGTAATGCATTATTAAGTAACATCTCTCTAATCCAGATTATACCCCCTTATGTTTTTCATAAATAAATCTGTATTTGAAATTCCAGAATGACGTGCAGGAAGGCACATTCCAGTGAGATAAAAGGAGAATCTGAGGCCGAATCTGATAACCTAGAATGGGGGTCAAGTACTACAGGCAAACATCATAACAAAGAGTAATTGCTTCCCCAAGGTTCTGTGGGAGTCCATCACAGACATGCAGTAACAGTTCAAGTCAATAAAATAATTGGTTCTTTGGCCAATGTTTTGCATTAGTGAACATGTTGCACTCTGCCTAGGTCCCACCTCCCTCTCTGTCTTTCTTCACTCCATTCCTCTCTGCCTCTTTATTCTTAGTCCTGTCTACCTCCCTCTATCTGCTGCTCTATGGCCCTTGATGTGTATTATCTTAAAGAGGTGGTGCCATAGGTTTGTACTTTTTCTGGTTTTCATGTGTCTAGGAGGTTGACAGTATTTCATTAGACCCCCTGGTGAGGCTGTTATGAGCAATAATGTATTCCCTTTGTATTTATTTATTTTCCCTCGAGGCTGCAACCTTGTGGGTCAAAAGTGCCGGTCCAAAAACACAGATACAATTACATCATAGAATCAGCCCCTCCCCTTTTACCATTCACCCAACACGGTGGGTGTGGCTAACTTCAGCTGGGTCACCACCCACCATGACTGCAGGCATACTCATTGAACTGGTGGGTGTGGCCACATGAAAACCTAATTTTAACTCTTTCTGTACACTTTTTTGAAAAAATCTTCCTCCTAGTATAATCACAAGAGCTGATAATCATGTTTTAGAGAGGAGAAAAATCATCTGACCCCATCGTTTTTATTTTTGTTAGTCTCTGTCCATGGTGCTGATTGAGTGGTCGCAATCTTTCCTGAGACATGAGACTAACTTGTACAGTACCTTGATGGACTTGGAAAAGCAGAATGGTTCTGTTTTCGTATAGACAGGATGGTAGAGAAACCAACACATCCAGGGGAGCAGTGTTTGCTTTAATCCACAGGAAATTGATGGTTCTCACGCATTCATGGTGAAACAATATGGAGTACCTTTTGCTCTAATGCAATATCCTTTACCACCCAAGAGAATTCAGCCCAGCCGTATGCACACAGCAAGCGTTACTACACATTGTAAGCAACAGACTACAAACCAATCACCCAAATGCTGAATGTATAGATATACTTTACTGCAAATTCTGATTCTAATATCCCCCCTCCCATTCTAAAAATGACATATTGCATATTCCCCACTGATGCTAAGGTTTCTTTAAATTCCTTTTACTGATGGTTTAGAGTGTGTTTCTTTCCTGCACTTTTTAAATGTAGCTTTTTTTTATTTCAACAAAATCCAGTACAATTTTGTGGATAATACCGTATATTACTGTAATATTGCGGATATGCCACACCAACATTTTGCTGCAAGTGACTGCTTGTAATATGATACCAATGTTTCCTTCAAAACTGTTTAATCACTCACATAGATCAAAATGATAGCATCCTCACGGACGGTATATATATTTTCATGATAGTGAAGTCACCACAATACATGTGCACATGCCAGACTAATGTTCTTAATATCAATGACAATCAGTTTTGCATTGTTGAGTGAAAATGAATTTAGTATTGTAGCCTTTGTAAGGTAAAGGTTAACTTCATTGTTATTATATATATATATATATATATATATATATATATATATATATATACATATATATATATATATCATCTATATATCTCAAAAGTGCGTTTGAAACTGATATTTCATGTTTTTATGTGAAGCGACTGATGTTGCTTCACATATAAACATAAAATGAATTTTACTGTACATTTGACATTAACGACATGGCAGCTTAAAAAGAAACTTAGAATTCAAGTACAACATTTATTGCACAATGCTCTATTACAGGATTTTCAGCAGCTCAATCACTTTGGAGTCTTCTTCCTATGAGGTTCACATTCAGAGAAGTGGGGATGTTGAGAGTCTGCAATTATCTTTGTTGCTTGTTTCATCATGACTGCCAGTTCATACAGGCTCTGTATGGGCTCACCCTATTACCTTCATAGTTGATTTGTGTACACTGGCAAGCATGCTTTTCAATTACACTGTTAAGTTGCCAAACAATGTTGTAATTCAGTATCTAATGATGATTGTATTACTAATGTCTTTCAATCAGTTATCGCTCATAACTGATTCAAAGAGGCCGTCTCTTACAGCCAAAAAAGAAATGAACAAACTTCGATTACAACGGTTGCTCCTGGACACAAATATACAGTACAATGGCAGTGCAGTAAACTGTAAATAGTTGTAAAGTGGGACTTCTGCAATGTTTAAATGTATTAGCATTTTGTGAATGAGGACAGTATTACATGACAAACACAAATGTTTTTTTTTTGTTTTTTTTTTAACACATACAGCTCAGATATTTAGACACAATATTTGCACATTTTACATCTAAAAGGCCTTAACACAGGTTTGTCATACTTGAACAAGGAGAACTTTTAATTTGAAATGATATTAGATTAGTATATTGTGTATTGGAGATATTTGCTTTTGTGGCTATATGAAAGTTGTAGACTGTCTTGGTGGCTACATTTCACAAAAGCACTACATTCCTGTGATGATTATGCTGATCCCGACACTGCTGGGGATCGGTAGCTGGGCTGAGAGCCAGACTGCTGGATCTCACTGCTGATCCTTGTCAGGGCCGCTTGGCCCGCTTCATGCCGTCTTCTCAGCCATTGCACCCTTGCAACACAAAGTTTTCTTAATAGCCATTTCACTCTCCCTTGTATGATTTCTGATATCCATCACTCTGTTATCCTGTGTGCAACTGTGCATCAATTGCACAAGTGTGTAGTCACACCCAGGCCAGGTGCGAAGTCTAGGTTCAAAACCACTGCAGTACACAATTGGGCTATGTTCTGGGGAGGGAAGCCGGGCAGAGAGGGGGGGTGGGGGGCAAACAGCATTACAGGCCCTCATATGTCGGACTCTGTCCCCCTCTCCTGTGGCGTCCCCCAGGGTTCGGTTCTTGGCCCGATGCTTTTTGCACTTCATACTGTATGCTCCCACTAGGTAATATTATGAACAGTTTTAAAGGCACCTCTTACCATTTGTATGTAGACGATATGCATTGGGCCCCTTAAAACTAATGTATGCCCCAGCCTTAGGGAACATTGGAGTCATTTTTGATAATTCTATGCACCTTGACACACACACATAAAGTCGGTGACCCGCACATGCCTTTTCCACCTCAGGAACATACCGTATATAAGCTCAAGTCTAGTATCTCACACAATGAGTTAGAAATGATTATTCATGCTTTTGTATCCTCTCATCTGGACTATTGCAACTCACTTTTCACATGCCTCAGTAAAGCATCAACAGAATCCAAAATGCTGCTGTTAGACTGTTAACCAGGTCCAGCCGACATTGGCTTCCTGTTGTTTTCAGGATTCGCTTCAAGGTCCTGGTGCACTGCTTACATATAGAGCTCTTCATGGTCAAGCACCAGCATACATAACTGACCTACTAGAATGGTATGAGCCGAGCAGGACCCTAAGGTCAACCCTCATACAAATTATGTTACCAAAGGTGATAGAGCCTTTCAGGGTGTACATCTCTGGAATGCCCTTCCGCATGACCTGAGAGCTGTAGCATCTGTGGGTATTTTTAAGAAACACTTAAAAACTCGACATGCTTTTGTTGAATTTTGATATAGATTTTTTTTGTCTTCCCTAATATGTCTGCAGTTTTTGTTTTGAATTCTAGTACAGTTTGTGTTATTTTTTAATTGTTGTATTATATTGTATGTGAAGCACTTAGTGACTTTTTTCTCTGTGAGAATATAAATAAGTGTGCTATATAAATAAAATGTACTTACTTACTTACTTACTTACTTACTTACTTACATGGTATGTATCCTTATACTGTATCACTGCTACAGAGAATCAGGGCGACATCACAGGGTTCTAATGTTATACTAGGCCTACTCATTTGTAGAGCTCGCAGATCAGATCATCTATTTTCGCTTTTCGGTACGCAACACTGTCATACGACGAAATCTAAATCATGCTTAAGTGTTCAGCAGTAGACAGGGTATCTCCAGAGTGATGAACCCAGCCAAGAAAATAATTGGATTCTCACTGGAAGACACCTTCAGATCTGTCTCTGCAGATGCAGAGCTCACTCCTGTCACCATCTTCTCTCTCATCTGGATTGGAAGGCAGTGGCCTTAACCACTGCATAATATGACTGCATGTCATATCCAAAATACCAAGAAATAGCAGATCTACAAGTTCTCAACGTGTTGCAGCAGTGACATGTTGTGAGCTTGTAGATCAGCAATTTTTGTTGTTTGTCGTATATAGGACAAAGCAAAGGCAAGTGAATTCAAGTGAATTTTATTTGAGCAACCATATACATTTTAACATTAAAGAAAATATAACCGAAAATAACATAGCCTACAGCACCTGCATGGTTAATACTCCAAGCTCTTGTTTTCTTATGGTGCAATAATGTTTATAAGGTGCAATAGCATTGTTCGGTGTAGAATATTGGCTTTTGATATGCCACATGTTTTATTTTGTTATGTTCTTTTGTTGTTTATCTTTGTGTGTGTGTGTGTGTGTGTGTGTGTGTGTGTGTGTGTGTGTGTGTGTGTGTGTGTGTGTGTGTGTGTGTGTGTGTGTGTGTGTGTGTGTGTGTGTGTGTGTGTAGGCAGATGTGTGATGAGTAGAAGAAAGTGGTGATGTGGCTGGTGCATTATGCATTATGCATTATTATTTTTCAGACTATTTCAGACCGTTTTCAGAGAGACCACCTGACCTACTGTATCATACTATTGTAATTTCGGGGCGTGTCAGCGGGCCTTTAAATGAGCTTCCTCAATGGCTTATAAGAACCCACAACTGAGCTGCACCATCACCTAATCACTATAATGGAGATGATAGCTTGCAGACTGCAAGGCCCACGGCATAAGGATCTGTCTGGAACAATGTTGTGTGCTTTATAAATCAAACTTATGAGTGCACAAATTACCAATGAAAGATTATAGGGTTGATCCTTGCGATGGTTAAGTGTGTCTGTCATCAGCCACTTGTCCTGTCAAATTGATCTTGAGCAACGCATGTCAGATTATATCAACTAAAAGCCAACTAAGTGCCTTCTTGCATGGAGTGCTCAGTAAATAAATAACTGCCTGTCTTTGCCTTTTAGTTCTCTGAGCTAAAGGAAGGACACAAAGCTTGTCGTAAACTTTGTCTGGTGGTCAATTTACTGTATAAATCTTGATCCAAATCTTGTAGAAGAGAGAACAGCTCTGTGGTTAGAAGGTTGTCCACATGGTGGCAGTATACTATCATCACAAGCCTGCAGACCAACTATCCCTGCCTCATCCTCTCCACTCTGGTACATAAAAAAAAAGAAAGCTTTTCCCCATTTGGCCCCCAAATGTATGTAGAGTCAGTTACTCTGAAAGCCATTCATTTGCTTTGATGATGCATGTTAACTGTGTAATTACATGATAATACTTATAGTTATGCTACAATTATACAAAAATTGCAATGTTTGTTTAAAGGACAAGTCATTGAGGAACAAGAGTGACCACAGCTTTACTGCTTGAAATGCCCGCTGAAAGCTCAGTCTTACATAAATAAAATATTATTTGAAGCAGTTAATATTTCCATGTTTTGGGAGAGAGCTGTGCCATAAATCTCTACACTGTACTCTATTTAACTTGTTGTAGGCCTACTCCCACGACACAGACATATTCCCTGGAGGCAGGCAGAAAGCACAATGTTTCCCTGAGAATGAGAGGAATGTAATTATAGAGGAAATTGTGTTATCATCAGGTCCTTTACAATTGATTTATGCTTGCAGCATTCTGTGAGAAAATGTGACACTAACGTTGAGGCTTTTTAGGTCTGGGCAAATTAGTAAACCTAAAAAATGTATGAATTTTCTTTTTTTCCCAGGGTGCATGGCTACTCCAGAACTCTTAAAGCCGATTTATACTTCATTGTTCCAGCAGTGTTGCACGCAGAGGCATGCTTGACTTTATTTTTTAATGTTGTTTTCCCTCTATCAAGGCATACAGGGAGAGCACAGCCTCCCTCCACAGCCGAGGGGCATTTCCCTAAGACATGCTGGTATTCCCCTAACATGATGTCAGTTACAGCATTAAAGTGCTGTTCATTTTTCTATCATTAATTGCACAATAAATTGTGAAGGTCCATCATGTCTTTACTGGCATTCATACAGCAGAGATGTGTGGTTCAACTCTACGATGTTTGTGTTCCTGAGTTAAGAGGTACAAAAGTGTTGCAGCCAGGTGCTCAGTATAGTTTCAGAAGTTGAGTTTCTTACTTTTTAAATAATTCATTCATTCATTCATTTGTGCATTCATTCATTCATTCATTCATTCATTCATTCATTCATTCATTCATTCATTCATTCATTCATTCTTCAAAACTCAAATTAATATCCAGATTAATTTTACCATCCTGGTAGAAATATCCCACTAAGCACGCCGTCTAAAAGTGGTCTAATAGTGGTATAGATTTGAAAGTTTTTTTGTCGTCTAAACTTAGACTAGACGTCTAATAGTCGTCTAAATATAGACGGTCTGCATTTAGACGACTATTAGACGTCTATTAGTCATCTAGTTTAAGTTTAGACAACAAAAAAACTTTCAAATCTATACCACTATTAGACCACTTTTAGACGGCGTGCTTAGTGTTGGGGTTCTTGTCTCTGGGAGTATGTGTGCCTCTGATGGATTGGAGATTGCCTCTCATGGGACCCATCTCTCTCTTGTTCGAAAAGTAGAGCATGCACTCTGGCAGTGACGTTGAAACTATGGGGCTTGCGAGGCGGCAACACCTCTGTAGCGGCAGATGTTATGAGTACTATTTTAGATGCCCAAGCGACGCAATAAATAAATAAAACTAATTTACTCAGGAGATGCACAGTGCAGTTCTGTCAAAAGGGATATAAGATGAAGATTTAACCAAGAGGGGCTGCCACTCTCATCTGCTGCACTGCTAACCTATTTGCCATTTTATTCAGACATATCAGGGTTGTATTGCCTGCTTACTGTATCATTTCCACGGCCGCATACATGAAAGCACATAGCATTTCTGTATCCGCTCTAGACTGGCTATGCAACCTGCAGAGTGAAATGTGTGTGACCTGATGGAGTGAACAGAGATGGCACATGTATGGGGCACCCGCTGGCCTGGTGGTCAAGGCGCGTACACCACATACTAGGCTGTGATGCCTGCTGGCGTCGCCGGTTCGATCCGGACAACCTTTGCCACATGCCATTCTTCCCCATCTCTCTCCCCATTTCCTGTCAGTCTACTATCCTATCAAATAAAGGCATAACAAGACCAAAAATAAATCCTTAAAAAAAATAGGCCCAGAAGATGACATGAAACAAATGAAACACAACAACCCCTCACTCAGTTTAGCTAACACAGGAAAGCTGTCTGGACCTTCCCTAAAACACCGGAGACAACGCTCCACGCCTCCCAGATTATTCTCCCTCCTGATTCCCAAACTATGGAACAAACTCTACCTCAATGTTGCAGTGAGCCAGGCGTGGGTGAGGTGTGGCGACCGCAGAGCTCTATTAGCCAAAATGGGCCAAAACCTGAATATATGTACACTGTATAATTTCTGAGAAAAGTACATTTTAAAAAGTTGTTTGTCAAAGGGCAGTTCCCATGACCAACATTTGTGCCAAGTTTGGAGCTTTTTTAAGAGTTTAAGCGGTGTCAGTTATCCAGGCTGATGCTGTCATCACTTATCTTTCACTGGGTCAAATTGCTCACAGTGGTGAGGTTGCGTTATTCTAACCTTTGGCAATTCTTTGACCAGTGCCTGGTCATTGTACCTCTGCCAAGTCAGGGTGACACAGCAGGATGCTGGATGTGGGACGGTAAGGACCATGAAACCTAAGACTCAACACCTCTTCTACAAAATGCTTCATCTCACAAGACCACATGAGAAACTCAAGGAGATGTATTACTTGAAGGGGTCAAGGATCACGATGGGTCAAGGATGTGACAGTTACTGATCAGGTTGAGGGTCGGAGGCCAGCAGAGGTCTCTGATCTCCCTATCGGTGGAGGTGATGAGTCCTGACAGTGTAAACAAAGCAACAGCTTGTTGATGTTAGCATTTCCAAAGTGACCAGAATTCAGAATCATTTCAGAAAGAATTAGGGGTGGCAAAATAGTAGCCACTTTGCCACACAAGTGACTGTCATGATGCATTGTAATCTTGTAGATCAGCTATTTTGGCACTTTTTGAATAATAAAAAATGATCACCAATGATCACCAACAATTGGAGAATACAGAATATGCATGAAAAGAAAACTAAATTTGAGGTTATATGCGAACACTAGGGTTAGCAATTGCCTTCCCCTGGACAAATGACGCTGCAGCCGCTAAGTGAAGCAGTTTAGTGGAAACTTAGCCACAACATTTTTCACAGCAGACATGTTGACAGGTAAATTCAGCTAAAGGTAAACATGTTAATTGTGGGTGTGTTTCGTTTAAGTGTTTCTGTGTGCCAGCATAAAGTTCACTGTACAAGAGCTGTCCATGCTACCACAGTAACACCTAGTGTATATGAAAAACGCCCACAATTAACTTCAGCTATGTGTTTACCCCTCAAAATGTCTGCTGTGAAAAGGGTCTCTTGTCTATTCCCTCCAAAGTACAGTATCTGTGGTGCATGTCACCTCTCACTGTCCTGTGTTCAATGTTCATTGTTACACAATAAATAATGCACACATAACTTGAAAATAATCAAAATAATATATATTTTTAAACGGTCCAACGAAAGTACAGGGGATTTGAAATTCTGTACGGCCTTGTTTCCTTTTGCAATGTTTCTGATGGGGGCAACTGTTTTTGTTTTTTGTTGAATGGATGTTTTTGAGTAAAAATGTCTGACAGAATGGAAGGAATCTGTTTTTGGACTTATAACCATTACCTATTCTTTTGGGACAATGTTACGTTTCATTTCAAGACCGCTGACCTGCCAATTGATCTCTGAACTTACAGAGGTTTCACAGAAGCCAAAAACACACAAAGCACCACAGCTATTTTCCACAGCTACGCTGTGTCAGCCTTTACCATCTGGACCTGGTCCTGCATCCCATTATGTGCTCCCTCAGAAATGCACATGTTGATGCATGCTTTCTGAAATGTGTAACTTTGACATTGTGGTGGATTGATTTGGAATACATTTCTTTTAATCATCAAACTGAACTTGAGCTGTGAAGGTATTTTGTCAATGTGTCAATGGCTTTGGAGAAAATCCAAACAAATGTAAAAAATAAAACATCTGTCTGTTTATATACGATACGGCTCAAACTGAGAGCGGAAGGCATTGATTTTTGGTGGATTCTGGACCAGTTGAACTCAAACTAAACTTACTTGGGGGTTATATATAGCCTACCTTGACCCCATTGGCTTTACTTGAGTGATTTGACCAAAGATAGTCACAGCATCCAGGTCCCTGCTCTGCCCAGTGGCCTACAACAAATGTAGACATTGTAACACCTCCAACTGTGCATCTTGTAGAAATAACTGACAGACAGTCTGAACAAAGATTTAGCTATCAAAGTCATGTGACCTAAGACTTATTGAAGTTCTTAGGTTGCAGATATTCATGAAAAATATATTTTGAAGGAAATCCTTCAAAAATAAAGGGTGTGCATCTTGTACAAATGACTGACAGACAGTCTGAACAAAGATTTGGCTATCAAAGTCATGTGACCAAAGTCTTATTGAAGTTCTTAGGTTGCAGAAATTCATGAAAAGTATTAAGTATATTTTGAAGGAAATCTTTCAAAATAAAGGGTGTGCATCTTGTAGAAATGACTGACTGACAGACAGTCTGAACAAAGATTTAGCTATCAAAGTCATGTGACCTAAGAATTATTGAAGTTCTTAGGTTGCAGAAATTCATGAAAAATATATTTTGAGGGAAATCTTTCAAAATAAAGGGTGTGCATGCCCTCCATTGAACTTGTGATTTCTAAAGTAGAAGGTATTGTTTTTTAAATGTTAGCTTTTAAAAGCTGACCCTCAATCTTTCCCAAAATACAACACGTACTGGAACATAATTGGACCCTAAATCGACTTCTCCCAGAGCAACGAATAGATTATATGCAGCAATACAAAGAGGAAATCAATATGTTTGTTAGAAGACAATCTGGCAAGGTGTACTGAAGCAGTAATGACAAACTAAAAGCTTCAGCCTGACGTTTCTCTGGTACATGATTTATTTTATTAATCACTGACATTACCCCAAGGCTGTGTTTCACAAGAGGTTTGCGATAGAGTTATTTTGTGTTCGTTATGGATCAAACAGATGTATGTATTTTGCTGGCTTAATTTCAGTCTATATGCTTTCTCAAATGTAAGCCATACTTCTGTCAGTAATAGATATACTGTATGACTGTAGCCCTGTACCCATCACAAGCCAGTCAAGCCTTTTATGACACACGCAGCCTTGGGGGAAGGGGTTGGCAACCGATGCAATGATTAACAGTAATTATTGTGGGCTCGCCTGAAAGGCGAGAGAGAACACTACAGTATGCTATCTTCATTATGTATTTATCTAGGTCCGCCCGACAGTACAAATGCAGGGCCCTTAGCCAATGAGGTATGACATATGGGAGTGGTGTTAGCTGGAGTATTGGTCGAGCTTCACATGACAGTTAGCACGCTGCAGAATATAGTCACGTTGGCAACGTTGGCAACTACTGTGTAATAACTTCTAATGTGTCTGTTGAAGTACCATGGTTTAACATTATGAACCAAAGAGAGCAAAAAGAAAACAACAACAACAACCACTCACATATGTATATATGTATTTTTTTTTATTAAAAAAAATATTAAACATAAAAAATGAAGGAAAAACAACAATTTATTTGATTAAGAGTTTTTATTTTAGTTATTTTTTTTAATTATTTCTTTATGAGCGAGCCCACACTGTTTCGTAGGAACAGTATTTCTAGGTAATCATGCTGTTGTGGGGAAAAAGCATGTGTCATGTGTGTCACGTTGCAATGTGGATGTTTTGTGAGCTTGTAGGTTGGCTATTTTCGCCAAATGTTTGCCTCAGAATTGGAAGTCTGGGTTCAAGTGGTTAATTAATGAATTGACCTAAACTGCTCTCTGCCATTCAACTATACCTGGCTGTAGTTGCCCAATAGTCCAGCATGTTCAGCCTCTGATATTCAGATCTCACAAAGTTGAATCATTATCAGTGAATAACAGTTTACCTAGTTTAAATCCCAACATCCTATACAAAGCTTATAGTTGGATGTGTCCACTGTGGTTTTGGATGTTAGCACAGCAAAGCTTGTGTTCCAGCCTCTTGAGGTATTGTTATCTGAGGTATTATCTGAGCAACATTCTTGTCAACTAACTGTCAAGTTCTTCCTCCGGGCATTTCAGACTGGAGGATTGACAATGAAACATTCGCAACCGTAATACCAGAAGCAGTGTAGGACAAACAGAAGTTAAATACACTTGGAATGCATGAAAGAAAAAAAATCGAATCAAGACTGCTATCCTGTTGCCCAGCAAAGATTGGCAATAACACAGGGCTCTGTTCATGTCTTCACAGTGGCACAGAACATTACGTAAACCATTTCCATTTCCTAAAACGTATTTTTTGTTCGGCTTCCTTTCAGACAATGCAGTGGTATATATAAAATAACAGCAAAACAACAAAAAACAACACATCTAAAGATAAAATAATAAGTAATAATGACGTAGGAAAGAAAGAGAGTGCAAAAGAGCAAAGAGAATGAAAATCCTCAGCAGTACATGTGCATAAAGCTTGGTATAATGTGTACACCAATCCCTCACATACAGTAAAAACCACAGGCCCACAACAATCTCACTTAAACCGAAACACCATACTCTTGGCTTCTATTACATATGATAGCAAAACAAGATGTCTTCTATCCAAAGTCATCAAAATTGGATACTTGAAATGTATGAGGACTTTCTCAATGTGGGTATTGGGTAATTGTGATTATAATTACAATGTCATAGGAAAGAATTTATTGAAGCCCAAAGGCTGAGTTATCTATATTAATTTCCTGAAGTGTGCTCCCTATCGCCAAATAATCTCCCTCATCTCATATCAGACAAAATGTCACAACATGTACAGTTCCAGTGAGCATCATAGGGGCTGGCAGGCTTATTCTGAACCAGGCTTGAACTGTCTCTGCTTTTACTGACAGTAAAGAATGTCATCATTCACAAAAGCGTATATATGAGTACGGTGAATTTATAGTACCCATGGAGAAGGGATACCTGATGTTCACAGTTGATATGAGAATCATGTGGTTGACGACCGCATGATCCAGATCTGTCAAAATCATTACTGTGTGGTCATGAAAAAAATGTTACAAAAAGTGATCATGACAGGTGTGAACTTTGTACAATAGTGTAAAATAATGTTACGGAAAGTTTACCTCTCACTGGTTAAGGACGGGTTTAAGTTCTAACATTACAGTGTACTTTGTAATGCTGCATATCAATTGCTTTTCAACCCAAACTTTTTTTTTTCCTTCTTCTGATGGCCTTTAAATTCTGTGTTATTTTTCTGACCCCACGCATTCTGCAATACTCCTCTTGTCTGATGTACTCGGTGCATCCTCCACAGACCCACGGTTAGATAGATACAGATCTGTTGTTTTTCAGGAAGACAGATACCAGGTTTGAGGCCGTTCAGAGTTATACATACATGTACTGTTTACACTATATAGGTGGTGCCATAGTTTTGTCTTTTTCAGTTTTGTATGTGTCTATGTCTATGGTTCACCACCCACCTATAGGTTTACTTAATATGGACGGGTACACATTAAAGTGTATTACCCCTCAGGCCAGGAACACATTTTTGTGTATTACGTGTACTGTATGTGGTACAAATCCAAAGGTGTAAAATATCAAATAGTGTTGGAATTTTGTTTCTAGCTGCTACAGAGGCTGGGTAATCCATTTTCCAGTAAATCCGTTTGTCATTTTCAAATCGGACTACAGCTACTGTACATTTTGTTTTCATCCGTGTCAGTTACTGGACATATCGTTAGTGATGCCAGACTTCTGTTTCCCTTCAAATGTTTATGTACTGTATCTGACAGGCATACATTTAACAGCTGACTGAAAAGCCAGAGAGAGAGAGAGAGAGAGAGAGAGAGAGAGAGAGAGAGAGAGAGAGAGAGAAAGTTGTATCTTGTTTTCCTTTGAGTGAGTGATTGCTGTCAGAGCTTATGTGTCTGTTAATGACCTCTACCTCACCCATTGCTCATCTTTAGAAGGAAGCAAATGTCAGTGGTGCTTCGAATGATGCAAAGTACATATGGTTCACTGACCGCTGATGAGACCTCAAGCTGTATGGTATGCAGTGATGATAGGGCAGGTAAACAGGTAAACTCAATATTCATGCGAAACCGTTTTTATTTTGCGGTTTGATCTCTGTTTATCGTATTTTATGGTATTTGATTATATCTCTTTGAATTCTTTGAACACACTTCCCTGCCCTCAAAGGCTAGCTAGGAGGCATGAGAAGCCTTAGAATCAACTCTATTCCGTCCATGGACTTGGCCATTTCACATTCCAAATGCCTCCACAACGTGGTGCCAATTTTCTCCAAAGCGCAAGTCTCGGTTTTCGTTAGTTCCAGAGTCCTAAAAATCACACCCGTGTGAACTGAGCGGTGGTCGTGGAGGCTGCATGCGCAACAGCACTACTGTGTGTGTGTGTGTGTGTGTGTGTGTGTGTGTGTGTGTGTGTGTGTGTGTGTGTGTGTGTGTGTGTGTGTTTGCGTGTGTGTTTGCGTGTGCGTGCGAGAGAGGGGGGGGGGTGTGTGTGTGTCATGCTGTGGGATGTGTGTGTGTGTGTGTGTGTGTGTGTGTGTGTGTGTGTGTGTGTGTGTGTGTGTGTGTGTGTGTGTGTGTGTGTGTGTGTATGTGTGTGTGTGTGTGTGTGTGTGTGTGTGTGTGTGTGTGTGTGTGTGAGAGAGTGCAGTTGATGATCAGGTTAGACTCAACAGCACCCAACAGCACCTCAACAGCACCCTCTCTGGTCACCCAATGGTACTAGGCTACACACACTGATACATACACGGATACACACACGGCCATGCTATGGAGCGGTCTACCACCGCTCAAAAAGGTAAGAGAACACACACACTCTGGCATCTCAGCGCCGCACAATTCAACATGTTGAACAGATGGAGGATTTCCCTCACAAAGCATGTGGAAGGTAGCCTGTACTGTAAAATTAATTTCCTGAAAAACATCCGTTCTCCCTGATGTTAACTAATGTCCTGAGGTGATAACCAACTGTAAGCTTCAAAGAACTGGTTCGCTCAACTCATTTGTAGATGGTCGTGTTTCAGGGTATCTTGGGTGCGGAATTCGAGGTAAAGTATGAAGAGAAGCAACCCGCACTCACGTTATAAGAGTCTTTTTTAATAAATAAACAGCAGCAGCAGTAGTCAGGACATGCAGACGCGTTTCGGCCGTTAGGCCATCATCAGTGTCCCCACAGAGAAAACACACAATTTTGTTATAGAAAACAGTTAAGCATCAGTTCTTCATTTAAACCTTTAGGGAACTCAGTGTTCATATAGTGGATCCAATAAGCCTCTCTTTGTAATAGTAACCGGTCTCGGTCTCCTCCTCTCTTTAAGGGATTAACTAGTTCTATACCTTGGTATCGCAGTGTACAAATGTTGTGTCCTGTGTTATTGTGTGTTATTGTGTGTTATTGTGGGTCAAAAAATCAAAGTAAAAGGTAGAATCACATGTAAGACTAAGTATGTAGTATATCTTATTAAATGCCCCTGTGGTTTTTGTTATATAGGCAAAACCAAGAGAGAATTGAGAACCAGAATTACAGAACATAAAAGCAACATCAGAACCAAAGTTGAAAAATCCCCTATAGCTCGGCATTTTAATAACACAGGACACGACATTTGTACACTGCGTTACCAAGGTATAGAACTAGTTAATCCCTTAAAGAGAGGAGGAGACCGAGACCGGTTACTATTACAAAGAGAGGCTTATTGGATCCACTATATGAACACTGAGTTCCCTAAAGGTTTAAATGAAGAACTGATGCTTGACTGTTTTCTATAACAAAATTGTGTGTTTTCTCTGTGGGATCTGTCATTTATTTACTTTGTATTGCATTGATTGTTTTTCGCTTTTATTATTATAATTTTTTACCTAGTGATGTCATTTGATAATGAGACACAGCTGTATTGATTGTATGACAAAGCATAGTAATCTATATGTACGTCACTTCCTGAACTAGTAATTCATTGTTACACTGATGATGGCCTAACGGCCGAAACGCGTCTGCATGTCCTGACTACTGCTGCTGCTGTTTATTTATTAAAAAAGACTCTTATAACGTGAGTGCGGGTTGCTTCTCTTCAACCAACTGTAAGCATCACTGGATTTGAGATGGAATGCTAAGAGGGCAATTTTCTCTGAAAGTACAATAGCCATATTTTCCATTGAAGATGTTCTAATTCAAGCAATGACCTGGTAATACAGCACGATACCACCTTTGTAGGGTTGTTGTGAAGTAGTTAAAATTTCTTGATGCTCTGAAAAAGCTGCAAAAATCCGGGTCTCTTTTGCACACTTTCCTGATGATCCATTCATTTAGTGACTTACTACTTACTGCCTTTAATGCCGGCTGGCATGTAGGGCAGCAACAAAGGATCTCCACTCCTGGTTTTGGGCCAGCGTCTTTATAGAACCCCAGGTGTGATGCAGGGTCTTCAGCTCTCCTTCCACTGTCATTTAGTGAACCTGAAGCATTACCATTCTGGGGGTGAAGAAGGGTTTAGGTGCAACTTAAGACGTTTCTTGTATTTCATATTTTACACCTTTAAAAATGACAAATGTAGAAAATAATTGAACGTATCATTCAGCTTGTTTATGAAATGGAATAGATATCATTGGAATTGCACTCCAGTAATTTTCTTCCAAAACAATACAGCAGAACATCTTCATTGCCATATCAGACATGTCTAATCCTGTCTCCAGGAGTCCACATTTCCCCATAACCCACCGTGTTTGAGAGGATGATTTCATATTAATATTGGACATTATTAGGTCATTCACATTCCCTGAGGCCTGAACTGATGTTATTACCCCCCCCCCCCCCCCACACACACACACACACACCCTTTTATATCCCCGCATGCAGCATTGATTAATGACAATGGAAATTTAGTTGAAAAAAAAAATCTATATTATAAATTGTAATATTGCGCATGTGTGTGTGTGTGTGTGTGTGTGTGTGTGTGTGTGTGTGTGTGTGTGTGTGTGTGTGTGTGTGTGTGTGTGTGTGTGTGTGTGTGTGTGTGTGCATGCGCGCACTCGGTCCTCGTGCTCACAAGGAGCAGTCTTGCTCTCTGCACTGAGCCACCAGGCCCCCCTCTGGGCCATGCTCTGGGCAGCAGTGCAGACGTTGGACCCCTAAGTGCTCCTGATGGGTATGTAGGTGCCTAGCATGGCTTACTCTGCCGTAGGTGTGTGAATGTTCAATCAACATCTACAGTATGTGTTTGTGTAACTCCCTCCTCTGCTAGAAGATGTGAAAATGGCTCTTATAACATCAAAATGTACAGGCTTGTGGACCTTCTTTAATGAATGTAAATGAACATGCAAATGAACATGTAGGCCACAGCAATTCTGTCTCTTCTTCAATCGCCCATAACCTGCGAGGGTCGTCCACAGTGCACACAAAAGGCCATTCACATAATGAGCTTTCTGGTTGTGAACCCGAGGGATAAACAACAAACTGTAAGCCCTAGTGGGGGACCTGAACCTACAGACTCACAGCTGGGAGGTCCACGCATTTCTTTCCCAGGGCACACTGTGGGAATGGGGCCCTGTTTACTGAGACACTTTATTGGTGCTTCAATTGAAAAAGTATACAGGGGCCCCGGGGAGCATTTAGCAGACTTAAGAGGACATTCCAAGATGATAAGTGGTATTAGTACGGGTTTTTGAGTTTCATACTCTATCCGAGGAAGTATGCTATGTACTGTATATAGGAGAGAAATCCAACTTAAACCTTGATCAAGTCCTGATTGACAAAAGTGCATATTGTAAATTTTGCATTAAGCTTCATCAGGGTTGTTGATGAAATGTTTGTCATTTATGTTAAAGTGATCCCTGACTAAAACGACAAATATGCCTTAGTACATTATAATTATCCTCTATAACTACAATGTAAAATTAAAAACACCTCAATTATTTTATTTCTTCTAGAAATAGCTAATCTATCACTCAATAGGGGAAATGCCCGTCGCAAGTTGATGATGTCATAAATGTCAAGTGTGATCTATCCCTATGGAATTAATGGCATGCATGTGAAAATAAAAACAAACGTAATACTTCCTATGGTTAATATGAGCATCAAATCAATATTTCAAATGTGTTTGTGTTTTGTTTTTTTGCACATGCATGCCATAAAAATGACACATGACATTTATGACATCATCAACTTGCGACAGGCATTTCCCCTACTGAGTGAAAGATTAGCTATTTCTGGAAGAAATACAATATTTAAGGTGTTTTTAATTTTACATTGTAGTTATAGAGGACAATTATAATGTATTAAGACATATTTGTCGTATTAGTCAGGGATCACTTTAACATTGAAGGAAAGCAATGAAACAAAACAAAGCGGAAATGATTGGAAGCATTGGAGCAGCAATGATAACTTTAGAATGTACAGTTTTGACTCAGCTATTTATTGCATTACAGTTCATAGTAGGCATAAGAACATCAGCTGAGAACTGAAAATACTTACAATCAGCAAAAATGTTTGTAAACCAGTTTATTTAACCTCTCTAATGGCATACTGTAGGTGGCTTTCAGACAACTCTATAACTATGTTAGATACTTAGATACTCATGGGCCAAGTTTTTGCAAGGTATTTACATGTATGTGACAAACTGCTTAATTGAAGTAATTTAGTAGTTGAATTTTATCTGCCAGCTCACAATTGGCTTGAAGTACTGTATTATTACCCCAGGATGTTTCAGCAAATGAAGTTTTATGAATATAATAAGTGTTAAAATAAGGGTTAAATACAATAGGTGACCATGTGTACGTTTAACCTTCAGACTGTTTTAGCAAGAAAGCACCTGGCTACTCAGCTCTGCATTCTACTGGCAGAAAATAATTTATATACACTCTGAACATGTTAACATTCAAACAACATGACTGCAGGGATTTTGTCGGACTCAATGGTAGTTGCAGATGCTGTTGCCTCTGACCAGGAGGTTGTAAATCTTAACCTACTCAATTCTCGTGGCACAGAAGGATAGAAGAAAATATTCTTTTTGCAATGTAAAGAGTATAGCCATGTTTAGCAGATTAAACTGTGCTCAGTTGGAGAATGAAAACCTTTGTTGAACATACATTGTTGAACACAACTAATATTATTATAATAGTATAATACACATAATAGTGTGCACATTATTATTATTTAAATATCAGAAAAAACACATTAACACAGCCTTGGAGGCCACTCATAGACACTTGAAAGTTACAGTATGTAGTAACACTGGTATGGTGGTTAGGGAACACATTGAAGCTTATTGCTTACCCTCTTTGTGGTCACTTTTAATATCAGAGGTTTTCTGGGACATTACACGTCATCACGCCAAACACACAAGCAGTGGTGACGTAACGTTAGCCTACTGTAGTCATAAGACTGAGTGGTGTAGGTTGTTTATAGCCAAAAGGTTTTTATTTCATTTTTAACTTCTGGTCATTGCACTTCCACTTCAATAATCAGTAATTAAATACATCATCCCTGGACCTCTCTATTTAGATGAAGAGAACAAACTTCTTCATTGTTGGTGATAACCAACTATAAGCATCACTGGATTTAAGATGGAATGCTGGTAGTGAGAGGGCAATTTTCTCTGACAGGACAATAGCCATATTCTCCAGTGAAGATGTCCTAATTCAAGCAATGACCTGGTAATACAGCACGATACCAACTTTGTAGGGTTGTTGTGAAGTTGTTAAAATTGCTTGATGCTTGGAAAAAGCTGCAAAATTAAACAAGATTGGGGTCTCTTTTGCACGCTTTCCCACTAGCTGATGATGCATTCATTTAGTGAACCTGCTATCTTTTATCTGTAATGGACTTGGTGCAAATGATGTCAGTGTTGAGCATTACCATTCTGGGGGTGGGGTGGGTGGGGAAGGGTTAAGGTGAAACTTAAGATGTGTCTGGCATTTCATATTTTACACCTTTAAAAATTACAAATGTAGAAAATAAACGTATCATTCAGCTTGTTTATGAAATGGAATAGATATCATTGGAATTGCACTACAGTAATTTTCTTCCAAAACAATACAGCAGAACTTCTTCATTGCCATATCAGACATGTCTAATCCTGTCCCCAGGAGTCCACGTTTCCCCATAACCCACCATGTTTGAGAGGATGGCTTCATATTAATATTGGTTATTATTAAGTACTAGAAGCTGGGCCGCCCGAGTCGGTGACCTGGCCAACTCGGAACAATGTAAATAGGGAATGAATGCCCGCCCTTTAATGCAAACCCCATTATACCTGTTTTCATAGGACCCGTTTTGACCATCTGTCTGCCTGTGTCCATTTATGCCCATATATGGAGATATCTGTATCTGTCTGTCTGTCGGCGTCCATTTTATGTCCATATATGGAGATCACTGTCTATCTGCATCCATTATATGCCCATATATCGAGATCTCTGTATCTGTCTGTCTGTGTCCCTTTTATGCCCGTATATGGAGATCTTTGTGATTCTGCGTCCATTGTATGCCCATATATGCCATATATGGAGATATCTGTTTATCTGCGTCCATTTTATGCCCATATATGAGATCTCTGTCGCTTTTTCAAACAGATGGTCAAAACGGGTCCTATGACAACAGGTATAATGGGGTTTGCATTAAAGGGGGAACCGGCACTGTGTCTGCAACACAGTCGGAGGCACAGACAGATACAGAGATCTCCATAATGGGCATAAAGGGACACAGACAAACAGATGGAGGAGGAGACGAATTGAATGCAAACCCCATTATACCTGTTGTCACAGGACCCGTTTTGACCATCTGTTTGCCTGTGTCCATTTATGCCCATATATGGAGATATCTGTATCTGTCTGTCTGTGTCGACTTTATGCCCATATATGGAGATCTTTGACCATCTGTTTGCCTGTGTCCATTTATGTCCATATATGGAGATATCTGTATCTGTCTGTCTGCATCCATTTTATGCCCATATATGCAGATCTATGCAGACACAGTGCCAGTTCCGGAAAATCCTGATATCAGACATCAGAATCCGAACCTTTCGTGCTGGTTCCAGAAAATCGTGTATCGGGTCGGGTCGAGGCCGAGCACTGCACTACCTGCTGCGGTGGGGAACGCGCGTGCCGAATTTGAAATAGGGAATGAATGCCCCACCCTTTAATGCAAACCCCATGAATGCCCCATCCTTTAATGCAAACCCCAATATACCTGTTGTCATAGGACCCGTTTTGACCATCTGTTTGCCTTTGTCCACTTATGCTCATATATGGAGATCTCTGCACACACAGTACCGGTTGCGGAAAACTCTGATGTCAGACATCAGCTCCGCATACGGGCCTTCATTTTATGCCCATATATGGAGAACGCGCGTGCCGATGGGACGAACGGTTCTCGACATACGCGGATTATATACATACATACACACTAACAGAGATTTTTTGTTGACTCATGTGGCGTACGTGATGTCAGAGCCTTTCATGAAGTGATGTCACAATGAGTCAGCGCTTGCGCCGATTTCCTCCGGAACAGCCTGATGTCAACAATCAGCCCCGCATAAGGAGATTCCGAACGTTTCGCGCCGCTTCGGGAAAACCGCGCGTCGGGTCGAGGCCCGGCACTGCACTCCGCGCCGCAACGGGGAAGCGCGTGCCAAATCTGAAGCCGGTGGGACGAACGGTTCTCGAGATACGCGGATTACAGACAGACACACACGCAGAGACTTCTCGCATTTATAGATAGATAAGTATAAGTCATTCACAGTCCCTGAGGCCTGAACTGACGTTATTACCCCCCCACCCCCTTTTACCTATATCCCCACGTGCAGCATTGATTAATGACAATGGAAATTTAGTTGAAAAAATAATAATTGTGACCATAGGTCGCAATTTAGTATGTGAATGGTCACAGCTTGACCATATCTCTGTCACGCCTGACACTCGCAATCACTGTGATGTCACCTGTGATGTCACTGTCACAATGATGTGTTTAGTATGTGAACGGTCACTGTCACCTGTGATGTCACAGTGATGTGTCTGGGGAACCACAGTGTCAGGCGTGGTTTATGGGTTTGCCGCTCTGACATCACGCTTTGACATCACTGTGATGTCATGGGAACCACTCTAACAGAATCCCCATGCCCAAATATGGAGATCCCTGATGTCACAATATTAAGCCCATATCTAACAGGACTTCATATGGGAATGCCCATATATGGAGGAAGACAGCTCATATCTGTGTGGTGGTTCAGACATGGATCTCCATGTATGGGCATAAAAGGGATTGTATGTTGTGATGTCATGGGAACAACTCTAACAGAATCTCTTTTATGCCCATAAATGGAGATCCCTGATGTCATCAATATTAAGCCCATATCTAACAGGACTTCATATGGGAATGCCCATATATGGAGGAAGACAGCCCATATCTGTGTGGGCATAAAAGGGATTGTATGTATGATGTCAGAAGTGATAGATGTCATACGATTTTCACATAACGAATAACTGAGTAAGCATGTTTGGGGTCTCACAGCAATGGATCTCCAATATATGGGTACCAGGGGTCTCCATAAATGGGTAACTGATCCGATATACATCACTGGCCAGACAGCCAAGACATGGCGCGACGGTCGCTTGTCGCCCCAAGGTGTCTTACTAGTAATTCTATATTATATAAATTGTAATATTGGGCACGTGTGTGCTTGCGCGCACTCTGCACCTTTGCTGCAGCTTACATAAACTACTGCCTATGTAGGCCTGTATACCGTAGATATCATTATTTGTTAAATTGATAAAATGATGTGAAACGGTATAACTCTTAACCGAGTTGAAAAATAAAAATAAATATAATACAAATGTGTTCACCCTGTCTCATAAGCCCTTTCAGATACCTATAAAAAGTGCTCTATAAGTCAAATGTGTTGAACCAGATAGGGAGGATAGGTACTAACTAATGGATTGTGCGATTTGCAATTTGTGTGTACTACAGCATATAGTGAAATTAGCAGCTTTAGTGGTTAAGATTGAAGGCTCTACATGTACAGTATATTGCATGAAATGTTAGCTACAGGTGTTTTCTTCTGAAAGGTACACCTCTAGTCAGGTTGAAGCTGGGTTTAGAAAAACTACCTTTAGTAAAAAACGTTCTCTCCATAAATGGTTGCCAATATTGGAACCAGCTCCCTGCCTCAATTAGAGAGATCCCCACATTCGGTGCTTTTAAAGGGCAGTTGAAGCAATGGCTAACCACCTATAAGAAAATGTACTGTACGAATTACTCTGCCAGGTTAGTCTCTCCTGTGTGGTTTTTAATTTACTTCTGGCACTAGGCACCTTGTCGCACTAGGCACGCGGTTGCGCCAAGCACCTTGTTTTTGTTGTGTTGTTGTTCGCCCTGTACTGTTCTGATCTTGTTTTTGTTAGTCTTGTTTTGTTTTTTGTTTCTTGTTTTATGTCCTGAGGACAACGGATGAAATTTAGCTTTAAGCTAACTCCGGCTGGTTTACACTAAGATCTTGTATGTTGTATTATGAAATATGTCATAATCTCTGTGTCCATGAACTGGTACTGTCCTGTCTAAATAAACAAATAAAGTAAAGTAAAGGGTGGATTATTATTCTTTCTTTTCTTTTTTCTTTTATTTATTTATTTTTTATTTCAAGGACCCCCATAAGTCTGTACAAATGGAATAACATACAGTAGTGATAGTCCATTTGGAAACTCTCTGAATTACAGACCTGCCTAAAGGAATCCTGAGGGTCCCCACTGCGAGAACATTTTCTTCTTGTGGAGGCCAGCATGTCTAACCCCCCCCCCCCATCCGTCCACCTCATTTTCTATGTCCCCAACTTTCAATTATAACTAGGCACGTACATAGACACATAGTGTACAGTATATTGTATATGTATAGCAATACATAGTCTAGTATGGCTATTAATATATAAAATAATATACAAGATCCACAGACATTTTGAGCATTTCAACATTGGAATGGTGCACAGAGAAACACTTACAACAAACATGATTTCCAATTAGCTCTTAATCTCAAATTTAACAAAAAGTGGAAAACAAACATTTTTGGCAAACACAATTCACTTATGAGAACCAGTCAAATTGAACGAGTATTTGTACAGGTTAGCCTACAATAAAAGGTGATATACAGTATGAATCGAAAGGTCCTATATACATTAAGTTATTAAAGGATAGTTTGTGTATTTTTGTTAGATACTGTATACTGTATTGTATGTACAACATCTTCAGTTGGAAGATACTGCATGAAACTCCCAGCGGAATCAAGGAATCCTGTGGAAGATACAACTGTACATTCTTTCAGACACACATACTGTACATGTATGGGTATTTGGGGGTGTGGCCAAATCTGCCATTGTCTTGGAATGCAAACAACACAATGCTGCATTGGATGGATCATATAGGCTAGTGTAAAATATACCTACAGTATATATGTTTTTTTTTCTGTCCTTGCACAAAACAAAGTATTGTAGCGCAGGGACCTGCAGCCACCACCATCTTATGAATAATGAAGATGGAATGAGACATCGATAAATTCATTTAGGGCAACACACTATTGTTATTGGCGTTTTTACTCATCCTCTGATATTGGATGGCGTGTCCGAGGTACTCATCATCTGATGTAACCATTTGCCCAATCAGACATCACGATACCATGATATAGTGATGTCATCCTTTTCTCCCTCTCTGATTGGCTCCCCATTAGTCAGAGAAATAAAAATCAAACCTCGGTTCGAAGTGAAGCGGTGAACTTTTATTCTATGTGTTCTAGAGTTATGAACTCTGTGATCTATACATTCTTTATATTCTGAATGAATTAATGATTTTATCTGGAGGGCCGAATTATCATGTGAAGCTTGACCAATCCTCAAAGTATCCAATCATCAGACCGGGACGGACACTACACACATACGTACGTACGGATGGACGTACGTACGTACGTACGTACGTACGGACGGACGGACGGACGGACGGACGGACGGACGGGCGGGACAGATAAAACCTATTCATTCTGAACTGAAATGGCCATATATTAACATGGGACACACATTTTGCTTTTTTCAAAAAGCAAAATGTGTGCCTATTCATTCTGGACTGATTTTCTGGACGTACGGGACAGAAAAAACCTGTTCATTCTGGACTGGAGTGACCATATATGGACATGAGGTGACATACATTTTGTTTATGAAAAAGCCTGTTCATTCTGGACTGAGATGACCATATATGGACATGAAACACACATTTTGTTTTTGAAAAAACCTGTTCATTCTGGACTGAAATGACCATATATGGGCGTGGGACACACAAAGCCACTCATTGGAAGCGGTTTTCACCGCTTCAAAAAAAAGGTCCCGCCCACGCAGAGATTCGAGACTAACAGATTGGGAATTCTAGCCATGCGCTCTTACTGAGGACGCTACTAAGACGGAGGGGCCTCCCCCGACATTTTTGTTTTAGGGTTACGGATTCCCGCTGAGGGAACGACCAGTAAATTATTCCTCTGAACGTGTGTTGGCGCATGCGCATTGTAATGCCAAGACCAAGGGTGATAATAGGCAGATTACTGAGCCTTAGCCAAGGGATGACAACGGGGATATCAGCTGTGCTAGCTCGAGGATTGGTCGAGCTTCACACGACAATTTGGCTATCTTGTTATATATAGTAGGCGACCACACTTGCAATTTCCAATTGCAAGTGTCAATTCATGCATTTTGTCAATTCATAACCTAATAATATTTACCGTCCTGCTGTCACTCCATATTTGGGCAAATAAAAGTAGTTAAGTATAGTCAATAACCAAAGGAGATGGGGAAAACACAAGGTTTATAACTGGAAGGATACGTCATGTGCAAATGGCAAAATCATATTATACAGTACACACGCTCGCACACGCACACACTCAGTATATATACAGTACCTCTGATAAAAAGTCTATCCCCACTGGCTCAATCAAAAATGTCAGTGAACAGAGGAAAAATACACAAAATGTTGTTTTTTTTACAATTTGAAGAAATCATTCTTGAAATCTTTAAAGCACAACAAAATTGGTAAAAAAAAAACGTGATGAGGCAGAGGGTGAGTAAATCATTTCACAAAGTCAACGATAAATAATCCAGTTCATTCTGAGCACAGAAAAGATGTTCCAATAAGAATGATGATAACAAGGAATGACTGTAATGTCACACTCCCATGTTTCTTTCTCTTGTGTGTATACCATCTCCTGTGTGTCCCTGTGGTACACCATCGCCCATCCCCCTCCGCCATCTGAGAAGGCCCCTTGTGCTTGTCCTCCTTCTCCTTGGCACGGTCCACAGAGGCCTGGGCAAAGAGATTAAAGAGATTTGGAATTTCATTGAAAATGCTATGACGGGCCTTGTGCATAACTGTAGACTCAGGTTGGCAGAAGATGGCATGCACCTGTTTCTTGTTCTGTTCCCCATAGTTTAGTTTGATTGGCTAAGCAGCAGATTTGAACCATAGCCAATCAAACAAAGCTATGGTAAAATGAACCAAACAGGAAACAGGTATGCCACCTTATTGAAACATTGGACTACAGTTAGGCAAAGAGCTTATTCGTACAGAGATCGCTGAGAGAATTTCACTGCAGTGATTTAACAGGTGTGCAGGGTTGACTTACCTTGACAGACAGAAATCATGGCACTTAGAGTCTCCAACAAGTGCAGCACACGTGCAGCGATGAGTTGGATTTGCCCCCTCAAGTTCAAGGGGCATCCTTCCAGCAGCGCGCCTGATTCGCTGATGTCCACCAAAGCTGGATATTCCATAGGGAACTAAGTGTCTAGAAAGTGGAACACAAAACAGTCTATCAAAACCCAGTTTCCAGGGCTAACATGAAAGCAAATGTCCCAAAAGAGGCCCACTTGAAAACAGACGACTCACAGTTAGTCCATGGGCCAGACGGGTTGTCGGTATCAAAAAGGTGGCAAAGGTTACCATGCATTTTTGAAAAGCTCTATATCTGTAGATTATATTTTGGTATGATAACCCTTTCTTAGACACAGCTAAATTGGTGTTATCAGCCGCTGGAGTTGGTGTCCCATTAACTTTACATTATACAGGGAAAAAAAGCAAAAAAATAATCTGCTTTTAGTAGCATAAGAGGGGTCAAACTAGAGGTTTGTCATGATGCCGAATCCATTGCAAGCATTTGTTTTGCACAAAAAACATTCCTTGGGCTATAAATGGCCTCAGAAAACGATGCATGTATGGGTGTGCATTCATGTTAGTCAGAGGCCTTAGAGTTTTATTTCTTGTGCTAATCAGTCTAAAAGCGCCAAATTTTGCACAGATGTAGCCCAGGGCATGCTCTAATGATTTAGCTAGGGTCACCGACTCGGGCGCCCTAGCTAAATCATTAGAGCATGCCCTGGGCTACATCTGTGCAAAATTTGGCGCTTTTAGACTGATTAGCATGAGAAATAAAACCCTAAGGCCTCCGACTAACATGAATGCACACCCATACATGCATCGTCTTCTGAGGCCATTTATAGCCCAAGGAATGTTTTTTGTGCAAAACAGATGCTTGCAATGGATTCGGCATCATGAAAACCCCCTAGTTTGACCCCTCTTATGCTACTAAAAGCAGATAATTCTTTTACCTTTTTTCCTGTAATGTAAAGTTAATGGGACACCAACTCTAGAGGCTGATAACACCAATTTAGCTGTGTCTAAGTCAAGAAAGGGTTATCATACCAAAATATAATCTACAGATATAGAGCTTTTCAAAAATGCATGGTAACCTTTGCCACCTTTTTGATACCGACAACCCGTCTGGCCCATGGACTAAGTGTGGGCTTCACATAATGACATTGCTTTAAATCCACAAAGGGTCTGCAGCAAATTGAGTAACAGTTTAAACCTTTAAGCCCCATATTATTATATTTTTGTTTGTAGATCGTCTATATCAAAAAATAAAAATAAAATCTTGACATTTTTTTTCTTATAGCGATCACTGGCTTTCTTTTCAAATGGTATCAAATGGGAATACATTTGGAGGTCCTTCGTTGACATGAAAATGTTTGAGAACCACTGTGTGAGGTGCATCTAATGATGTCCCTCTAACATTAGCGCATATAATGAGCTCTCTCGCTCCCTCTTCATTAGTAAGCGTCCAGGGGTTGTAAGAAGAAAATGGGGAGCTGGTAACGGTTTGCAGCTGGCCTCAACAGGTTCTCCTATTCCATACTGTATAGGGGGGGATTTTATGATCATCAACATCTGTTACTGTTTCAGATTTCAAAAGCATGAGTGTGTAGTTTGATTTGTATCCAACATTATGAATGAAAGCAGAACAGTAGCCTTCATGTTTCATTACTCATGCAACATGCCATACATGCCATACTTGTAAATAGAAGTCCCCAAGCTCCCCCCACCCCTTTTCTTTTTTTCTGCCTTTGTATTTGATGCTATGCTTTTGAAACTGATATTATCCTAGATAAAGTACTGTGTTCTATCCGTCTGTCTTTCAATGTTATATGAGATACTTAAAGTGTGGTTCCTGTGGAAATAAGCCTCGGCTTTCTAGGATCTCCTTTTAGTTGACCTTGTACCAGTGATTTGTACTGTCATGAAACTGTACTTTTTTCTATTGCAAACTTCTAATAAATTCTTCAATCAATCAATCAATACATACACAAAAAATCACACTTGTGTGAACTGAGCGGTGGAGGCTGCACGTGTGTGTGCGTGCGTGCGTGCGTGCGTGCGTGCGTGCGTGCGTGCGTGCGCGTGTGCGTGTGTGTGTGTGTGTGTGTGTGTGTGTGTGTGTGTGTGAATGTGAGTGTGTGTGCCTGGCTTGAACAACAGCGCCCCTCCCTTAACATGTGTGGTCAGAAAAGGTATTGCAGGCAACATACAGACAGACAGACAGACAGACAGACAGACAGACATGCCCACACACACGGCCACGTATAGGAGACGGTGTGACCACCGCTCAAAAAGCAGACAGAGTAAGAGTTCGTTGAGTTGTATTTAAAGGCACACCTACTACGTACTGTACTTGAAGGGGTATCTATTTCACTTTAGAACACTTCTGCAAGTATCTCTGTAGCCATTAAACGAAACGGGTTTCTTACATTGATGCTCCTACAGTACATCATGCAAGCACCAGTTAAAGTTACTTTCCATCCCTCATATACTGTGTGCACAGTGCACATCCCATAACCCACACACTGCACATCATTTTGGAGCTCATATCTTTGAACGGGTAAGGGCTAGTTAGTATTAAAGGATAACTTTATTTTTTACAACAAGGGTTCATATTTTAGATTGTCATTAGAGAAAAGAAAATATGAAAATATAAAGTGTTTTATTTACTTCTTTCTATCATTTTAGTGATTTTAACGATTTGATTTGCATGGGGCATGCATGCAAGAGGCTAAATATGTATTTTTAGACACAATAAGCCCAATCCCAAGATGCATCTTTCATGGGCAGATGTGACTTATGGGGGCAGGTGTAAATAGTAACAAAGACATTGATGGCTTATTGTGTCTAAACAGACATATTTAGCCACCAGCAGTAAATGAAAACATTTTAACACTCACCTTTTCTTTTCTCTAATTACAATCTAAAATATGAACCCTTGTTGTAAAAAAAACGAAGTTGTCCTTTAAAATGCTATTTCAGCATTCGGGTGGCACAGTGGTAAAGTCCTTGCCCTTGTGGGTTCGAATCCACCATCGTACATCTGGCCTTATCGAGCGTCAATGCGAACGCAATTGGCCCATGTTCAGGGGAGGGAAGCCAGGCGGGAAGGATGATATTGGTCATTGCATGTACTCCTATGGGCACCTGTCAGCAGTGAGTGTTGAGCGGGAGGAGAAGGACAAAGGCCCTACGTCCTCCCAGTGGGGGCTTCTCACTGGCAGGTGAGTCAGTAGGATGCAACAGCAGTGTCAACACAGAAATGTGAGTGGGGAGTATTGGCTACTACACAAACTGCTTTGCAATAGGATGACCAGACGTCCAGGTTTGGTCAGACTTGGGGCATTTTTGTGGTTGGTTCAGTGCATAAGCCCTGAGGCATCTCATTTTGCATAATCATGAACTGCTAAGATTATGTTTGTAAAAAATATATATTAATCGCATACATTATCCACAACTTTCCAACATCCCATTGTGCATTGCGCAGAATGTGCAGGCAGCTTCTGGCGCCGCAGTCGAGAGTTATCTACAAGCTCACAACGGTTGTATCTGCGACGCGACCTGAGCTTCTATGTCTGCTGTTAACCGCAAGTGTCCCGCAAATAATGCTACAGTAAATTCTCGCGGAAACAGGTGGATAGGCACATGTGCTCGTGCGTGCATGTGATGTCATTTAATGACAATTACACCACTGGTCCTGTCATTCTCCCTGGCAGGATGCTCTAGGGTTGTGGCAGAGTAGAACATTTTTAGGATCTTCTCTATCAAATTTAATTTCTTCATCTGTCTGATGAAGCATTCCCTCACTTTCTTCATGAGTATGAAAGTGTTTCATTTCTTGAATTCACAAAAAAAGAAAATCACATTTACAACATATTACTCACACAAACATTTCAGATGTACATGCAGCTTCACCTCTCATATATAAACAGTAGCCTAAAGTAAGCCAAAACAATGTCTGAATCAAATGGACCAATAATTTTTTGGCTGCTTTAAAGGACCAGGTCACCTCTGGGACAACCAGATCTTATTTTATTGTTGTGTGGGACACGATCAACACAATCCTGAATTATCTTTTGTGTTCAATCTGTATTTTTAGATATGTTAGTATTTCAGCATGCTACAACTGGTCATATGATGCATTTTGCATCATATGACCAGTAGTAGCATGCTGAAATCAGCTGGAATACTAAAATATCTAAAAACACAGATTGAACACAAAAAAATAACTCAGGATTGTGTTGATCGTGTCCCACACAACAATAAAATAAGATCTGGTTGTCCCAGAGGTGACCTGGTCCTTTAAGTGCTGCTTGTTTTACACTGGTTTGCTTTCAGTTGCATACACAGAGGCAAGGTGGCACACACACATATATATATATATATATGTGTGTGTGTGTGTGTGTGTGTGTGTGTGTGTGTGTGTGTGTGTGTGTGTGTGTGTGTGTGTGTGTGTGTGTGTGTGTGTGTTTTATGTATATATGTGTGTGTTTTCTATATATATATGTTACAGTTAGTTTGGGTAACTCAGTTAGATTGGGGTAAGAGCGCTCGTTTTGTATTTCACCACACCCCCCTACCACCACCTGGATCAATTCACTTTGATAATCACTTATCATTACACCTGTGTAATTCCCAGATGATGCCACAAGATGGCGACAATACAGCCATTCACTGTGGCTCAAGCTTCACTGTGTTGTCACTGTGTTGTTGTTGATGTCACTCATCTGCGCCCCTCTTTGTTTATCTACTAGCCTAGCTCAGCTGTGTTTAGCCATTAGCTTACTATGCCTAACTCTAACCCTAATCCTAAACTTAACCTCAGTTAAACTATGCCTAACCCTAACCCTAACCCTAACCTCCGTGGGGTGAGGCGCTACATTCCTGTCGACGCTACGTTGTAGTCGTTGTTGTTGTTGTGGATCAAAGCGACCGCTTGTTCCGCCCTGCACCGCACGACGAGCGCTCCTGTTCTCAATTTCACTGAAACTCAAAAAAAAAAAAAAACTGTGATATATATATATATATATATGTGTGTGTAACTAACTGGATCTGTGTTTATCTATCATTAACATTCTTATAGCTTGATACGCATTTAATTGAAAATTACACTGAATCTAATTACATCTGAAATAAATGAAAATTGCTTTGAGAAAAGGCAACAAGTTTTGTATCGTGGTACACATGAAACCTGCAGTCAGTGTTATTGCCAAAGAACTCAAATGAGGACTGCATTGTTTAAAGGTTCACTGCCAACCCCAAGGAATCATTTTGGTTAAAGTTGTCTTTTTTCCAGATTTCTAACTGCTGCACGCTTGGCAGAAAATTCATAAATTTGAGGTTGAACCACAACCCCCAAAGTTACGAAAAGTGTGACCGTATACTATAAACAGCATGCAGTCTTGGGTTGTTGAAGCAGACTGCTTCAGAGTTGTGCGAGCTGACAGGGATAAACAAAGTGGTTTGGAGGACTCGAAGGGTGGAGGACTCGCTGGACCTTTTTAACTCCAGGAGGTGCACCACCGTCGCATTGCTGTTAAGGACTGTATTCCCCAGGCTGTATTATTTGCATGAGAATGTACTTGTGCCATGACTATGGCGGCGCATGTGTGTGACATGATCATTAACTGCGCTGTCACAGCATTACAGACAAAGCACCCCAACCCATTCATCAGATCATGGTCAATGAAGATTATAAGTCTCCAGAATCCTGACCCAGAAAGAAAGAAAGAAAGAAAGAAAGAAAGAAAGAAAGAAAGAAAGAAAGAAAATGCAAGGGATCACCGGAATAGCGTGCATACATACGTGTGAGCATGGTGAAGTTAAAGTATAACAACAATGAGATGTGTGTGTGCTTGCATGTGCTTGTGTGGGGAAATTACAGTATATCAACAACAATTATGTGTGTGTCACGAGTGCATGCATATGTGCATTCATATCTGCAACTGAATCTTATTTGTTTCCTGCCAAGCAAAACCACAGCCAGAAAGAGATCAACTCTATTGAACTACCGGTATATCAAGTTATCTTGGCTTAGTTAACAACAAATAACTGATTATGTTGTGCGCAAACATTATTCTTTAACAACTTGGATTGGTTTATCTATTTTTATTCTCTTTTCAGTCTCTTTTCATTTGGGACCAAAAAAAATGTCTTGGACAAAAATTATGTGATGTGATTTAGATTGAATCCTTGAAGCTGTGGCTTGGCAATCATTATTTGTAGGCCTAATACCCACAGGTGAGGATGAACTGCAAATGCCGATCTGATAATGACTTTTTCCATCAAATCCATGAGTCTCCTCTCATTATCTGGACTGGAAATAAGTGAGTGACTGCATAAAGAAAGCATAATTATGCTCATGGCCAGTGAAACATCATGCAACGTTGGAAAAGAAGGATCAATCTGCTTCCAAAGAAAACATTATATATATATATATATATATATATATATATATATATATATATATATATTAATGGTGCAACGGTAAATGAACCGATATCGAACCGTTCGATACAGGGGTCTCGGTTCGGTACGCGCTACGTACCGAACGACCGAACGATAATTAATTAATTATATATCAGCAGCCCGCAGCTGCTGCTGCTCCTCTCTCACTCACACACACACACACACACACACACACACACAGAGAGAGAGAGAACCGTGCATGGCTGCAGTGCACTCAGCTGCACCCTATGAGCTGCACTGACCAGATGAGAGACAGACGCTGTTTTTGGGGGGGGGATTTCTTTTCACGGGTGAAGCTCGTGTGAATCATAACTCGGTTACACTTGGATGGAGAAGATGTATTGCATTCTTTCTTGGCTATGGAGAAACATAATAGCACTCTTACGCACCGAGAGGATATCTCTCTCTCTCTCTCACACACACACACACACACACACACACACACTCTCTCTCTCTGTCTGTCTCTACGGAGCACTGTCTGTAGCTAAATTGGCTACTTAGCCTAGCGTTAGCATTAGCAAGCTATCGTAGCCGGCAGCTACTACTGTCAGACTGCCAACACAAAATCCATGGGCAGTCATAGCCTCGGGATCCAGGCAGGTCCCCAGCATAGACTGTAAAATATAGGGGGTCCCAGGCATGTCCACAGTGTGTGATGATGTCTCACTTGTCTGACTCTGACTGACAAATATGCGAGCAGGCGATACGGTAGCACCCTCTCCTCTCACAGTGGCGTCAGTTCAGAAAAAGGTAAGGTATGGCAACATGACTAGACACCAGTCATGTTGCCATACCTTAGCAACAGGCACGATGAAAAGTACATTTTTATTATTTCCCCTGTAGCCAAGGTATGGCAGCTGCACCCCTGCCATACCCAATTGACGCCCCTGCCTTCTCACTGAGCCAGTTTAGCGAGAGACATGCAGAGGAATCTGTTGCCACATCTGATTATTATAAGCCACATTGACGTTGGGCTTGTTTTTATGTAAAGTTGCTAATTAAAAATGGCGGTTGTGGTTGTGAGCTTGCAGATCGGATCAGCTATTTTCAAATAGCCAACATATATAGGTTTAAAGTGTCCATATGGCCTATATTCACTTCCCTTGGGTTTGTTTTCATAGACCTGGTTGCTTATTCCTCTCGCAAAATCTGGCAACAATCCTATTTTGATAATGGGGGTTTATAGAGAGAACTTTAGGTTATTTACAATAACCTCCCTTTAGTTTGATGTTTTGCTAAGAATGCACAGCAGAAAATTAGTTAAGTGTAACTCCATTAGGTGCATTTGTTTTACATGCTGCTAAGAATACACCATGGAACAGTGGTTCTCAAACCTGTTCATATCAGGAACCCTCAAATGAATATGTATTTGGCAGTGGACTAACATCTGAAAATATCTTGTGCTGATAAATACAAGATTTGTTAGAATGAACAAAAATATTTAAACATTGTTAGATTTCTTTTTGAAAAAGATCTACAACCTAGATTAAAGTGGTTAAGCTGATTTTGATACTATATACTGTATATAATAATATATATATTCTAGGGCTGGGGACCCCCTGCCCTAGAATATGGGTGTTGTTGAAAGTTGAAAATGAGTTTGAATACATTTAAGGGAAAAAAACTGGGGTATTTTATTATTTTTTTGTATCGAAAAAATATCGAACCGTGACCACAAAATATCGATCCAAATCGAACCGTGAATTTTGTGTATCGTTGCAGGCCTAATATATATATATATATATATATATATATATATATATATATGAAGACAGACAGTCGAATGTACTGTATGACAAGGAGATTTGACAGTTCTCATTATTGTAGGTTTTGACAGTTCTGTGGAACGTTTTGACAAGAAATATTGTAGAGAGTGGTAGGCTAGCTATTTTGATACCATTTCAAAAACCTTTAGACAGATCTGGTGTACTACTCAGCCAGAGTGGTACAGTAAAACAATTGTTGACAAAATCCATGCATGGAATTGGGATAAGTGTACTTATTATAACCCAATAGACAGGGCCGATACTCCAGAGGGGAATGAAGGGTCAGGTCACACAAACATACACCTCAAAGCTGCTTCCTATAACTACAGTTTGTGCGTAACATGAGTAGAACTCCAGTGAAGCAGCTGGGGACAAGAGGACAAAATAAACTTGGACTTATGGACTTACTGATGCGATAAATGTGGGCAAATTCCATCATGTCAGTGCACAAAATTCATTTGGCTTAATCCAAATCGAATACAATCCTAATAGTGAGTATTGACTTACTGTAGAGCAACCATGCATGAAAATAAGGATAATGTCGCTTTAATGGTGGTGGTGGTTGTTGTCTTTGTTCATGCTTTACTTTTAATTGTCTACTCTAACTATAATTTCAGCATAGACTATGTCTTCAGTCTTCCTTTATGAATGTCGAAACCCTGTTAGGTTCAGTATAATCTTTCTATCCCAAGGAAAATTACAATAGACCTGGTTTATCTTTTGTGCCATTAGCCATGAATGTTTACAACGAGGCACATGTCATGATGGGTCGCTCTGCTCAATAAATAGACTAATTAGCTCTGACGTAACAGTACAATAATGTAAGGATGTAATGTGTGTATTTATTTATTTTTAGGTTTCATACTATTGTTCATTATTGATGGTGTTGTTTTTTTTTGTGTGATTCTTTTTATCCTGATGTATCTTGCAGGACTTCTTAAGTCTGTAACTGTATTGTGTGGTGTCCCTGACGAATTTCCCCCATGGGATCAATAAAGCTCTGTCTGTGTGTCTTTCTGTCTGTCTTCACTGTATAAGACAAAGCCAAAGTTAATGACAGTAGCAGTACAAAATCATCTGTCAGTCTATCTGTCAGTACGCTGGTAGGAAAAGGTTAATAAAAAGCACCCTGGGAGCAATGAAAAGACCTTCACTGCGAATGTCCGGTCAACTGCACTGTGAAGGCAAGGCAAGCTTATTTGTATAGCACATTTCATAATTATATAAAAGCAATTCAAAGTGCTTTACATAGGCATAGGTATTTGAAGATAGGTATTTGAAGATAAACAAATCATGAACCAGAAGGGGGTGCTCTGCAGAGCAAATATCTATGCCAGACTGGGTGACCTATCTAAATTGTGGGTTGCAGCTGTCAACAGTATTAAGGTAGGGCGGCCGCGGCAGTAGGCACCAATTTTACAACTGTTTACCCTATAGATGCATACAATCCATTTCAAATAATGTGATGTACCGGTACCTATACTGCACATTATTTAATAAAGTTAAAGTGCATCATATTATGGTATACATTTAACCACTTGAAACCATTTAGGTGAATAGTTAAAGTGCATCATTGCGACCGTCAGGTCGCACTTACTATCAAAACCTCCACAAACTGTGAGTCAGTCAGTCAGTCAGTCAGTCAGTCCGTCCGTCCGTCCGTCCGTCCGTCCGTCCGTCCGTCCGTCCGTCCGTCCGTCCGTCCGTCCGTCCGTCCGTCCGTCCGTCCGTCCGTCCGTCAGTCTGTCTGTCACACCTCACACGTCACACTATTGCCCTGCTCATATCTCCGCAACCGTTGCCCCGATCCATGCCAAATTTTGCACACACACTCCTTGCCTGCCCGGAGCACTCCTTGCCTGCCCGGAGCAGGTCCCTGGGGGACCCCCAGATGTAAAAAATGTCCAAATGTGCAAAAATGACCAAATGACCACCCCAACGGGGCTGCTCACGGGGAATTCCCGGGGACCACCGACTCCAGAACGGATGCCAAAGTGGTGGCGCCCCCAGTGGAGGACCCCCTCCACTGCAGCTCACATAAAATGCCGTAACTCGGGCTAGGAGTGTCCGGGAGAGCCGGGGCCGGTACCTATTCGTCCGCCAAGGCAACGCGGAGACCCCACCCCTCATTTCTCACATGGCCCTCTTCTAGCGCCACCATGAGGCCGATTCTTGCAAAACACATTTTTGGACACTGCTCCTACAGATTTTGCCCTAAAATCACACAAATCGGTACACACTATGTCTACACTCATGTCATCAACATGGATCTGTCCCATATAGCGCCACCATCGGGCCGATTTTTTCAAACACATTTTTGGACACTGCTCCTACAGATTTTGCCCTAAAACCACGCAAATCGGTACACAGTATGTCTACACTCATCTCATCAATATGGATGTCCCATATAGCGCCACCATCAGGCAGATTTTTTGAACCACATTTTTGGACACTGCTCCTACACATTTTGCCCTAAATTCACGCTGCGACCTGACGGTCGCTTATCTCCCGATTAGGGAGTCTTACTGGTGGTATACATTAACCACTTGAAACCATTTAGGTGAATAGCAGAGGCAAGGGGAGATGTATATGTAAAGTTACTAAAAGTAAGAAAGATAACTTACATTATGGGGCATTAATTCAGCCTGTTACCTGGCAGAATCTTAAAATACACACTTCAAGGATTAAGAAAAAACAGGTGGCGATAAAACAAATCCACCCTATGCGTGGACCCTTTCCATCTACATATGGCACATATGGTTTGCTTTACACAAACTGATCTACTGTACTACTACTAAACCCAAGGCACGAACCTCTGTCACCATTATTCAGTATACAGAGTAGGCACCAATCTCTATAATACTATAGTGCACTCAAACCATGTCAAGTAGGATCAAAGCCAGAAGATAATGAATTGGTAGCCTCCCATAACGTTGTTCTGTCACATCTGTATACTATTACCAATCTCTGCATGACAGACCTGGTGAGTTCTCTCTGAACTCTGTCCATCAAACCTCATAGCCTCTTTACATCAAGGTAGTGGTATTTCAATTTACCTGGATTTGATAGACCTTGCCAGGCCCTTTGACAAGGCAGTAGAAGGCAACTTAGAAACGTTCATATATGTCCACCAAACTGTAGTATGTCCAATATACAAAAGGAATATAAAATGACTTTCAAATTTCAAAGGTCTCCTCGCTTTAAGTATGATTAAGTTGGGTCCAGGCTTTTTAGATGTATGTGTTTTGATGTTTGATCATAAACTTGTGTGTTTGTAATGTCATATTATACTCATGGGAGCATATTGTCTCTGGAATGTGAATAGATGCATAAATTACAGAAGTCCCACATTACAGCTATTTACAGTTTACTGGATTACCACTGCATATTGGCACCATGCCCAGTACAAACGGTTGGAAACAGTTTTTATACATTTTGAGTGTAGGGTGTGCAGGAATTGTGTGATATTAAGTGATTAAAAGACATTGGAAGTTTGTGTCAAAAGAGTACAAGTTTGGTCGATCTGTATAATGTTCTCTGCTGTATACCTGGACAGATACAGGATAGGCTAATGAAGATTAGGCTTGCCAATGGGGCTGTTAAGTATGACATCATTTTGTAGGCAGAGGAGAATTTCTGCCCCCAGTTTCCGTGAATCTTTTTACTATTTTTACTATTTACACATTTTTCTTCTCTTTGTTGTTGAAAGGAAAGTGTTAGAATTATACTTTAGTTGTTATTTTTTAGTCGTTGCTTTTTGAAATAGCGAGGGACAGAAAATGCTCTGGGGGCAGATTCTCCTCTGCCTACAAAATGATGTCACGGCTTAAAAGCCCCATATAAATAACCCAGCTATGAAGGTACAATAGGGTTAGAGAGCCAATGAGCCACAGAGCCTGTATGAACAGGTAGTCATGAAACAAGCAACAAAGATAATTGCAGAGCAGACTCTCAACATCCCTTCTGAATATGAACCTCTGCCATCAGGAAGACTATGTGTGCTGAAGTGCAAATCAAAGTTTGATCTAGCCTCCATCCAGTGCTCCATCCGGCACTCAATAATATGACAATCTGCAATAAATAAGCACTTTTGTATTGTACGTTTGTATGTGAGGAAACTCTGTAGCTGCTGCTGCTGCTGTAGCATCGTGTCAAATGCTTCTCATGTTTTCATGAACAGCATTTTTATTTTTGTATGTGAAGCAACTCACTGTACTGTAGCACTGTGGCCAAGACACATTTCCACTAGGAGACAATACAGTTAACTCTTACCTTACAAATTGAGGGTGATATAGCTACTAAGAAATTAACCTTTTGATCTAGAGATTCTAGACAGAGTGGGTGGGTGATGACACAGGACTAATGTGGAGTACAGAGCATACAGTAGTATGATAGGCTTGGTTTTAAGTGCCCTCCCTGCATCAGCACCATGGACAGTGACTATTCATTTTAATGGATTTGAAACAAAAAAGTAAGATAATACACAACAAAGGCCATAGAGCAGCAGATGGAGGGAAGGAGACAGGGCATAGAATGAAGCAGGAGAATTTGGAGAAATGGTGAGAACGAAGAGAGAGAGAGAGAGAGAGAGAGAGAGAGAGAGAGAGAGAGAGAGAGAGAGAGAGAGAGAGAGAGAGAGAGGGGGGGGGGGGGGCATACACTTAGCAATACATAACATAAAAACACAACTTACTCAGGTGTGTTGATCCAGATGATATCTAAGTGACAGTAGTACACACACTCCTTGTCTCTGTAGGAATAACATGTGCAGCGCTTGGATCTTGACTTGGTCTCCGCCAACCCAGACACTTCGTTTGACTGCCGCTTCAAAGAGACTTGATCCTCCCTTGGTGTGTCTGCTTCGGCTCTGATCAGGGAATCCGCAGTCGAGGCCAAGACACCTTGTATAAAAATGTTAAAATGCTGTTTCACGTTACGTATAACATGCAAAATCTGCAAATAATCACACACATGGTTGAGTACTTCCATTATCCAATACTTTTACTTCTACTCCACAACATCTCAGATCCAAATATTATTACTCCACTAAAGGGTTATTTATTTGAACACTTTAGTTGCGACCATAGGTTGCTATTTTTGCGACCGGTTGCTATTTAGTATGAAAACTTCCAGCTCATGTCTGTCCGTCCATCTGCACCTGCACTGACCTGTTCTGACATCACATTCACAATGATGCAAATGAATGAGCTTGTCAGTCTTTCAGTCAGTACAGGAAGTGATGTCACCTCATCAAAAATCTAACCCTGGATATTCATACTGTCACTGTGACATCACAGGTGATATCACAGTGACATATACTGTCACTGTGACATCACAGGTGATATCACAGTGTATATGAGTATCCCTTTTACCCATATATGAAGATCCCTGATGTCATTGATATATATATATATATATATATATATATATATATATATATATATATATATATATATATATATATATATATATATATATATTTCACTGGCGAGATGGCATGGGCATGGCCCATATCTGTGTTTGCCTGGCTGCAAGCGTCAGACACTTCACACACTACGTTTCACTTCCACCACCCAAAAAGGGGGTGGTAATGTGCGGACTGATTTATCAGGCTATTATCTGTGTGGCTGGTTCAGATAGGGATCTCCATGTATGGGCATAACATCTATTGTATATGGATTATTATTAATAAAGGATCAAATAAAATAGAAAGTCCATATGGTCATTCCTAGAAACAAAATCTCTTGTATGCCCATATATAGAGATTTCTGATGTGATCAATCCCAGGCCGAAAATGTTAATATTAAGTCCATATATGTATATGTATATATATATATATATATATATTAATAAAGGATAAAATAAATAAAATGTCCATATATGGGCATTCCCAGATGATGCCCTGTTAGGGTACCCCCTTATGCCCATATATGGAGATCGCCAGGCATCAAACCCAGGCCCTAACTCGCCAAGGCCCTGCTTGGCTTTACTAATTAACATATGTTTTATGCCCATATATGGAGATTCCTATATATTATCAATATTAAGGACATTATTAAGGATATTATGTTATCAATATTAAGGGCATATCTGGGAATGCCCATATTTGGTAGGCCTAATACCCATATATGGGCATGTTTTGACATAACATTGTTGACTATATCATGCAGGGGTCTCTATATGAGTAACTGGTCCCATATAGGTCTACATCACTGGCCAGATGGCCAAGAATTGGCGCGACCTCGCCCTTGCATGTCACCCTGAGGTGTGATGTTTCAGCGCTACATTAATAGGTGCGTTGCTGTTTTCTGCCCGAACATTTAACAGCTGACTTCAATTTGCAATAATTAATTATTGGATCAGTTACGTCAGTATTTACACGATATGCAGAGCTAGATTGAGGTGAGTAGTATGATGAGCACTACTAGACTACAAATCAGAATGAGAGATGAACATGCATAGACTAATATTAGCTAGCTAGTCTACCTGCAATAAATTACCTCCATACAATGAGCTTATACTCAGCCATTCCAGGGTTACACTCTAACCAGATTGGCTGCTTGTAAATGTAAGTACAATTTTGAGGTATAGGTCTATGTACTTTTGTAATTCTACTCAGGCTACATCTCAGAGGCAAATATTGTAGTTTTACTCCATTACAATTATTTGAAAACTTTAGTTACTACTAGGCATAGTTACTTTGCAGATATTATAAAACATACATGAACACCTTTAGCCCAATTTTATACATAGGCTATTTGAAAATAGCAGATCTACAAGCTCACTGCATTGTTGTGGGCTTGTAGGTCTGCTATTTTCAAACATTTTGTAGGCCTACTTTTTACTTTTGGTGCTTTAAGTAGGCTGCATTTTGATGCCAATTGATTGATTGATTGATTGATTGAAGGCTTTATTAGAAGTTTGCATAGGAAAATGTACAGATTCATGACGGTACAGTTCACTGGTACAAGGTCTACTAAAAGGAGATCCATGAAAAGACTAAGCTTATTTCAACAGGAAACCATTTAAGTAGGCCTATCTCATATAACATTGAATGACAGACAAATAGAACACAGTACTATGCAGTAGATATGTAAAGAAAAGGGGGGGAAAAAAAGAAAAGAAAACAGTAAATCTAAACAAACAGTAAGTATATACAAGGAATATACAGTAAATCTAAACAAACAGTAAGTATATACAAGGAATATACAAGTATACAAGTATATACAAGGAAGGGGCAGGGAGGGTAGGGTTGGGCTAGGTTTTTTACCAGTTGCGAACGGCTGCAAAATACTTTTGTAGAACTTTAAATCAAGTAAATTTGAAATTCTGATTAAAGGTCAATATAGGCTATAGCTGTCTAGCCAACTGATGAATTGTTTCCAATGGTAACAACAGCATCATAATATTGTAAAGTGTCCCCCTCAGTGATTTCTGAGAATCTCAAATAAAAGTTAGGCTACTTACCCTGCAAAATAAGCAATGCCAGACCCATGAAAAGCATGCTCGTATCAATAATCCTTGCCATGTTATAATCCCCAAATCAGTCGTTATAGAAAGACGCAGCACACATGTTTAAATTAATCTCCAATATAATCCATATCCTACACGATTTTGGAGGAATGTGTTGCAAGCATCTCAAACAATCCAGATATAGCTCTCCTCGATCGAGTGACGGTGACAACTGCCCCTTTCATATTTGGTGAACAAGCTCTGCAACCAAAGGTGCAAAATGAGCATGTTCTGCCAAACTCACTCCGTCCGCCTCCACAAAGCGTGTCAAAGATATGCGCACCTCCTTGGGGACATGCTACGCCCTCTCTGACAGACAGAATAATAACGACCGTTTGGTCTAGTTACAGGCTTTTAATTAGCCTATCTTTTTAACCTGAAAGGTGCACCTGACACTGACAGTGATATTTTTATGGTTAAAACAAAACGCTACTAGTAGACCTACTCACATGTTTCACAATAAATAAAAGTATCAATAAAGCTCTGTTACAAGTAGGCCTATTAAATGATTATTAAATGTGCATAACAGCTAGGGGTTAACAATTTGATCCAATCAGAAGAGAGTATAGGTATAGGGCCTACAGTGTTCATTTTAAAGAACAAATAAATACCTCTACACCTTTAAGATTTGAGTGAGATCACCACATCTATACTGTCCAATGGGTGCTCTGTGGATGAGTGGCTTTCTAACTAAGTAGCCTATAATAGTTCTCATAGAAATCCAAGGCACCCCAAAATCATAAGCCTATTTTTACTGTCAACCAGTTTGTGAATAATAGAGGCAACTATTTTACTATCTAAAAGACTATCTATCTTTATCTCTCTCAAAGTTGTATCACTTTTATAAGATTGTCCGGTTGGCATGCATCATTTGTAAATCATCAATGCTGTAGGCTATCTGGCCAAATTAGCTATACCATGTTTTTGAACCAATTTGCTTTGCATATTTATTGTGATCCATAGTATTGCCCCATGAGTGGAATTGTGCTACAAAACTATTACTTGTACCTATAGGCTATACAGTGTCCTGTGTTTCATGATTGCTTGCTATCTATCTGTCTGTCTGTCTGTCTGTCTGTCTGTCTGTCTGTCTGTCTGTCTGTCTGTCTGTCTGTCTGTCTGTCTGTCTGCCTGCCTGCCTGCCTGCCTGCCTGCCTGCCTGCCTGACTGTCTGTCTGTCTGTCTGTCTGTCTGTCTGTCTGTCTGTCTGTCTGTCTGTCTGTCTGTCTGTCTGTCTGCCTGCCTGCCTGCCTGCCTGCCTGCCTGCCTGCCTGTCTGTCTGTCTGTCCATTCCGTCCGTCCGTCCGTCGGCCATCCATCCATCCATCCATTGAGCAAGATAAACTCCATCCTTTGTCCTTTTGACATAAGTCAGTCCTATCTTTTACATTCATACAGTTTCATACAGGTTAATATATTCTATAACCATAGGGCCTAGGCAGTTGTTACTGCATGCATTTCTGTTTGAAAGAGCCCCCTCTATTGGTGAAAAAACTGGTTTACAGGAGAAAGAAAACTACATGCATGCATGGAATTAAAAAGTATGTTGTACCAGCTTCCACTGTTGTTTTGTCTAACAAAGTATTTTCATGATGCCCCCAACCTAGACAAAGTCTATGAAATATGACTTTGGCCTCGCATATTCTACAAATTGAGTAGAATGTCTGGACTGACCATAATACAAACACTATACAGCGTGTGTGTGAGTGTGAGTGTGTGCGTGAGTGACTGTGTGCGTTAGTTTTCAGCTTTTATCTGAAAAAATTAAGGCTAGACTAAGTTGAATGTAAGAAAAGTTAAATGAAACTAAATTCAAACCATCGAACTGAAATGGATATATTTGCATTTCTGTGATGAATGATGAGAAGTGTGTCATTGGTCATCATACCTACTGTGATTGATTGATTGATTGAAGAATTTATTAGAAGTTTGCAATAGAAAAAAGTACAGTTTCATGACAGTACAAATCACAGGTACAAGGTCAACTAAAAGGAGATCCTAGAAAGCCGAGGCTTATTTCCACAGGAACCACACTTTAAGTATCTCATATAACATTGAAAGACAGACGGATAGAACATAGTACTTTATCTAGGATAATATCAGTTTTAAAAGCATAACATCAAATACAAAGGCAGAAAAAAAAGAAAAGGGGGGGGGGGGAGCATGGGGGCTTAATCTATTTACAAGTCACGGGTAGCAGCTGTCTGAAGGTGACTTTTCATACCATTTTTGAAGGAGGCTAGGGATTTGCTCTCCTTTAAGGCTTGTGGAAGGGCGTTCCACATGTTAGCAGGAGAACGAGTTAGCGCCTTGTTTAGTGTTAAATCTACGTTGATGATGATTAGTGGAGCTGCCTCTGGTGTTGTAATCGTGAACATCCTTGACCTTTAAGAATAGTTTGCCAGGTACATGGATCTTGGAGTTGTAGTGAATCTTGTACACCAGGCCCATTGCAACTGTACACTACAGTACAGTAGTGAATGTAGGCCTAGTCAACAAAAAGTGACATACAGTGTGCAGAGAATCCTTGGGATAATTCCAGGTGAAGTACAAGTTAACCCAGCACTCATAATGTTTTTGATTAGTTGAAGATTAGGTCATAACATTCATGAATCTACTGAATGCAACCATTCAAAATGGACCTATACAGAGACACCCTGGCATAAATCCTAGTGAAGTACTACTTAAGTAAGCACTTTGGTCACCAGGCAGATTGTGATTTATCTTGCAATCTGCTTATCTTGTTGGTTTGGCTTGCATTAGTCTAAAAGTACACCCACTCCCTAAAGGTAATGGAGCCTGCATAACTATGAAGGTTATGACCTGGCATATGTTTGTTCCTCAGTACGTGCTCCATGTCCATTTTGGACACTGCCAATTTGAAATAATAGTGCCCCTCAGGTATAATCATATTTCTTTTCTTACTTACTTACTTACTTACTTACTCACTCACTTGGATAAAGTAATGGGGAAGTGGAATGCAATACCCACAAACATTAGAAACTCAGAAAGCTTTGCAGTGGCTGAAGTCAGCATAAATGTGCTGACTTTACCCTTTTACTCTACATAATTATTTTACTGTTTTTAATGTATTTATCTCATTGATACTTTTTTGGGGTGGTAGTGTATTTGATGTTTTTGTCTGGGGTTTTTTTCTAGCCTAGGACAACATATGCAAATTAGCTGCTATACTTGAGTAAGTACTTAATTCATTCATTAACATGGGAAGCCAATGATAGTCAATTGGAATGGAATATGAGAAATTTGATATATATCTTGATCACACAACTACAGAGATAATGTAGTATAAGTTATTTAATTTGCATGAGGTTTGGACAAAATCTGCAGGAGTAGTAACAAAAACTGGGTTTCAAGAATCGCTGCTCGAGGCGTTGTGCATTGGCGTTGTGAGCTTGTAGATCTGCTATTTTTGGCTAAAGTTTTGGCTAAAGGTCTCTGAATATGGATGCTAGGGTTCAAGTGGTTCATATAAAAAAGGAGAAAAAAGGTTTCTATCACACAAAGATTTGGAGGACCCCCTGTAATAACTCTGAGAACCCCCTAGGGGTCCCGGACCGCCTGTTGAAGACCCCTGCCTTAAAGGTTTGAGCTTGTACAAAAAGGTTTTTTTACACCTGTAAACCTATATGATCTGACGAGTTGGCTTTGTGGATTTGTTCATATCTCTGTGAAGTAATTATTTTTTTCCTGACTCAGATTAATGACACATAAATAGGTTGTATCCTATGCCTTTTTCAGTTAAAACATGATATCAAAGTAATTGTGTTCTCTTCTTCTCATAATTTTAGGCCTACCATTCCTAAGTTGTTAACTTATTGTAACGATTGCTGTAAATCAGATATTGCAAAGCCCTTTGTAGAGCAAGTAATGTATACAAATGGTTATGGTTATCTTGGTAGATGGTGGCTTTGTTTTGATAGTTTGATACATGTAGGTCTGGTGGATTTTATAGTAACCTTCTAAAAGGTTTGCACAGAGACTGATAACTACAATCAGATTGCATTAACCTTAAATCTCTCTGTGTGTGTGTGTGTGTGTGTGTGTGTGTGTGTGTGTGTGTGTGTGTGTGTGTGTGTGTGTGTGTGTGTGTGTGGGTGTGTGTGTGTGTGTGTGTGTGTGTGTGTGTGCGTGCGTGCGTGTGTGTGTGTGCGTGCGTGTGTGTGGCTGACTCCATTATGATGTGTAAAACAGAAAAAAGGAAAAATACTGCTTACTTAATCAAGTACTGAAAGTCGCATTACTTTCACAGAGCCAAAGCATGGGAGTTTCAGGAACGCCTCGTGAACGGAGGTACTCTGTGAACACAAATCCTATAGTGAGACGTCATTTGTGAAAAGCAAGGCTTTTGAATATAAATAGTGACGTTCATTGTATGAAATGCCTCCCAGAGAAGGCAGTAGCCAGTGGAGGATTTTGAAAGAGTTTAGCCAAAGCTCCTCTTGGGTCAATATTATGAAGATATACCTCATTTACAGAGCCCCTAACCCCAATTTCCTCTCAATTGTGTTGGCTCCAGGTTGGCTGTATGTGTCAAATACCACGTTATAATAAATTGACTTGAATGTAGATTTTGAGGAAACTTGATATTTTTTTTATTTTCTTTTTCTTCTTTTTTTTTGATTTTATGCCTTTATTCGATAGGACAGTAGACTGACAGGAAATTGGGGGAGAGATGGGCATGTGGCAAAGGTCGTCCGGATCGGGAATCGAACCGGCGACACTGTCCGGCATCAATCCCTGCTAGAAAAACCAGCACAAGACCAGCAGTAAGACCAGCACCAGCACAAACCAGCGCATGTTGTGTTTTACTGCTGGTCTGTGCTGGTGCTGGTCTGTGCTGGTCCCACCATCTAAACCAGCATGAACCAGCACAGACCAGCACCAGCACAAACCAGCGCATGTTGTGTTTTACTGCTGGTTTGTGCTGGTGCTGGTCTGTGCTGGTATTATTAGCTGGTTTAGGTTTAGCTAATTAGGTTTAGGTTTAGCTAATTTGCTCTTTGCTCTGGTGCTTGAATCCTGTTCTGATGCTCTGCTCCATGGGTATTTGACCATATTAGATTGTGACATTATTATTGACATTGTGAGTGGGATTCGAACTTACTACCTCTGGATCTTGAGTCCAGTACTGATCCTCTGTGCCACTGGAACCTGTTAGTTAAAATGGGTGTTTGTCCCTATTTGTATATGACCAGCTTAGACCAGCACAGACCAGCACAGACCAGCACCAGCACAGACCAGCACCAGCACAGACCAGCAGTAAAACACAACATGTGCTGGTTTGTGCTGGTGCTGGTCTGTGCTGGTCTATGCTGGTTTATGCTGGTTCATGCTGGTCTGTGCTGGTGCTGGTGCTGGTCTATGCTGGACCAGCACCAGCACCAGCACAGACCAGCAGTAAAACACAACATGTGCTGGTTTGTGCTGGTGCTGGTCTGTGCTGGTCTATGCTGGTTTATGCTGGTTCATGCTGGTGCTGATGCTGGTCTATGCTGGACCAGCACCAGCACCAGCACAGACCAGCAGTAAAACACAACATGTGCTGGTTTGTGCTGGTGCTGGTCTGTACTGGTCTGTGCTGGTCTATGCTGGTTTATGCTGGTTCATGCTGGTCTGTGCTGGTGCTGGTGCTGGTCTATGCTGGTCTGTGCTGGTGAACCAGCATGGGACCAGCACAGACCAGCATAGACCAGCACCAGCACAGACCAGCATGAACCAGCATAAACCAGCATAGACCAGCACAGACCAGCATGAAAATTGTGCTGGTCTGTGCTGGTTTTTCTAGCAGGGATGCCTATGTGGCAATGCCTTATGTGGAATGCGCCTGGACCAGTAGGCCAGCCCCAGAAACTTGATCTTTATGTGGTTTTATTCAAATGTTCTCTGTCCTTACCTCTCTAATTGAAATTGTAAAGCAATAACTGCTAAGCAAAAATCCTGATCTAAGGACTTGAAATAAAGGATTGAGGGTTTCTAGAGACAAATACATACACAAACACAAACTCATGCATGCGCACGCACACAAGCACGCGCACACACAAACGTACGTACAGTATCTTGCATACAGTACTACAGCGAATCAGACATGTTGCTTTCATGCACGCACACACCATGTACCACGTACCACACACACACACACACACACACACACACACACACACACACACACACACACACACACACACACACACACACACACACACACACACACACACACACACACACACACACACACACACACATTATCCCTGAGAACAGTGAGACACGCCATAGGGAGTGGTGTACAGCCTCTACAAAAGAGATGGATTTATATAATGCTTCAAGTCCCTTTAACACCTTCTGATCTCTCTGAGGGTTAAGTGTCCTCAGCATATATTTTCCTGGAGAGATATCCAGTGAACCTTATTTGGTCTCGAGTTATGATCACCCATTGAATCCTTCCCATACTCCCCTGAGCCATGGTTTTCTGCCATACCCCAAGTCTTTAGCACATTCCCCATGCTGGGAAAGCCAGAGAATTCCACACAAATTAAGACCATATTCTGTTTTCACCCTCCTGACCATAGTTGTTGAGGCAGAGTGTAGTGTGGGAGTTGACTGTGTGTGGTTTGGTTTTTATGGTTAAGTGACATGCATGCATTCATTATGATTTATTTATATATTTTTCAGTTATTCATCTATAAGAGACTTGAGCCTAAAATGACAAAGGTGTAATTATTTTCTGCTTGTGTCAAAATAGTTTGTTTATAGGAATAGCAAGCCTTTTCCCCCCCACTACTGTTATTGCAGCTGCCTGTTGTATCAAGCCTGTTACACTCATCATCAGATACTCTTATTTATTGTTTATCTTGTTAGGTTTTTATGGATGTCTTTCTTATATCAATCCACACACTCCCACGTTGCATAAAAGAGGACATTTCAAACAAACAGTATTAGATTAGCAGAAGTGTATTTACCTGCTCTAATGGGAAAGTCATAAAAGAACACAAATATATTGTCATATATAGGGATGGGTATCGTTCACCTTTGAATCGATACGATACCCAATTTTCCATACTTTTTATTTAAGTTTAACTGCTCTACCGCTGCTGCGGTTCGTTCGTTTTTACGTGAACCGATACCCGATAGTATCGACGTCATGCAATCGATACCATTAAAAGTATCGCAGACGATACCCATCCCTAGTCATATAAAAACCAGAACCGGTTCAACTTAATTCTACTGTAGTTATCTTTCTGTCTTGTGAAAGGTAATGTACACCTGAGCAGGATCTAGCTTGCAGAGTAAAACTGGTTATGGGCTCAGTAATGAATGGAGTGTAATCCAGAAATGTCTCTCTCTCTCTTTTCTTTTCTCTTCTTTTATTCTTTTAATACCAAGCATGAGAGTTTCAGGAACACTTCTGAGAATTGATATTGTAACACAAAAAGGTGAGGTATGTCTTCACACCCCTAGAGTACTTTGACCTCCTACTGTTTTGTGAGAAAACATTAAAGGAGTGCAAAGCCTGGGGATATGCAAGCTTTCTATGGCCAGGTGAGTGGCATTGCAGTGTTCAGGGCAGGAGGGTGCTGTTCAATACTTCAAGCAGCAAAACTGCATAATAATAATAATAATATTAATAAAGGTAATACTAATAATAATATGGAACAAATGAATGAACCACTTAAGTCTTATTTTATACTTCATCGTACAACGGTGTTGCACTACAACGGGTTGTGTACTCATGTTGTGAGCTTGTAGATCAGCTATTTCTGAAAAAAATGATTTGTTTTATTATCAACAATTTTATTTCAATCAATTATTTTGTATAAACTATTCACTGATGAATTATGAAGCAGTGCGCATGCACAGTGCATGCTGCATGCACGCACACACGCACGCACGCACGCACGCACGCACGCACGCACGCACGCACGCACGCACGCACGCACGCACACACACACACACACACACACACACACACACACACACACACACACACACACACACACACACACACACACACACACACACACACACACACACACACACACACACACACACACACACACACACACACACACACTATATACATACCGGTACACACATACACATACAGGCACGCATGCACAGACACACTCGCGCACACACACATCTTCCTTGGCCTACTGGCAGCCAGTGGTTTGCGAGATTAGCGCCTCGAGGCTCAGACACACTAGGGTGAAAACATAATCTCCCTCCCTGTCAAAAAAAGCCACAGATTTTAATGGTTGTGATTTGAGGTCAGCCCTTATTGTCAGGATAAAGCAACGCTCCCCTCTTGAACTTGACCGTGGTATAACCCTGAATTCACTCTGGTATGCACTGCAGTGAGCAGCACTGATGATGAGGCCGGGTGCAGCTACAGTGTGTTAATCCTAGAGGGCTTGTCAGAGAAAGAAATACTGCATTAAAGATGACAATTTTGCGTACTGAATACAATATATAACCAGAATGGTGCAATTCTGGGAAATTGCAAGAGTGGTTGCACTGACGCGAGTCGCGAGGAATCCACTGGGAAATTAATTCCGTCTTACCATTTACAGTAGATATTGTGAAAAATCTTCACTTTTCTGTTGTGCAACCTTACAACATCACTCAAAAGGTTTACAAAACACAGGTTCACTTTAGCTGGCAAAAGATTCTCAGACTGAATACAATAGTGTGTTGCCTATAGCAACCACACAAATAATAATATACAGTAGATACATTAAGGTTGTCACTTTGAAGGCGATAAAAAAGTAGCCTAATGTTGAAAAAGAAACATGGGTAGCACTTTATAATAAGGTGCCATTAATAAACACTTATTAACAGTTAATAAGATACTTATTAACTTGTTATTACTCTAATAAGAACGTTATTAAACCTTAATAAACACATAATAAACTATATAATAAGAGTCTTATAAACATTATTAAACTACTTATAAGATACTTATAAAACATAATATACTTAATACTGCCTAATAAAAGATTAATAAGAACGTTTTAACAACTTAATTAGACATGTATACAATGCTAATTAAACATTAATAAACAACGTATAAGTCATCTATAAACCTTATTATATGAGTTATACATGTTAATAAACGTCTAATAAGAAAGCCAATTCACGTTAATTAAGACCCAATAAACTATACGAAAAGATCCCTTACTAACGGTTAATTAACAACTTATAAGTAACCAATAAGCCTTATTATATTTTAATACAGGTTAATAAACCATCTTAATTAATATCAATATTCTATCAACTATTCATAAGACACCTAATTAACAATTAATAATCTACTAATAAGATACTTATTATATCATAATAATTATTAATAAATGCATTATGAATACTATATAAGAATATATACATTGTTAAGATACTTAATTAACAACTATTTTAAGTGGAATAATATTGTATAAACATTAACAAGTACTAAATAGATTTCTTATTAACATTGAGACAGTGCATGATTAACATTAATACATTCTTTATTGAGCATTCATTAACACATTAATTAGGCATTTTGTGGGTACCTGTTGTAAAGTGGGAACATGTCTTATAAACATCAACAAATCCTTAATAAAGTGTCTTATTAATGTTGAAACAGTTTTATTTACTTCAACAAATCGTTAATTAGGCATCTATTAACACGTTAATTAGGCATTTTGTGGGTACCTTTTGTAAAGTGGGAACATGTCTTATTAACATCAATAAATCCTTAATTAGTCATTCAATAACATGTTAATTAGGCATTTTGTGGGTACCTGTTGTAAAGTGGGAACACGTCTTATTAATAAACAAATCCCTAATAACATGTCTTATTAACATTGAACGTGTATTATTAACATCAACAAATCCTTAACAATGTGTGTTAACATTGAACGTCTTATTAACATCAACAAATCATTAATTAAGTATTCATTAACACATTAAATAAGCATTTTGTGGGTACCTTTTGTAAAGTGGGAACATGGCTTATTAACATCAACAAATCCTTAATTAGTCATTCAATAACATGTTAATTAGGCATTTTGTGGGTACCTGTCGTAAAGTGGGAACAGGTCGGATAAACATCAACAAATCCTTAATAAAGTCTTATTAACATTGAACGTGTATTATTAACATCAACAAATCGTTAATTAGGAATTCATTAACACGTTAAATAGGCATTTTGTGGGTACCTGTTGTAAAGTGGGAACATGTCTTATTAACATCAACAAATCCTTAATTAGTCATTCAATAACATGTTAATTAGGTATTTTGTGGGTACCTGTCGTAAAGTGGGAACATGTCTTATAAACATCAACAAATCCTTAATAAAGTGTCTTATTAACATTGAACGTGTATTATTAACATCAACAAATCGTTAATTAGGAGTTCATTAACACGTTAAATAGGCATTTTGTGGGTACCTGTTGTAAAGTGGGAACATGTCTTATTAACATCAACAAATCCCTAATAAAGTGTCATTGAAGGTGTATTATTAACATCAACAAATCGTTAATTAGGCATTCATTAACACCTTAACCCTCTAAGGCCCACAGTTGTAATATTACAACGTTTGTATTTTATCCAAAAAAAGGTTTAAATCATTTAATTTTAGCTCCCCCTACCACCTAAACATCACCATTGGATTCTATTGTTTAGTATTACAATGCCATTGGCCACAATATTTGCATATAAATACCCCCCACAGGGGCTGACATTCACACCCGCCACACCCGCTGACATTCCAGAGTTTTGACGAACAACATCTCACTTTTTCATGGAAGCTATTCCTCACAAAAACATAAGTAAAATGCCTGTACTATTTTTTTTGGTGATCATTAGAATGTCTAGAACATGTTATTATTGTGAAAAATATCCCCCATATGTAAATTAGAGCATGATTTATGATTTTTGATTTATGGCTATAAAACCTTACAAAAACATTTTTTTGAAAAAAAACATTACATTTTCCTCTTAATAGGACTCCTACAACACCATCTGATTTTTTTCAATTTTTTATTTCAAGTATTTCTATATTCGGGCCTTAGAGGGTTAAATAGGCATTTTTCAGCTACATGTTGCAAAGTGGGAACATGTCTGTAAAACATTAACGACTTACTATTTATCTTTCTTTTCACTTTAGGTCAATAAAAGGAGGTAATTAATTCTTAAATGAAGGCTTTGCACAAACAGAAGTAGTAATGTTTTAGGGCTAGCGATTCCTTTGCAGCTTATGTAATATCATTCCAGTTTATGTACAACTTCTTCCTCCTCCTGCCATCGCTTGAAGACAAAGAGCTTGAGGAATTTGAGGCAAAGGTGGTCGAGTAGCTGGACTTTGATGGTGACTTGACAGAGGTTGGAGACTCATTTCTTGATGCTGTAAAAACAAAATGCAAAATGTACGTAAATAGGAGGTTAGGCATTTTAGACATGTTTTGTTCATAAAGGGGATACAGTGCACTTATTGTAAATAATAATGAAAATAAATAAATGAATGCATAAATAAATAGGAGCAGCGCTCTTCCGAGCACAGGTCTCCAATGTGATAGGCAAATGTGAAAAGAGTGCCATATCATCTGTGGCCTGTCATGATTTGAGGCATTTTGTTCCAAAGATGTGTTTTGCTCAAATTGAGCTGCTGGTGGCGCTATAACATTCCAATGTGAAAAGGGTGGTATTTGTTCCTTGACCTATTGGGACTGTACGTGCAAAATTGCACGATAATAACAAGCTGCTTTTATGATATAAGGCATTTTGTTAAAAACGGACCAATCCTGGAAACTTTGGAAGCCAATCTAAGCCAACTAGGATGGAATATGAATTATCGGACAGCTCAGTCTTGATCACTTGCCTATAGCGATACTCTGTACTGATTCCCATGATATGAATTATCGGACAGCTCAGTCTTGATCACTTGCCTATAGTGATACTCTGTACTGATTCCCATGATGTTTGGAACAAATCTGAAGGAGTAATTTAAAAAAATATGTTTTACATAAGTCAGCCTCCTGGTGGCACTATGAAAAGCAGTGCCCATACAAAGTTTTACACTGATCGGTGGAGTTATTGGTAAAAACACGAATCGGCCCGTTATAGCGCCTCCATGAGGCTGATTTGAACATTTTTAAATGGCATTTCTTCCTCTGCCTAGTGGGAATGTCACTCAAATCGCACTCTGTGTTCATGATTTGAGGCATTTCGTTCAAAAGGGAGCACACTTGCAAAAGCCAGTCTTAGCCAATCAGGATGGAATTAGAAAAATCTGAAAGACCCGTTTCGTTTAATGACCGATTTGCGTGACTTTTGGACAAAATCGTTAGAAGTACTGTCCAAAAATGTGTTTTGCACACATCCGCCTCCTGGTGACGCCATAGACCTTATTCACATTGCGGCCATCTTGGATCACATGTCCACATGGGGTGGCAGCCTGTATTACAATCCATTGTAAACAATGGAGCGATGGTCCCAAAATATGAGTTCTGTTCAACCAATTTCTTTTGACCAAATCGACAAATGGGCAGAAGACAATTTGGATTAAATAGATGGGTACATCCACAATATTCATGGCAGTTAGGTTCCAATGTTACTCTGTACAAAGACTTGCTACCGTATCTGTGCAGACTAGTGCTTGCTCTGCAATCATATTAACTTACTGTATCATGATTTTTGCATATTAATCAGAAACAAAAAATTGTTAATATGATGGCGGAGCAAGCACTGCAAAGACTGCAAGTCTTTGTACACATTAAGGTTGCAACCTAACTTGAATATCGTTACCGTGGATGAAATCAATCCAGTTACTGTAGACCTTCTATTTTAAGCTCACATGTCTCACATTGCGAGCTTGTATATTTACTATTTAAAAAATATTGAGGAAATAAAAACTAAAATATTTTGAATATTTTTGAAACATTTTAACAACACAAATCTGTGTGGAGGTCCCTGGCACCACATATTTTCAGATGAAGGTCTGCGACTGTGGACAAATATGTAAATCTGGGGTCCTTCATATGAAAAGATTTGGGAACCACTGGTTTAAAAATATTAGAAAGTAAGCCCAATAAGCAACTACACTATTTTCCAATACACAAATTGCTTATTATAAGCAGACATGGCAACACAAGTTCATTCAGAGCCCAGAATGCCCCTACTGACATTTTAATGCAAAGACACAGGAAACCCAATGATGTTTTTCAGCCTCTTTCAGGATATGAACAAGAAGCCAGGGGGCGGGGCCAGGAATAAGGTGAATAACAAGCCCATGCTAAAAAATTGGGGCAGAGGTTCTGCTCTGGCACCCAGGGAATGTGTGTGCTCAGTTTTGGCCTGGCAGAGACAAAGGGTTTGCAAAAATCTGCCTCCTGGTGGCACTATAACAGCAGAAGTTCACAGCAATTTTTCATCTTCACCTTCATTTTTCATCTTCCTGCTGGACGGAAGCGCAGCAGGACCATTTTAGTAATACATTTTGAAAATGAATAATAATAAAAACAATCTAAGACATTTTAAGTGTGCCTGCAGCTAGCTAAGTGTGTGCAACCTTGTGTAGAGGTTGGTGTTAGCATTAGCGCTATTATTTTTTGTTAGCATTAGCGTTAGATTTTATAACATTACCATTTTTTGCATTAGCTTTAACATTATCGTCTGTACGACAAACGGTTCATGAGATATAGAGGCACTTCCTGTTTGACGAAGGGCACTTCCTGTTTGGCAAAGGAAGCACCAATTAAGGTTAAGGACTCTTAATAAAGTCATATGACACCACCCACGCATCTGTACGACAAACGGTTCATGATATAGAGGCACTTCCTGTTTGGCGAAGGGCACTTCCTGTTTGGCGAAGGAAGCACCAATTAAGGTTAATAAGGACTCTTAATCAAGCCATATAACGCCACACACACGTCTGTACGACAAACGGTTCATGAGATATAGAGGCACTTCCTGTTTGGCGAAGGACACTTCCTGTTACAGAGGGGGAGGGGCTTAATCAATTACAGCTCATCCCTATTGGCCGGACAAAGTCCAAAGTCGTGTGTGCATTTTAAAATTCAAATCACGTTGCTAAGCAAAAGAATGGCAGAGTTTTGTGGCGCCAAATTCTCCCATTCAAAGTCAATGGGGTTTTTGCACTAATCATGTGACGGTTTGATTTTTTTTAAACCGGTTCGGTAATTAATTAAAAACCGGACCGAACCGGTAATACCGGATGATGACCACTTGGGGGCGCAGATAGAAGCGGACACATTTATGGTGCCCATTTAGCCATTAATTATAACTCTTGTAGAGTCCTCATAATCAACAGCCACCTGTTATTTTATATACATCTATATGGATCTTCTCAGTGAGATGTCTCCTGTTTGTACTATTACTGCTTCTGTGGAATGGGGGAAATGCTCTCTGCCGTGTTTGTGTTTTCTCTGCTGTACAGAGAACCAGTGAATTGGGTAAAAAACAGTGGATTGGGATTGCTTGTAGATCAGCTACTTTTTGTTTTGATCCTAGAGGGACGTGCCGCCCCTCTACGAATCCGGGAGGGCAAAGCACAGGCGGTCGTGGTGGTCTGCGGCCCCGGCGGACCACCAAAGGGACGGCGCCGCCACGAAAACGCTATAATCAATCAAACAGCTAGGCTAGGCTACATACATACTGTCTCAGATAGCATACATGCTTGGCTAGCTTGCTTCCTCCGTGTTGTAGTTGAGCCAATAAAGGTTATTTGACCACGTTCACCACAACGTAAATCGTCGCTATTGTTGTAAAGACGCAATGAAGACCTGTGTGCGGCTTCTAACACGTTGTCCAATGTCCACCGCATCTATAAACAATAGCGCGTGTATCCAGTTGTTATTGAATGAAGAGGACAGGGGGAGAGGAGGCGGGGTCGCTGTCTGAGCAGCCAGTGAGCTGTCAACAGTAGCAGATCTGCGCTCCACTGACACTCAGTATACTGTATACACAAACATAATAAATACAATAAAGAATGAATTTAATGCTGTCGGAAAATACACGTGACGCCGTCAGCAAACGTTTACATTTGTAAAATATATTTTAATTGGATACTTTTATTTTTTTTGTTTTTTTACTCGGTTTAGTCGGTATTCATAAACTGAACCGGTATCATCAAGTAAACCGGATCGAACCAGTAAAACCGGAAACCGTCAGACTATTTAGCGCATAGTTTTTTGGCGAATTACGTCGCCATCGTAAGGCGGATCGGAAAGAAAAGTAATAGCACCCCATTCCCGGCCGAGCCACACGTTTTGATGCCGTAAATTGTGCGGAGGTTATTACCTGCCGAAATTGTGTGGCGACATTATAAGTATGGCGGATCACAATAAGTGTTTTGCCATTGCATTGCATGGCAGGCACACTTAATAATAATAATCCAGCAACAATTTCATGGACCCCCTGCAGTACCTCCGTACCCCCTAGGGGTCGTGGACCACCTGTTGAGGACAGGGGTGTCGCACCAAATTCTGAGCCCTGGGTACAAGGATTCACTCACATTTTGTGCTTTAACCATTGAAAAATAGCAGATGTTCAAGCTCACAGCGCAGCACCTAGTGCCACGCTGCGAACTTGTAGATCTGTTATTTCAGACAACATTTTTCATGGGGTCTTTGAATATTTCAAATCCCTCTATGTCAGTGGTGCTCAAAAGCTTTCATGTGAAGGACCCCCAAAATGATATGTATTTGGTCACAGACCCCATCTCAAAATATTTAGTTCCTCCCAGAAGCAAAATTTGATCTAAAAATGTTACCTTAAAAAAATACCCATATTCAAAGATTTCCACACATTTTCATGAGTTAAAAAATAGGAGATCTACAAGCTTGCATCGCGGCACTCGGTGCCGCTCTGTGAGCTTGTAAATCTGCTATTTTTCAATAGCTGAAGTATAAAATAATAAAGGCCCCTCCACATTGGGCCTAGTAACTGAGTCCCCCCCCCCCCCCCCCCCCCCAATAGCAATGACTGTGCAAAAATAGTAAATAGAATAATACAAATTTTAAACAACAGTTAGCAGGTTGAAAACCTGAATGTGAAATACCCCTCTTCTTTCAGGAATAAAATCACTACTGTAAGTAGAAAAAAAGTAAAAAAAAAAAAAGCAAAAAGTAATATTACCTTCTCAAAAGCTCCAAACTCAGTCACTCAGGCACAGGTCTAGCAGCAGGTTAGCACATCACAGTCCAAACACAATCTTCTCATCCCACGTTGCCAGAGAACTATAAGTGAAGCTCTGGTTGTTGTCTGGATTGTCCAATGCAATGTCCAGTGCAATGAACTGACTCTAAACTCACTGAGCTTGTTAGCTTTAGCGTTAGCTTGTAGCAAAACAAAACAGTCTCTGAACCTCGTGAAGAAATTCCTCTTGTCTTGCCAAACGTGCAGCTTTTCCTCCTCCCAGAAAGTTGTGTAAACACTCACAGGACTCCAAACTACAACTGGTTTGTGCACAGCAAACACTTTGAAATGATATAATACAGAACGTCTCACTCTGAATCACTATTCACTTGTCTTCATGTTCCCTCTCTCCGCTCACGTGATCTCTCTCCCTCCCTTCACGTCCGGGCTGTGTTCAAGGAATATCTACAAGGAACAGACAACACCCGGAAGTTGGCACGCCGGGTGGCCACTTTTGGGTGGCGGAAGTGACGAAGTGCTCATAGACGCTAATGTTAATTTTGGGTGGCCAAAGTGTCATGGCGGCGTCCCATGGAGCCTGAAATGACGAAAATGACGTTGGTGTCCGTTCCTTCTTTGATCTTCCTTGGCTGTGTTACGCTGACAACTGTCCCTGCAGAGTTAACCCCATAAATGCTGATACAGATCATAACAGGAAAAACATTGCTTTTAAAATAAAAAACAAAACAAAACAAAACTCCTAATGAATTAAGTATGAAATGCAGATTACGTTTTTACTAAAACACATCACACTTTTTAAAGGCTTTAATGATCAAAGCCTTAAACTAAACCTCATTTAAATGTTTTTAATACTATTTAAAGCAAACCATTTTTACTTCAATACGTTTATCTGAACACTTAGTAGGCTATAGTACTAGTTTATATGAATAGCCCGTTACTTTGTAGATTTAGATTAGTATTACAAAACATACACTAACCATGTAGAGTAGCCTATATTTGAAATTAGCCCATCTACAAGCTCACTGTGCGCTTGTAGATCCGCTATTTTCAAGTATTTGAAAACTTTTTTTGCCCAAGACTTCTGTAGGCCTAATTTTACTCAATTACAATAACTACGGTATTTCTATATTGCAGTATTGATACTTTTAATTGCGACTGTCAGGTGCAGTTACTATCAAAACCTCCACCGGCTGTCTGTCTGTCACACGTCACGTCACACTTCTGCCCTAATCATATCTCCGCAACCGTTGCCCCTATCCATGCCAAACCCCTCAATTCTCACATAGCCCTCTTCTAGCCACCATGAGGCCGATTCTTGCAAAATACATTTTTGGACACAGCTCCTACAATGTTTGCCGTAAAATCACGTAAATCTGTACACAGTATTTCTAGGCTCATGTCATCAACATGGGTCTGTCTCATTTAGCGCCACCTTCAGGCCGATTTTTTAAAACACATTTTTGGACACTGCTTCTACAAATCTTGCCCTAAAATCACGCAAATCAGTACACAATATGTCAAGACTCATGTCATCAACATGGATTTGTCCCAATTAGCGCCACCTTCTGGCCGATTTTTTAAAACACATTTTTGGACACTGCTTCTACAAATCTTGCCCTAAAATCACGCAAATCGGTACACAATATGTCAATACTCATGTCATCAACATGGATCTGTCCCAATTAGCGCCACCATCAGGCCAATTTTACATGCGACCTGACGGTCGCTTATCTCCCGATTAGGGAGTCTTACTGGTTAAGTAAAACATTAGGTTTCGTATGAAACCTTTGTTGCGACCGTCAGGTCGCAGTTACTATCAAAACCTCCACTGGCTGTCAGTCCGTCTGTCTGTCTGTCCGTCACGTCACGCCACGCCACGTCACACTTTTGCCCAACTCATATTTCCGCCACCGTTGCCCCTATCCATGCCAAACTCTGCACACACACTCCTTGCCTGCCAAACAACAACATCCAACCTCTCACATGGCCCTCTTCTAGCGCCACCATGAGGCCAATACTGGCAAAATACATTTTTGGACACTGCTCCTACAAATTTTGCCCTAAAATCACGCAAATCGGTACACAGTATGTCTACACTCATGTCATCAACATGGATCTGTCCCAATTAGCACCACCTTCAGGCCGATTTATACATGCGACCTGACGGTCGCTTATCTCCCGATTAGGGAGTCTTACTGGTTAAGTAAAACATTAGGTTTCGTATGAAACCCTTGTTGTGACCGTCAGCGTCAGGTCGCAGTTACTATCAAAACCTCTACTGGCTGTCAGTCCGTCTGTCTGTCTGTCTGTCCGTCACGTCACGCCACGTCACACTTTTGCCCAACTCATATCTCTGCCACCGTTGCCCCTATTCATTCCAAACTCTGCACACACACTCGTTGCCTGCCAAAAAACAACCTCCAACCTCTCACATGGCCCTCTTCTAGCGCCACCATGAGGCCAATACTGGCAAAATACATTTTTGGACACTGCTCCTACAAATTTTGCCCTAAAATCACACAAATCGGTACACAGTATGTCTACACTCATGTGTCCCATATAGCGCCACCATTAGGCAGATTTTTTTAAAACACATTTTTGGACACTGCACCCACATATTTTGTCTAAAATCACACAAAGTGATACACATTATGTCTAGTCTTTATTGTCACACTTTCAATTCATATTCCTTCCTATGGGATCCATAGACTCTCAGAAGCGACGACGACCAACACCTGATCACCCAAATACCCACCTGCATGGTGAAGACCACGCCTCCTTGGACGTGGCTTCAAGAGACCCTGACATGCCTGCCTCATAAGGACCTAATAGACTAAATGTGCTGCATAACCAATGAGTAGAATAAGTCCGCCTTATAAGGTAATGACCAAACAAACCCACTGGTCATGGAAGGAAAACATTGGAAGGACTGTACCCACCATTCCAATTGCCACTTGGAAAAAGTGAAAGGACTGTACCACCATTGTCACTTAAGAAGAGGAGGCCACCTGTAACACTGACTGTACGCCAACAACGCGGGAACCACGTCCAGGTGATAATAAGCTGCAAACGTAGATGGCGATGCCCAATTGGCCGCCATGCAAACCTCCATGGAGACCCCCTGAGAGAGGGCCCACGAGGTCGACACCCCCCTGGTGGAATGTGCCTAAAAGTCCTCCGGCAGAGGAACCTGAGCACTATCATAGGCTTCCCTGATAGCCTCCACAATCCACCTAGAACTAAAGGCCTTAGACACCTCTTTTCTCTTAGGAGAGTTGCTAAAGGAGACAAACAGACGTGATGACTGTCTCTCATTCCTAGTCCTCAACTAACTAGTATGCCTTCAAGGCCCTCGCTGGACAGAGGCAATGCAGATGCCAGTCCTCCTCCAATGCAAAAGGAGGAGGGTGAAAGGCGACCAACTCGACCGGGTCCCTAGTCGCAATCCTGTTCTTTGGTACAAATTGGATATCGGGCTTAAGCAGAACCTTACGGTCACTGTTAGCAAACCTCATACAGTCCACTGACCCTTTTGGCTGTAGTCAACACCAATAAGAGCACAGTTTTGAGACTTAGATGTCTCAAAGAAACCTTCCCCAAAGGCTCGAAAGGGCCTCATCTCAAACCCCTCTAGACCACCTCTAAATCCCAGGCCGTGAAGAGACCTGGCCGTCTGACTGGTGCGCTTGGCACCAGCCCTAAACAAGGCCACAAAGGGCCTTTGAGGGCATATCACCATTGACACCTAGGTGACAAGCATTAATAGCCACCATATAGCCCCTGAGTGTAGAAGGTTTCATGCCTCCACACTTGCGAAGAGGCTAGGAGAAATCTACTTCTTCGGCACTCAACATATTGTTAGCTTTAGGTAGTATACAGGGGAAGGGCTAGGTTAGCCGTTAGCTGCTACACAAATGCTTGGCTAGCACTGCTAATCCTACCGGCTTAAGCACAGAAGTCGGCGGTGGATGGGATAAACCAACGGAACGTAGAACTTTATGAGTCACAGCACCTGTGGACGAATCATTCTCCATCGTTTTAGGCGAATACTGTAACAATTATATCTTAACCAGTAAGACTCCCTAATCGTGAGAGAAGCGACCGTCAGGTCGCATACACAGACTTTAGAAGGCAATCGTAACCAGTCAGGAGGGAATATGGAAATGGGACAGATCCATGTTGATGACGTGAGTGTAGACATACTGTGTACCGATTTGCGTGATTTTAGGGCAAAATTTGTAGGAGCAGTGTCCAAAAATGTATTTTGCCAGTATTGGCCTCATGGTGGCGCTAGAAGAGGTCCATGTGAGAGGTTGGAAGTTGTTGTTTGGCAGGCAAGGAGTGCGTGTGCAGAGTTTGGCATGGATAGGGGCAACGGTGGCGGAAATATGAGTTGGGCAAAAGTGTGACGTGGCGTGACGTGACGGACAGACAGACAGACAGACGGACTGACAGCCAGTGGAGGTTTTGATAGTAACTGCGACCTGACGGTCGCAACAAGGGTTTCATACGAAACCTAATGTTTTACTTAACCAGTAAGACTCCCTAATCGGGAGATAAGCGACCGTCAGGTCGCATGTAAAATTGGCCTGATGGTGGCGCTAATTGGGACAGATCCATGTTGATGACATGAGTCTTGACATATTGTGTACCGATTTGCGTGATTTTAGGGCAAAATTTGTAGAAGCAGTGTCCAAAAATGTGTTTTAAAAAATCGGCCTGAAGGAGGCGCTAATTGGGACAGATCCATGTTGATGACATGAGTCTTGACATATTGTGTACTGATTTGCGTGATTTTAGGGCAAGATTTGTAGAAGCAGTGTCCAAAAATGTGTTTTAAAAAAAACGGCCTGAAGGTGGCGCTAAATGAGACAGACCCATGTTGATGACATGAGCCTAGAAATACTGTGTACAGATTTACATGATTTTACGGCAAACATTGTAGGAGCTGTGTCGAAAAATGTATTTTGCAAGAATCGGCCTCATGGTGGCTAGAAGAGGGCTATGTGAGAATTGAGGGGTTTGGCATGGATAGGGGCAACGGTGGCGGAGATATGAGAAGGGCAAAAGTGTGACGTGTGACAGACAGACTGACGGACTGACTGACAGACAGCCGGTGGAGGTTTTGATAGTAACTGCGACCTGACAGTCGCAATTAAAAGTATCAATACTGCAATATAGAAATAGTTATTGTAATTGAGTAAAATTAGGCCTACAAAAGTCTTGGGCAAAAAAAGTTTTCAAATACTTGAAAATAGCTGATCTACAAGCGCACAGTGAGCTTGTAGATGGGCTAATTTCAAATATAGGCTACTCTACATGGTTAGTGTATGTTTTGTAATACTAATCTAAATCTACAAAGTAACGGGCTATTCATATAAACTAGTACTATAGCCTACTAAGTGTTCAGATAAACGTATTGAAGTAAAAATGGTTTGCTTTAAATAGTATTAAAAACATTTAAATGAGGTTTAGTTTAAGGCTTTGATCATTAAAGCCTTTAAAAAGTGTGATGTGTTTTAGTAAAAACGTAATCTGCATTTCATACTTAATTCATTAGGAGTTTTGTTTTGTTTTGTTTTTTATTTTAAAAGCAATGTTTTTCCTGTTATGATCTGTATCAGCATTTATGGGGTTAACTCTGCAGGGACAGTTGTCAGCGTAACACAGCCCGGACGTGAAGGGAGGGAGAGAGATCACGTGAGCGGAGAGAGGGAACATGAAGACAAGTGAATAGTGATTCAGAGTGAGACGTTCTGTATTATATCATTTCAAAGTGTTTGCTGTGCACAAACCAGTTGTAGTTTGGAGTCCTGTGAGTGTTTACACAACTTTCTGGGAGGAGGAAAAGCTGCACGTTTGGCAAGACAAGAGGAATTTCTTCACGAGGTTCAGAGACTGTTTTGTTTTGCTACAAGCTAACGCTAAAGCTAACAAGCTCAGTGAGTTTAGAGTCAGTTCATTGCACTGGACATTGCATTGGACAATCCAGACAACAACCAGAGCTTCACTTATAGTTCTCTGGCAACGTGGGATGAGAAGATTGTGTTTGGACTGTGATGTGCTAACCTGCTGCTAGACCTGTGCCTGAGTGACTGAGTTTGGAGCTTTTGAGAAGGTAATATTACTTTTTGCTTCTTTTTTTTGCTTTTTTTCTACTTACAGTAGTGATTTTATTCCTGAAAGAAGAGGGGTATTTCACATTCAGGTTTTCAACCTGCTAACTGTTGTTTAAAATTTGTATTATTCTATTTACTATTTTTGCACAGTCATTGCTATTGGGGGGGGGGGGGGACTCAGTTACTAGGCCCAATGTGGAGGGGCCTTTATTATTTTATACTTCAGCTATTGAAAAATAGCAGATTTACAAGCTCACAGAGCGGCACCGAGTGCCGCGATGCAAGCTTGTAGATCTCCTATTTTTTAACTCATGAAAATGTGTGGAAATCTTTGAATATGGGTATTTTTTAAGGTAACATTTTTAGATCAAATTTTGCTTCTGGGAGGAACTAAATATTTTGAGATGGGGTCTGTGACCAAATACATATCATTTTGGTAGGGATGTGCCGAAAGCAAAATTCTTGGCCGAAACCGAATACCGAATAGTGGAAACATTCCGCCGAAAACCGAATACCGAATAGCCGAATAATACATGTATATAATTTATTTTGTAGGCTATTACTAATTTTTGTACCATTTGTTGTAAAGCTACCTTATTATGGCAAACGTGATTATGTCAAAACCATACAAAACTATAATAATAATCACCATTATCAGGGCTCAAAATTAACTTTTTGATTACATGATTTGAACATGCCATATCACGTATGTCATTATCAGCCCTACATTTATCATTGAACTTATTCTTTATGCCCAAATGATTGTATGTTGTTTTTTTTTAGCAGTTATAGAAATATTAAAACTTGATATCAAGGTGCCCACTCCTCCTTAGTGCCCACTCTTCCTACCGTCTGTCCCTCATCTATCCATCTAACTCCAGAGTCCAGACAGGACCCTACATCTCACATCTTTTTTACTAGTCATGTGCCTATAGCCCCCCCCCCCCCCCCCCCCCCCCACACACACACACACACACACACGCACACACACAGTGTGTGTCTCCATCTCTCTCTGGAAGAGGTTGAACATGAGCTCTGCGGCCAAACCGAGACGCTCGCTGACAAACACCCACACGACAACTAACACCAGTGACAGAGAGTGAGACGTACATCCTTATGCATTGTTGTTGTTAGCCCTTAGCACTGATTGGTGCTATGCTCTGTAGCAACAAAGAATTGACAAACAGCACTCTACTAACTGCTATCTTTGTCAATCAAAATCGCGGAGGCTCTGCTCCTGCTCAATGAACACTTTAACGAGCTTGGCGGAGGCACGCTGCCTGGCACGGAGCTAAGCTTAGCTTACACAACGAGCGACATGTCGCAATGACATACATAGGCTACACTCGTTAGCCAGCAGTTGCGCAGACAAGTGAAGTGAAGTGAATGCGAGCGAGACGGAGTGAGTGAGTGAGGGAGGGGGGAGAGAGAGAGAATGTTTACTGATGCTGCTGTGCTGCGGATGCTTTATGAGATATTATACTGGACCCCTGTTCTTCACACTATTCGGTGCTCAACTATTCGGTTTTAAAAGCTATCCAGCCGAAAACCGAAAATGCATTTTTCTCCATTTTCGGCCGAAAATTTTCGGTGCCGAATATTCGGCCTCATCCCTACATTTTGGGGGTCCTTCACATGAAAGCTTTTGAGCACCACTGACATAGAGGGATTTGAAATATTCAAAGTCCCCATGAAAAATGTTGTCTGAAATAACAGATCTACAAGCTCGCAGCGTGGCACTAGGTGCTGCGCTGTGAGCTTGAACATCTGCTATTTTTCAATGGTTAAAGCACAAAATGTGAGTGAATCCTTGTACCCAGGGCCCAGAATTTGGTGCGACACCCCTGTCCTCAACAGGTGGTCCACGACCCCTAGGGGGTACGGAGGTACTGCAGGGGGTCCATGAAATTGTTGCTGGATTATTATTATTAAGTGTGCCTGCCATGCAATGCAATGGCAAAACACTTATTGTGATCCGCCATACTTATAATGTCGCCACACAATTTCGGCAGGTAATAACCTCCGCACAATTTACGGCATCAAAACGTGTGGCTCGGCCGGGAATGGGGTGCTATTACTTTTCTTTCCGATCCGCCTTACGATGGCGACATAATTCGCCAAAAAACTATGCGCTAAATAGTCTGACGGTTTCCGGTTTTACTGGTTCGATCCGGTTTACTTGATGATACCGGTTCAGTTTATGAATACCGACTAAACCGAGTAAAAAAACAAAAAAAAGAAAAGTATCCAATTAAAATATATTTTACAAATGTAAACGTTTGCTGACGGCGTCACGTGTATTTTCCGACAGCATTAAATTCATTCTTTATTGTATTTATTATGTTTGTGTATACAGTATACTGAGTGTCAGTGGAGCGCAGATCTGCTACTGTTGACAGCTCACTGGCTGCTCAGACAGCGACCCCGCCTCCTCTCCCCCTGTCCTCTTCATTCAATAACAACTGGATACACGCGCTATTGTTTATAGATGCGGTGGACATTGGACAACGTGTTAGAAGCCACACACTGGCACACAGGTCTTCATTGCGTCTTTACAACAATAGCGACGATTTACGTTGTGGTGAACGTGGTCAAATAACCTTTATTGGCTCAACTACAACACGGAGGAAGCAAGCTAGCCAAGCATGTATGCTATCTGAGACAGTATGTATGTAGCCTAGCCTAGCTGTTTGATTGATTATAGCGTTTTCGTGGCGGCGCCGTCCCTTTGGTGGTCCGCCGGGGCCGCAGACCACCACGACCGCCTGTGCTTTGCCCTCCCGGATTCGTAGAGGGGCGGCACGTCCCTCTAGGATCAAAACAAAAAGTAGCTGATCTACAAGCAATCCCAATCCACTGTTTTTTACCCAATTCACTGGTTCTCTGTACAGCAGAGAAAACACAAACACGGCAGAGAGCATTTCCCCCATTCCACAGAAGCAGTAATAGTACAAACAGGAGACATCTCACTGAGAAGATCCATATAGATGTATATAAAATAACAGGTGGCTGTTGATTATGAGGACTCTACAAGAGTTATAATTAATGGCTAAATGGGCACCATAAATGTGTCCGCTTCTATCTGCGCCCCCAAGTGGTCATCATCCGGTATTACCGGTTCGGTCCGGTTTTTAATTAATTACCGAACCGGTTTAAAAAAAATCAAACCGTCACATGATTAGTGCAAAAACCCCATTGACTTTGAATGGGAGAATTTGGCGCCACAAAACTCTGCCATTCTTTTGCTTAGCAACGTGATTTGAATTTTAAAATGCACACACGACTTTGGACTTTGTCCGGCCAATAGGGATGAGCTGTAATTGATTAAGCCCCTCCCCCTCTGTAACAGGAAGTGTCCTTCGCCAAACAGGAAGTGCCTCTATATCTCATGAACCGTTTGTCGTACAGACGTGTGTGTGGCGTTATATGGCTTGATTAAGAGTCCTTATTAACCTTAATTGGTGCTTCCTTCGCCAAACAGGAAGTGCCCTTCGCCAAACAGGAAGTGCCTCTATATCATGAACCGTTTGTCGTACAGATGCGTGGGTGGTGTCATATGACTTTATTAAGAGTCCTTAACCTTAATTGGTGCTTCCTTTGCCAAACAGGAAGTGCCCTTCGTCAAACAGGAAGTGCCTCTATATCTCATGAACCGTTTGTCGTACAGACGATAATGTTAAAGCTAATGCAAAAAATGGTAATGTTATAAAATCTAACGCTAATGCTAACAAAAAATAATAGCGCTAATGCTAACACCAACCACTACACAAGGTTGCACACACTTAGCTAGCTGCAGGCACACTTAAAATGTCTTAGATTGTTTTTATTATTATTCATTTTCAAAATGTATTACTAAAATGGTCCTGCTGCGCTTCCGTCCAGCAGGAAGATGAAAAATGAAGGTGAAGATGAAAAATTGCTGTGCACTTCTGCTGTTATAGTGCCACCAGGAGGCAGATTTTTGCAAACCCTTTGTCTCTGCCAGGCCAAAACTGAGCACACACATTCCCTGGGTGCCAGAGCAGAACCTCTGCCCCAATTTTTTAGCATGGGCTTGTTATTCACCTTATTCCTGGCCCCGCCCCCTGGCTTCTTGTTCATATCCTGAAAGAGGCTGAAAAACATCATTGGGTTTCCTGTGTCTTTGCATTAAAATGTCAGTAGGGGCATTCTGGGCTCTGAATGAACTTGTGTTGCCATGTCTGCTTATAATAAGCAATTTGTGTATTGGAAAATAGTGTAGTTGCTTATTGGGCTTACTTTCTAATATTTTTAAACCAGTGGTTCCCAAATCTTTTCATATGAAGGACCCCAGATTTACATATTTGTCCACAGTCGCAGACCTCCATCTGAAAATATGTGGTGCCAGGGACCTCCACACAGATTTGTGTTGTTAAAATGTTTCAAAAATATTCAAAATATTTTAGTTTTTATTTCCTCAATATTTTTTAAATAGTAAATATACAAGCTCGCAATGTGAGACATGTGAGCTTAAAATAGAAGGTCTACAGTAACTGGATTGATTTCATCCACGGTAACGATATTCAAGTTAGGTTGCAACCTTAATGTGTACAAAGACTTGCAGTCTTTGCAGTGCTTGCTCCGCCATCATATTAACAATTTCTTGTTTCTGATTAATATGCAAAAATCATGATACAGTAAGTTAATATGATTGCAGAGCAAGCACTAGTCTGCACAGATACGGTAGCAAGTCTTTGTACAGAGTAACATTGGAACCTAACTGCCATGAATATTGTGGATGTACCCATCTATTTAATCCAAATTGTCTTCTGCCCATTTGTCGATTTGGTCAAAAGAAATTGGTTGAAAAGAACTCATATTTTGGGACCATCGCTCCATTGTTTACAATGGATTGTAATACAGGCTGCCACCCCATGTGGACATGTGATCCAAGATGGCCGCAATGTGAATAAGGTCTATGGCGTCACCAGGAGGCGGATGTGTGCAAAACACATTTTTGGACAGTACTTCTAACGATTTTGTCCAAAAGTCACGCAAATCGGTCATTAAACGAAACAGGTCTTTCAGATTTTTCTAATTCCATCCTGATTGGCTAAGACTGGCTTTTGCAAGTGTGCTCCCTTTTGAACGAAATGCCTCAAATCATGAACACAGAGTGCGATTTGAGTGACATTCCCACTAGGCAGAGGAAGAAATGCCATTTAAAAATGTTCAAATCAGCCTCATGGAGGCGCTATAACGGGCCGATTCGTGTTTTTACCAATAACTCCACCGATCAGTGTAAAACTTTGTATGGGCACTCACATCTGCTTTTCATAGTGCCACCAGGAGGCTGACTTATGTAAAACATATTTTTTTTAATTACTCCTTCAGATTTGTTCCAAACATCATGGGAATCAGTACAGAGTATCACTATAGGCAAGTGATCAAGACTGAGCTGTCCGATAATTCATATCATGGGAATCAGTACAGAGTATCGCTATAGGCAAGTGATCAAGACTGAGCTGTCCGATAATTCATATTCCATCCTAGTTGGCTTAGATTGGCTTCCAAAGTTTCCAGGATTGGTCCGTTTTTAACAAAATGCCTTATATCATAAAAGCAGCTTGTTATTATCGTGCAATTTTGCACGTACAGTCCCAATAGGTCAAGGAACAAATACCACCCTTTTCACATTGGAATGTTATAGCGCCACCAGCAGCTCAATTTGAGCAAAACACATCTTTGGAACAAAATGCCTCAAATCATGACAGGCCACAGATGATATGGCACTCTTTTCACATTTGCCTATCACATTGGAGACCTGTGCTCGGAAGAGCGCTGCTCCTATTTATTTATGCATTAATTTATTTATTTTTATTATTATTTACAATAAGTGCACTGTATCCCCTTTATGAACAAAACATGTCTAAAATGCCTAACCTCCTATTTACGTACATTTTGCATTTTGTTTTTACAGCATCAAGAAATGAGTCTCCAACCTCTGTCAAGTCACCATCAAAGTCCAGCTACTCGACCACCTTTGCCTCAAATTCCTCAAGCTCTTTGTCTTCAAGCGATGGCAGGAGGAGGAAGAAGTTGTACATAAACTGGAATGATATTACATAAGCTGCAAAGGAATCGCTAGCCCTAAAACATTACTACTTCTGTTTGTGCACAGCCTTCATTTAAGAATTAATTACCTCCTTTTATTGACCTAAAGTGAAAAGAAAGATAAATAGTAAGTCGTTAATGTTTTACAGACATGTTCCCACTTTGCAACATGTAGCTGAAAAATGCCTATTTAAGGTGTTAATGAATGCCTAATTAACGATTTGTTGATGTTAATAATACACCTTCAATGACACTTTATTAGGGATTTGTTGATGTTAATAAGACATGTTCCCACTTTACAACAGGTACCCACAAAATGCCTATTTAACGTGTTAATGAACTCCTAATTAACGATTTGTTGATGTTAATAATACACGTTCAATGTTAATAAGACACTTTATTAAGGATTTGTTGATGTTTATAAGACATGTTCCCACTTTACGACAGGTACCCACAAAATACCTAATTAACATGTTATTGAATGGCTAATTAAGGATTTGTTGATGTTAATAAGACATGTTCCCACTTTACAACAGGTACCCACAAAATGCCTATTTAACGTGTTAATGAATTCCTAATTAACGATTTGTTGATGTTAATAATACACGTTCAATGTTAATAAGACTTTATTAAGGATTTGTTGATGTTTATCCGACCTGTTCCCACTTTACGACAGGTACCCACAAAATGCCTAATTAACATGTTATTGAATGACTAATTAAGGATTTGTTGATGTTAATAAGCCATGTTCCCACTTTACAAAAGGTACCCACAAAATGCTTATTTAATGTGTTAATGAATACTTAATTAATGATTTGTTGATGTTAATAAGACGTTCAATGTTAACACACATTGTTAAGGATTTGTTGATGTTAATAATACACGTTCAATGTTAATAAGACATGTTATTAGGGATTTGTTTATGTTAATAAGACGTGTTCCCACTTTACAACAGGTACCCACAAAATGCCTAATTAACATGTTATTGAATGACTAATTAAGGATTTATTGATGTTAATAAGACATGTTCCCACTTTACAAAAGGTACCCACAAAATGCCTAATTAACGTGTTAATAGATGCCTAATTAACGATTTGTTGAAGTAAATAAAACTGTTTCAACATTAATAAGACACTTTATTAAGGATTTGTTGATGTTTATAAGACATGTTCCCACTTTACAACAGGTACCCACAAAATGCCTAATTAATGTGTTAATGAATGCTCAATAAAGAATGTATTAATGTTAATCATGCACTGTCTCAATGTTAATAAGAAATCTATTTAGTACTTGTTAATGTTTATACAATATTATTCCACTTAAAATAGTTGTTAATTAAGTATCTTAACAATGTATATATTCTTATATAGTATTCATAATGCATTTATTAATAATTATTATGATATAATAAGTATCTTATTAGTAGATTATTAATTGTTAATTAGGTGTCTTATGAATAGTTGATAGAATATTGATATTAATTAAGATGGTTTATTAACCTGTATTAAAATATAATAAGGCTTATTGGTTACTTATAAGTTGTTAATTAACCGTTAGTAAGGGATCTTTTCGTATAGTTTATTGGGTCTTAATTAACGTGAATTGGCTTTCTTATTAGACGTTTATTAACATGTATAACTCATATAATAAGGTTTATAGATGACTTATACGTTGTTTATTAATGTTTAATTAGGCATTGTATACATGTCTAATTAAGTTGTTAAAACGTTCTTATTAATCTTTTATTAGGCAGTATTAAGTATATTATGTTTTATAAGTATCTTATAAGTAGTTTAATAATGTTTATAAGACTCTTATTATATAGTTTATTATGTGTTTATTAAGGTTTAATAACGTTCTTATTAGAGTTAATAACAAGTTAATAAGTATCTTATTAACTGTTAATAAGTGTTTATTAATGGCACCTTATTATAAAGTGCTACCGAAACATGACGTATAGGTTATTGCTATTCATTTGGTGGTTTTGTTTATAAAAAAAATACAAATATAATATAATATTAATAATAGAGTCCCATTTTGTTGTTTGTGTATTTGAGCACTACATAATAAAGTGCACAGGGAGCGGTAGGGTAGGCCTCAGTATGTGTCTTGCTCAGGGACACTTGGACCGAGCTGGCCAGGGGGCAAACCGGGAGGGATACCAGTCACTTTGCCAAAAATCCAAATCGCCAAATCAAGAATCCCCCAGAATCCAGGAGATGTATTTTTTAGGGGGTGTGGGGAACTCCCCAACAGGGGTCTGGTGGTCCTCCCCCCCAAACTTCTTAACAGATATATATTTTCCTGTGTTCTGTTGAATTTTGTGCATGTTTGATACTTTTATCAGGCTTGCTTTACAGCATGGGTACAATTTCAGCCTTAAAATGCCAAATGTAGGTGTACAGATTTTGATGACTGAAGCAAAGTAAGACATCCTTAATAATGACTTATAATCTGGGGGTCCTCCATCAGAAAATATTTAACATAGTATATGTAATTGCCAATCATACTGGCAAATCCAGGAGCATTGACAAGCCTGCCCAATGAGCGTGGACAATTTGGCGAGTTGGATTTTTGGCAAAGTGACCGGTTACCAACCGGGAGGTCTGATTCCCAGACCGGCTCTCCACAGATTCAGTTATTGCCGCCCAATAAACATTTATTATAGCAGAAGTAGTTTTTTCTATCCAGCGATTTCTGGGTTATGGGCTCAGCACGCTTCCGCTGCACCACTCTGCTTGATAAATCATGTTATCATGTTGCATAAAAACACATGGGCGGTTAACCAACAGCATAAACACACTAGTGAAATATTCTATTGGAGACTGGTGAATTCTCTTAAGGCTTGACTGCCAAACCAAAAGAGTTGTTGGCAGTTAAATGAGCTTGGGCTCCTGACACTCCAACGTGTTTTCTCTATCATCTTAATTTTTTAAGACAGTTTTTAATCCTGTGTGCTACTTGATTTGTGCTACTTATGACACGTTAAGTAGACAAGCAGCCAAACGTTGTGGATGTTTTTGTTAGTTTTTGGGTTGATCTACTCTGTAGTGTACCTTTGCCTCTCTTCTGTGCTTGAATCAAAGCAATTGACAAAGATCATTTGGATCAACAAAGTTTGATTGATTGATTGATTGATTGATTGATTGATTGATTGATTGATTGATTGATTGATTGAAGACTTTATTAGAAGTTTGCATAGGAAAAGGTACAGTTCCATGACAGTACAGTTCACTGGTACACGGTCAACTAAAAGGAGATCCTAGTAAGCTTTTCGGCTTATTTACACATACACAGGCCCAGGTGATCTCTTCAATGTTGAAAATCCATCCATTACAACTTCAACAGAAGGAAAGCAAACAAACAAACAAACAAACAAGAAAACATCATATGATGAGGATTATGTATCTGAGTAGACATATAGACGTATCTGGGAACAGCAGAAGTTATTTGTTTGGAAATGTTTAACAGATTAATAGACAAACTTCACCCAAATTATCCTGGAATCTAGAAATTAACCCTAACCATGTAGTTACATTCTAATCTAATGATATAAAGAATTTATACTTGCCAAAGCAAGAGCTCACATCAAGAACTCAACAGCTTATGTAAATGTGGAATTATAGGAAGTTATCTATGCTGCATTACCTACAGCCAGGCCTGGAATTTCATCATTTTAGGGGCACGGCCACTTGGCCTTTGGTGTTGTTAATTTGTTGAGGGCACAAAGGCCAAATACCAGGGCAGGAAGGACATAAAATAAAACAAGAGTTTAGTCCATTGAAAGAATTTGTTGATTTTTTTTTTACTCGGAGGAGTTAAGATTTCAGATTCTCAACAAAAGACACTTGTGTCTACATGACAAGAAAGAGACACCAGTGTCTACTCTACTGTCTACATATTGAAAGAGACAGAGGAGAAATTGGTACAGTCAGCTGGGGCATTAAGGCCACTGTGGCCTCAGGTCATGCTTTTGGTTTGAGGGACACAAGGCCAAACTGAGGGGCAACAGCGGCCATGGCCTTCATGGCCTCCATGAAATTCCTGCACTGCCTACAGCCCCACGAAATGTCTGTAGATTATGAAAACCATACAGAATCTGTTGCAGGACTGGTCCCTATTATTAAGCAGATGTTTTCTCTCTCTACAAAACTACCATGACATTATCTCCAATCAGGCAATCTGACACCTTAATTAATACCAAAACTTCCCACACTTGGTCTCTGGCTTATTATACGCAAACATATATGATTATGCAAATTGGTATTTGATAGACTACATTTCCATTGCTTATCAGCAATCATAAAGAACATTTTATATAGGCTAATAATGATCCTGACAGAAACTATTTTTGCTCTCTTTTGGAATATCAAATATCACTGAGAATTTTATGAAATCCTCTGTTGATGTGAAATAAATGAAGAGTGACTTTTTCCTGATTCATATCAACCTTGGCTTCAATAGTACTAACTGAAACTGACTGAAAATGCTAATCAGAATAACATTGTCCCCCCTCCCCCTTTTCATTATTTGTGCATATTCTTTTCCTTTCTTGTCTTATGAAAACTCTAAGCCATATCACATCAAATTGTTTCTTCAGTGGTTCTATGGGGTGTTTGATTGATTGATTGATTGATTGATTGAAGAATGTATTAGAAGTTTGCAATAGAAAAAAGTACAGTTTTATGACAGTACAAATCACTGGTACAAGGTCAACTAAAAGGAGATCCTAGAAAGCCGAGGCTTATTTCCACAGGAACCACACTTTAAGTATCTCATATAACATTGAAAGACAGACGGATAGAACATAGTACTTTATCTAGGATAATATCAGTTTCAAAAGCATAACATCAAATACAAATGCAGAAAAAAAAGAAAGGGGGGGGCTTAGTCTATTTACAAGTCACGGGTAGCAGCTGTCTGAAGGTGACTTTTCATACCAATTTTGAAGGAGGCTAGGGATTTGCTCTCCTTTTGAGGTTCTATATAGCACTGCTGCCACTAGAGGTTCTCTTCTGGTTCCCCTATGATTATGTGTGAACTGAAATACTGTAACTGTTAATGCTACTTTAGAACCATATTTAGTGTGTAACATGTTGTCTGTTAATGCTGTTAGTGTTTGTATATACTTGCACGTAAATTGGAATAAGTATTCTTCGATGCATTGTGAGCTTGTAGATCAATGTGTCGCATTGCAACATATTATGAGATCATCGATCTGCTTTGTTCACTATTTTTGATTAAAAAAAGAAAATGTTGACAGAAAAATGTTTACAAATGTTGATAATTTGCCCAAAATAGGGATGCCAGGTTCAACCCATTAAAACCGGGAAAGCATCTGACTTTTTCTATTGATTACTCGCGCCATGTAGACTTGAGTTCAATAATTTGAGTTTTTGTCGCATTCCTAAGACAATAATTTGATAACAACACTGTAAAAAATAAAAAGTTGGGAAAACTCAAAAAAAAAAAAATTCAAACTTCAGAAAACCTTTGAGTTTAGGGCAACTTAGAATTTTAAGTTAAGCAAAAATTATAAAAGCTGAAGCAACTTAAAATGTTAAGATACACCAACTAAACCAATTTAAGCAAAACTTAAAGTTTTATGTTTGATTGTCTAACTTAAAAGTTTTCTGAAGTTTGTTGCCTTAAAATTTTGAGTTTTCTCAACTTTTATTTTTTACAGTGAATAAATGTGCCCCCATTGATTCCGGATGGAGACCCAAATGCATTTGGGTCTCCATCCGGAATCAATGGTTTGAAAATAGCAGATCTACAAGCTCACAACGTGTCCATCATGACACATTGTGAGCTTGTAGATCTTCTATTTTCAAATAGCCAAGGTATAAAATAGGGCTAAATTGGTTAATGTAGCCTATATGTTTTATAATGTCATAATTGTTATCTTCAAAGTAACTGGCAAGGTACTGGCATTTTGGGTGGCACTTCGCTGGCATTTCGGCTGGCATCTCGCCTACCCTGACTCTCATTCCTGGGTACGACCCTGATTAAACGATACAACATGTCTCTTAGCAAAATATAAGCACACCATTCCTGATAAAGCCGGTCGATTTGACATAATGGTGTGAGTGCGTGGCGCAAAAACTGTGGCCGGTGAAACGTGCCAAAAAAAATATATATATATCTAGAAAAAATAAAGTTTCCCCATAACTATAGTGTGTTGCCCTGTTAGGGCAACCACACTAATAAGCTAGCACTTCTGTCTGCTTTTCAGAACAAAAAACCTACAATGTTGCAATGATATCCCACAACTCAGTTATCATATTTATTATAGCATTTTCTTGTGTGTGTGTGTGTGTGTGTGTGTGTGTGTGTGTGTGTGTGTGTGTGTGTGTGTGTGTGTGTGTGTGTGTGTGTGTGTACAGTATTGTATTGTACAGTAATGTTGTATCACTATACTGCTTATTAGACTTGTGTAAATTATAGATGTTTATTGATGCATTGCTGTCGAGTATGTGTGAAACTGTCTCTGTTTACTTTCACTTGCAACTTACATATTGTATGTATCTTTCTTTTGCTTTATTTTATATGCATAAATAAAGGAAACACATGAAATAAAAAGCTGTTGCCTGGACACAAATTGAATACATCTGCCTGTTCAGAGACAAAAATAATTATCAGGTGTTTTATCTATGATTGGGGCTTAAGAAATGGAATTCTACAGATGTTTGTGAAATCCAAGAGGTGAGAGAAAAGACTTGGAGTAGAGAAAATAAACAAATATCTCTCCAAATAAATCCTCACCACATGTGCACATGAGGTGGAATTTGTAATACCTGAACAGTAAATAAAAGTCTGAATACCAGCTTTTAGAAGGCTTATTGTATCTTACAGATTATGCTGTAATGTGTTCAGTTGTGACATAATTTAATGACATATCTTTAAACAGTGGGGTCTGGACGAGGTCCCAATGTGTCCCCAAACAAATGACTTAATAGGCCTAGTTTAAATGAATTTGAAATTTGAAATTATTACACACACAAAAAAAAGTAACAATATATAGGCTAATATTCTATCAGATATAATGTTTCAATGTCATCACTGTGAATCTAAATAGGCAATGGCAACTGTAGGTCGCATTTACTATGAAAACCTGCAGCTGATGTGCGTCAGTCAGTCACTCAGTGACTCAGTCGGGGGCGGCATAGCTCAGGGGTAGAGAAACCGTCATTAGAGCACAAAGGGTTCCCGAAGGGTTCCCAGTTCGAATTCAGGCTCCCCCTGAGTTAATGTCGAAGAGTCCTTGAGCAAGACTCTGAACCCTTGTTGCTCCCGGTGAGCAGGTTGGTGCCATGGTTTCCTCCGCCATCGGTGTATGAATGTGTTTGTGAATGGGTGAATGTAATGCACAATCTATATCTCATATCTAGGAATGCCCATATATGGACATATTGTGTCAGTCTCATGATAACCAGTGTGGTTGTCGTGACGCAACATAAGATTATAGGACCCCCAGTTTGATGTAACTCTGTGACACTACTCTACATTTAAAAATCCTCAGTGTAAGGAGCGTAAGGGTCCATTTGGTTCAGTTTGTACAATGCCAGAGTTAGGCCTATAGACCTGTAAAGGTTCACCTGGACCCATGGTGGTCCCTAGCCTTGTAAACCACCAACTTCCGGAAAACGCATTGACATTTGGAGCTTTCTAGATATCCGAAAGTTAGTGGTTTACGAGGCTAGGTGGTCCCCAGACCTGATGTTGAGAAACAGTGGCCTAATGTATTTACAGAATCAAACCAGTGTCATTTATGGACATTGGTTTGACTTTGTAACAATGGATGAGGCAGTGCCATACTTGATACTGAGACACGTGAGACCTGCTTTGGAACATTGAGTGGGGCCGGGCTAATTGATAAAAAGAAAGGGTGCCAAAGAACACATTTGTTCTCAAAAGCCTGTACAGGCTGCTGATGTTAATGTACTTTGATAGGGAAAATGGAGCCCTTTATCCAGCGGCTTTGCTTGAAAATAATGTCTTATGGATAATGTGACTATATGCCATAATTGCTCTTTAATATAGGATGTTCAGACGTTGCCACAAAATGTAAACTTATCTTCAAATTAAATTTCAGATAGTATCGTATGATATTAAAGCAAGAATATATCAAGCTTTGAATCAAACCGTGTAAGCTGTTATTGCAATGCTATAATTTAAAATAATAAAGAAGTTTGATATTATAATCAATCTAAAAGGCAGGTACATCCACACGTGTTCCCCAGGCCAGGAGGTGGGCTATAGCCTAAATAAAAAGCTGACACCGAGTAGCCAAGTTAAACACCAAACCTAAGAATTTGATCTATAGCTTAACTCGTGCCCGTACAAATTATTTATGTCGGCAGGGGCGAAAATATAGGGGGTGCCTGAGAGCTAAAGCACCCAGCTATGAAACCATTGAATTTCTCACCAAACAACATTTTTAGCACTCGGCCGAATTCACACCTTTGCTTTGTCCCAAACAGCGTCAAAGCCTGCCCCAACATCCTGGCTGTCTGTCTGTGATGCAGCTCTGTTAATGCTCCCCCATACAGTATGTTCCTTGTTCTCCCTTATAGAGACTGTTTTTATTTTATTTTTTGACACTTGCTTTGGCAATGTAAATGTTTTCTCACAAAATGTCATGATTACCGAAAAGTATTGAAAGACAGTGTGTGTGTGTGTGTGTGTGTGTGTGTGTGTGTGTGTGTGTGTGTGTGTGTGTGTGTGTGTGGTAAATAATAGTTTGACATTTTAATAGCAGCAACTTCAATGTATATGAAAACTGCTGATTTATCACCCACAGTTTATTTTTTAAACTGAGATAATGTCTACTGTTAATCTGTTAATGCTGTAGTAGGCTTCTCCTCCAACTTATTTTGGATACTTGCTTTGGCAATGTAAACTATTCTCTGGCAATGTAAACTATTCTCATGCCAATAAAGCTCCTTTGAATTTAATTTAATTGATGTAGCCTAAATACATTTAGCCTAAATACCGTAGCTTTTCCTTTTTGTGGGCTACTTTGCTTTTATTGAAACCAATACTTTTGTACTTTTACTCAAGTCAAAGACGGGCACCCATTTGAATATTGAAACTTCTCCGCCCCTGTATGTCGGTGTAAAATACTGCTGGGTGTTTTATTAACGGTGGGTGGCTGAGAAGGAATGATCTAAACATAATGAGCGTGGTGGTCAGACCATTTATTTAGCTTTGCACAGGAATCTGAGCTAAGTGTTATCACATCATTAGGAACTTCTCACTGTAAAGACATTCATAATTCCCTAATGTTTAAGTAGTTTGTTGATGTATAAAGATAAGGTGGTTGGGTTATTGTATTATTGGCATAAGCTTAAGGAATGTTACACCATTACCTCCACCAAAACAATATAGAAAAGATTAAATCATGACTTGAGGTCAAGATTAACTGAACCTTATAAATCAAAGAGCTACCTGTTGAGATAAGCATTGAGAGGATTGCGACTGTAGCCTATCACATATTTTGGGAAGAAACATGGTATAGGCACTGTATATGTTTGGAATTAGGCAGGTGGTACAGGCTCACCCGTGACAAGGAGGGTCATCCAACTATGACCACATAGAAGGGCGAACATTATTTCAGTGAGTGAGAGGGCCATAAAAGAGTGAAAGGGCACAGTGAGCTCAAACATTGAGCTTTTACAGTATTTTCATTCTTCACAATGCTTCTCAGTCAGATGAGTTTTTGTTGCCACCAAGTGGTGATTAATTTGTATTACACCAAAATATTCTTTATTGTATTATTTCAACACAGAGATATTGTGAGATAGCCAGGTGAGATATTTCACATTGTTCACCCCCAGAATATAATTAATAGCATTAAATGAAATGCATATTTTAATGCATTTGGATCCGGGTTCATTCAATGACTTGATTTGCCGTGAAATGTCATTTCGGGGGCTATCATTACATTACAGTGTCAGGAAGTGCGTGGTTAATTAATAGCCTACTAGTTATTGTGGTCTTTATCAAGTGCATTACAACAATGATTTGACCTACTGCAACATGGACTGACTGCATGTCTGAATGAGGGTTATGGAGAACAAGTCTTACGTAGCCTACCTACCTTGCTAACAACAGAGCCTGTCTGTGTAACTGGTCTGTATGGTCTGTACTCTGTAACCATGGTAACCTCGCCACCATCCTGCTTTGTGTAAGTTCACATAGGCTACTACGGAAAGTGACATAGGACATACTTTTTACGAGACGATGTTTGGTTACCCTTGACTACAACAACAATGTTGTCTTGCTCAACTTTCAAAGCATCCATTCCTAACCTCTGCATTAACGATCTTAAACGTCTTAGTTAAACTTAATGACCGAAAACGTTTACACATAGCCATAGGTCTACCGCTACCGGCCGGGTATGTCAAAGAATAAGGTAAGTCAAACTTTGAAAGTTTGGTGCATTTATCATGGTAATTTGATGGGAGGCGAAATCTAATGTAGGCTACTGTAGCTCTTATGAGTTCACCTGATAGTAGTGACCTAACTTCACAAAAACTAGTTCAAAATAAGTAGGTCGCCTACTAGCCAGCTGGAGCTTGTGGATGATATCATATCATCTGTCTTTTATTTTATCAATATTATTCTTCACCTTGCAGACTACTGGATACAAAGGTCCATATGGGTACCAGAAGAGAGGGGAGCGGTGAGTCTGAATTCAATTGCTCATATAAAGCAGTTTCCAAATAATGAATTTGGACATCTGTAAGGAGAAAACAGAATGTATCTTCTTGATTTTGCCCTAGGGAAGGGAGAGGCTGTGTGCGCTATAGATGTGGTGTGCTACCTACTATCCAGGATGTTCTACGGCAAAGACCAGGCTGGATTGAGGTCAAGGAGTAAGTGTAAAACAAAATCTTGTTACAACTTCCTTTCACATATTGATAATAAAATAAATCAATCTATTTCTTCATGTATTTATTTAAAACAGTGAAGGAGAGTGGGACTTTAACTGGTGTGATGTTGGCTGGCTGAGGGAGAACTTTGATCACTCTTATATGGAGGAACATGTGAGGATATGCCACTTTCGCAACCACTATGAGGTAGGTCAGTGGCACTGTATAGGTTTACACACTATATAGAGAAAATACAAGCATTTCAGGTGTAGGCCTATATGTTTCAAAAATATATCGGATGGAGATATGAAATAACATGGTCATAACAATTAGTCATTTGTCTATGTATTTTTCTTTCATGTTGCAGCTTACACGAAAGAACCTCATGGTGAAAAACCTGAAAAGGTATCGTAAAACCCTTGAGAGGGAAGCTGGGCGCTTGGAAGCGGCCAAATGTGACTTCTTCCCCCGCACCTTTGAACTTCCCAGCGAGTACCACCTCTTTGTAGAGGAGTTCAAACGAAGCCCTGGCAGCACGTGGATCATGAAACCGGTAGGGCAGTGGGAGATACAGCCATAAACAACAACACATCTTAATTTATCAAATACCGCAGCTCGAGCTCGGTCAACACTCCCAACTTCGTCAAATACGGCAGGGCAGCCCAGAGTGCCCTCTAGCATCTCTATTTAGATGCCGGCTGCCGCGTCCTATTTGGCCACGGCCTATTTAGACTCCAGCTACTGTATATACAATATGGATGCCATAGCTCTATGTGGCTATGTATCTGCTTGGTCCTGCAGCCGTATAGCCAAATAATTCAGAGTTACAGACCTGTAGGCTAGGTGTCTATTTGAGGTGAGGGTCTCTGGACTGCAATATATGTACAGTGATTTGAGAAGCCATATTGTGATTTGGATATACAAATATATAAATAAAGTTGAATTGAAAAAATGGAATTGAATTTAGTTGTGGCATTTAACTTGATTTTACTGCATGTTTCTTCAGGTGGCAAGATCTCAAGGGAAGGGTATTTTCCTATTCAGAAAACTAAAAGATATCATGGACTGGAAAAAGGTAACATCTTACAATAAATGCGAGAAGTCTCTGCGTGTGTGTATGTATGTAATCCGCGTATCTCGAGAACCGTTCGTCCCACCGGCTTCAAATTCGGCACGCACGTTCCCCGCCGCAGCAGGGAGTGCAGTGCCTGGCATCGACCCGACCCAATACATCGTTTTCCGGAACCGACACGAAAGGTTCAGAATCTCCGTATGCGGAGCTGATGTCTGACATCAGTGTTTTCCGGAACCGGCACTGTGTCTGCAGAGATCTCCATATATGGGCATAAAATGGACGCAGACATACAGATACAGATATCTCCATATATGGGCATAAATGGACACAGGCAAGATGGTCAAAACAGGTCCTATGACAACAGGTATAATGGGGTTTGCATTAAAGGGTGGAGCATTCATTCCCTATTTACATCGTTCCCGAGTTGGCTGGCCCCTGACTAGACTTCTAGTTTACATTTAATGCCTTTAACTGATGCTCTAATTCAAATGAACAAAATTTAAGTTAAATCCCTATACACAACAGTAGATATTACTGAACGGGACGGAAGGGTCTGAGAAATTAATCCTTTTAGCTCATGTTATTACTCGCCCATACAAACTTACAAGCAACAAAATGTTGGTGTGATATGCACTGCAGACTGTGCTAACAATAACAATATATAACAATAAGATATAATACTAGTATGGAAATAAGAGAGAAAGGATACAGAATTCCTTTTAATCACACTCTATTTCTCTCGTCCTCTCTCTGTCTCCCTTTTACTCCTTCATTCTCTTGTTTTCTTCTCTCACTGTCATTGTCTGTCTCTGTCACACACACACAATCACACACACACGCGCGCGCATGCACACACACACACACACACACACACACACACACACACACACACACACACACACACACACAATGTGTCAACACAGGATGGCACCCGTTCAGAGGAGCAGAAGGATGAGACCCAAGTGGAAAGCTACGTGGCACAACGCTATATAGAAAACCCCTACCTTATTAATGGTACGATTTACTGTTGTAGCAGGATTCATAAGTGCTTTACAGACAATAATGTTTATAATGTTCATAAATAAAAGCTATGGTGTAATGAGAGGTAATGGATTAATTTAAAACGTTACATTAGAATAAAATAAAGACAATGCAGCAGCAAAGAAAATGTGGTATCGCACAATGCGTCTCCACAGATTTATGAAGTAGGCTGTCACCCATGCAGTATTTTTAAAATGTTTATTTTTGTATCTACCCACAGGCAGAAAATTCGATTTGAGAGTCTATGTCCTCGTAACATCAGTAAGGGTGGAACTTTGTAATTTGTGATGACTCATACTATTATGATACACCACCCCATGGCAAATTATAACCATTATGTGTGTCTGTGTCTTCCCTCCCTGCTTTCAGTATATTCCTTTGAAGGCCTGGTTGTATCGGGATGGCTTTGCCCGCTTCTCCAGTACACGATTTTCCCTCAGCAGTATTGATGACCAGTGTATCCTGCTTCTTTGTCTAACTCTACTAGCCCTTTAGGCACCATTCATTTTGAACAGATAATACTTATATACTTACTCTACAATGTGCATTAAGAATACTTAGAATTTCAAGTAGTCTTTCAATCAGCAGTCCCTGCAGCTCTCTTATGAAACACTCAAGAAATAGTCTTTTTTGCAATACGTTGTTGTCGGGTGGAAACCTTGTATGTCCAAAACCATTCATTTTGTATTATCATCTACAAAATTAACTAAACTAGTGAAAACAGCCGATCTACAAGCACACAAAGCCTCGCCTCGCATTGTGTGCTTGTAGATCAGCTGTTTTCACTAGTTTTGTGCGACGGTCTCGTATGATGAAGCAGGGCTTTGCTTTACCAAAAAAATTGGAGATACAAGGTTTCTTCCCGACAATGACGAATAGTCCAGATTGAACAGGTTACTGAGTTTCTCAGGAACCAGACATCCTACCCATAGGGAAAATTTAAATATGCTCCCAAGTCATCCTTAACGCCTCTATTCAGATGTGCACCTGACCAATGTAGCGGTTCAAAAAACTGCACCAGACTACGATCCTGAAAAGGTGTAACATTCAAGAATCCAACTTATAATAACATCACAGTTGCTGTTATGCTTTTGACAGCTTCTTTAACTACTGTTCGTTTCTCTGTAGGGATGTAAGTGGCAGATGCACCAGCTTCGTAGGTACCTAACTGCTAAACACGGCACAGAGGCAGTTGAAGCTCTGTTCAAGGACATAGATAATATTTTTGTCTGCAGCCTGCAGAGTGTTCAGAAGGTCATTATAAATGACAAGCATTGCTTTGAGCTCTATGGCTATGATATCCTACTGGACGAGGACCTAAAACCGTAAGCGTGCATACAGTACACACACACACGCATGCCATGCACTCATGCACGCACACGATATGCATACAACCTATATATTAACAAACACTTACCTTTCCTATCAGGCAAAGCAGTAAATATATAATGATAATATAATGTGGACTGGCACCTATAATACCAGTCCACACCCTGCCAATTATGTCATACATCTCAATTGTTTATTGGAAAACCTTGCAGTTATGCAATGGCCATGTCATAAATAACAACAAACATGTTATTTAATTGACATTTCAATTGCAAATACCAACTCCCTTGCCACCATATAAGCTTTACTCAATTGACTACTATATTGCTCATCATTGGTGAAGTGGTTTAATGCTGGGTAATAACTTATGTAAATGTTTAAATGAATCTCATTAATCTCATCTGCCATCATATATTATTCTCCGTAGGTGGTTAATTGAAGTGAACGCCTCTCCGTCACTCTCAGCCAGCAGCCAGGAAGACTATGAGATGAAGTATAATTTGCTGGAAGACACACTACACATAGTGGATATGGAGGGAAGGTACTGTAAATAACACAAAGGATGTCCTGTTTCAGTAGAGCCATTGTGTTTTCCTGTATTCAGGTCATACAAACTGAATGTGTGAACTCTCAGGCTGACTCTGCAAAGGCTTTCCATCCAATAGAAATCCCTGTGAGACATTACACTTAATTTATTAACAGTTTTTTGCCCCCTTCGTCACTCTACTGTACTGTCTAAATAAAGCAAAATTGCTTTTAAAATTATCTTTAAAGAAGTGACCAAACCTTTAACAACTGGGACACAGTATATCTGTTATGAAGAACAAAAAGAGACATTTCTCATGGACACGACAGACAGAAAAGTCGTAATTATAAATTATAAATTACACACTAAAACCTCTGTCCCCTTTCTGTCACTCAAGCCAGATGAAGAGAGCAATTCAAACAGAAAGCAGTTGGTAGAATCCGAGAGAACGAGGGGAAGCAGTCATGAAGAATTGAAGCCATGCCCGCCTCTGTCCTAATTACCTATGGTTCTTTGTCTTAATAGGCTGACTGGCAAGGAGAAGAGGGTGGGTGGGTTTGACCTTATGTGGAACGATGGGCCTGTTTACAGAGAGGATATCAACATGGAAGCACTGGGCTGTTCCAGTTTCACTGTCAACACTCACTTAGGTAACCTGACTGCTGCTAATACTGAGTGAACAAAAAGAGCCTGTTGGACAACTTGGGAGAAAAGAAAACCATAGCTGTAAAAGACGTGAATTAATCGACTTTGAAATTTGCAGTGTGTTGCATTTACAACTCTATTCCCAATGTACCACAGCATGTAATAAGGATGCAGAATATTTGTAAAAAAGTAGTAAACTAATTTGATGTTTTCCATAATTTGCAGACCATTAGTGGTGATAAAATGCTATTGTGCTTCTACTACAACACATCTGAGTGGTTGTTCTGTCTTCCAGGATGTGTGAATGACAGGAAGAAGCAGCTCCGACAGTTTCTGAAACCGTTTCCTGGACAGAAGAAGATGTGATTCTTGATTCTTACAGTTGCAATCAAATGATGCAATAGTTGATTACAACTGTGATCTTTTATGTCAAATGTTATATTTAACCATCATTCAACAGCATCGTTTTCACCTGAGGTTCTATTTTTGATTGATAAACTGTTCAATGCCAAATGAGTGCAAAACATATTTATTTCTATGGCCTTACAAATAATCGCATTCAACATTGAGAAAATACATACAATCTTTTTGCGTGCTTGTCAACATACTATACACAATTATAGTAAGACTGCAGCTCCTGCCCTGTTCTATGGCTTTGACGCTTTATGTGAATGTCTAGTGAGGAAATGCAGTCTGAATACACATCATTTAAAACAGTGTAGTGTTCCCATGAATCTTGTGCGCATGTTAAATTACAATAAATTAAGATATTTCAATGTAAACACAATATTACAGAGACTATTCAAGTATGCAGTCAAATACTAAGGTAATATGTAAGACAATTTCCTTATTACAGCTTAACTGCTATATGATGTACTAGACTGTTTGAAATCATGATTGGACAACACATGATGCAGCACAATAGACATATAAAAAAATATACATTCAGCTATTTTGCTTAATATCTTTCCTCTTGCACATGTAAATGTAAACATAATTGATGAATTTAAAGTAGTTCACCCACAAAATGTTTTTTTCCCCCTTTGATTACTTGGAGACTTGAGTTCAATAATATTTTTTCGTTTTTGTCGCATTCTTAAATTAAGACAATTATTTGATTATAATAGATTTGCCGCCATTAATTCCAGATGGAGACACAAATGCATTTCTGTCTCCATTCGGAATCAATGGGGGCAAATTTATTACAGAGGAATGCGACAAAAACTAAAAAAAATATTATTGAACTCAAGTCTCCATGGGGTGAGTAATCGATAGAAAAAAAAGGCATTTTGGGGGCAAACTACTCCTTTAAGTCCAACACAAGAACACATCATAAATAGAAGTTGTATAAAACATTTGGAAAAATATGCATTTACATTCGTAACATTCTTTCTTGAACAAAGGAAAGAGCCCCCAGCTCTAAACAAAATAATTTTGTCAAAGACTACAATTCAAATCCATCGAAACATGAAAGCCCTTAAAAGCAAAAATCCAAACCAAAGCAAAGTACATCTACAAAAGAAAATGCATTACAATACAACGCCATTACTCAGTCACACCTCTTTTTGTTCTGCAAGTGATAATCAAACATCTTGAAAGTTGAAACATGAAGCACCAAAGAAGAGGTCTCTTCAGAGGTCAAAGAGAAAGGCTACATCCAAAGGAAATACTAAGAACATTCAAGAACGAATACATTCCAACATCAAAAACAACTCCACTATTTATGAAATCTTACTTAATGATAAAAATGTAATGATCAACTTTACTAAGGATTACTTAGATTCTTACTCATCAGTTGTATGTTTTCAAAAGATAAATGCTTAATTCATACCTATTTGAACATTAATAGCATACTGACAAAAAACGACACAGTGCAAAGAAGTTCGGTTTGCGCAGAAGCCATCCTATGAGAGTCCTATTATAGTTGTGTGTAAAGGATCACAATGAGTCTTCAAGAGTCAAAATGATGTTGTTACAGTGCAGCATCACAACTCTAGAAGTACTTAACATTTTACTTGTATATAATTCTGTTCTAAAGAGCCTTAGTATGATTTACAGTATGATCTTATCTCTACCATAATGGTTTATTACTTTATGTTGCCCGTTTTAAGGTTGCAAACAACTGACTGATTTAGACTGCTGTGCAACAGTTATAACATGTTAGTAATACACTGATTACACACACACACTCAAGCATACATTTTAAGCTCCTCTATCAAGTAACTATTAAGTAAAGCGCTGTGGGCAAACTGACATTTATTTAGCAAGAAAGTGAACATTTTTTGCTTTGCCATTCAGCTTGGTGCCTAGTGTTGCTTTGGAGAGAGAAGAAGGCTCTTTAGCAGCTCTTTTTGTGCTGGTTTTAGAAGCCTGACCTCCTCCTCCCTCCGCTCTTTGCCAGTCCTTTTCTGTTCTCTTGACGGTGTTGACCTCTCGCTTACTTCCAGAGCAAACACGTTTCTCCACGCTAGCGGCTTTGGCACCAGCAGACTCCTTTTTCACATCTGTCTCAGAGTTAGCTCTGACACGGCTTTTCCTCACCTGACTTTTGATGTTAGCATTAGCACATGGCTCCTGGGATGGCTTGCGTACATTTCCCACCGCCTGCATGTGTTTAAGGTGACTTCTTCCTGCTGAAGGGCTAACAGGTGTTTGGGCTCCACCTCCTCCTGTGGCCCTGCCCTCTGAGGAGTTGGCCCGACTCTCGCTGCTGCTTCTCTTGGCCGGTGCCCCGGCCCTGTTTTTTTGCTCAAGCAGTGGGCTGAGCCGTGAGTGGCGCTGGTAGGCGTAGGCCGAGCAACTCCCGTTGCACAGTGGGTAGCGGATGTGACAGTGGGGACACACTGGGAAGCGGGAGTGTTGGGGCTGGGCAGAAGCAGGTGATGGGGGGTTGTTAGCATGAGCAAAGGGAAAGGCTCGCTGGCTGTGCCGGACACCTTTTGGAGAGTTGATCCGAGTGGGGGGAGCTGTGTGAGGCCTGGGTGGATGGGGGGTTGTAGCAGAGGGGAAGCCCAGCGGCCTTGGACGGCAACCAGGGGGGCGGCTACTCTCTGCCTGTACCGTTTGGATCTGAAGCCACTCCAGCTGCAGCAGCCTCTCTAAGTATTTTTCTAGTGGCCCCACAGGCTTGGGCCTAGGAGCACCCCGGCCCTCTGTGTGGAGGAACACGGCAAGCTGACGCAAGCTCCAGCTGTTAAACGGAGGGGGCAGGAAGTCAGGGTAGCTGTAGGAGGGCTTCTCGCTCTCATCCTCATCGCCCACTGCCCCCCGGGGTCCAGGGAAGTCCGGTGGAAAGTCATTGGTGTTGATGACCTCTGCCCGGAGATTGAGGTGAGGGGGAGTGCAGGGGGTACAGGGGGAGGGAAGAATAGGCAACCTCTCAGAGTCTGATAGGTCACTGGCACTGTCAGTATCATCTTCCCTCTGGTTGTAATGCTGGTGAAGTAGCTCTGTGGTGGGGACTGACGACTGTGTTAGAGGTAATGGTGACAGTTGGCGCAGCCCAGCTATTGGAGAGAGTGGCAGGGAGAGGGCCCGGCGGTTACTTCCCATTCCACCCCGGTTGGGGTCTAGCTCATTGCATGGTGAGATATGCTGCGGTTCTCTTTTTTCCTCTTTCCTTTGTGTGGACAAGTGTTTACGGAGTTTAGGTTTAAATGCTCCTTCTTCTTGAGGACTGAAGGAACAGAGAGGTAGAAAAATCAAATTTGAGGATAGACTTGGGGTTTTAACTATAGTAATTATTAAGAGTTCAAATCACTTTTCAACATATACCTGGATAATTTGCTTGTATTTCGTGTGGTGCCCGATTTTACTCTCCCTCCTTTGGATTGAGTACCCTGTATAAACAATGATTTGAAATATATATAATATATATATAATATTCATCAGTGACTCTTGAGAAGAATAGACCCAACAGGATATCACAGACTTCACAGTCAATGTCTGCAAACAATTACTCACCCTCTGGACTGTTGACACTGTGTCCTTATCCTGACCTGGCCCTGGGAGGCCATTTTTCAGCTGGGCTCCTGTTTTCTTCACCTTGCTACATTTCTTTACACTAGGGAAACGATGTGGTTGTTACTTGTTAACCTCTTGTCTCAGTCTGAACCAAAGTCAAATTACAGATATTATGATTAAATGAGTAGTACCTGGTCACTGGTCCGGTATTTTCAGCGTTTTTAACGCGAATCTTCTCTTTGGAAACGACACGTCTGAGTGTCGTGGATGCTGTGCGCTCCTGTATGATGGGACCCATCATGTAGTTGCGGGACGGCAGGACTGTTTTCAGTCCAGTACAAATAAACACTGCTCTAGCTAAAGAACCCAGCCCACGTCTCGAATGACGGACACTATTCTTAGGATATTAAACACGTCCATTTTCATCAAAGTGCTGCAGTGCATCATGCGCAGATGTCGATTTCCTACTTCACGTACGTATATAAAGCCCTGTTCGCTCTCTAGTGGTTTGTCGTCGAGTCGTGTTCAATCGCAAATGCTAATATTTTCAATGAAACGGCAAATTCAAACGTGTCTATGTTTTCCACTGTCATCCTCTTCGGCATAAAAAATGCAAGACGGCCGCACAGCGTAGGTTGCTTTTGTTTGACACGACCCTCTGCTGTCAAATGGGTTTGTTTACCTGCTGCTGACTGGCTCCCTGGCTGCCAGCCTAGCTCAGCCTCACAGCAGCAGCAACACAGGTGCATTATGGGGCTTGTAGTGCAGCTGTAGTTTCACCCGAAATAGAATAGTAGCGGTGGAAAAAGTAGGACTACTCAGTTTTACTCAAGTAAAAGTATCAATACTGCAACGTAGAAATACTCTGCAAGTAAGAGTCCGGAATTCAAAAGGTACTTGAGTAAAAGTACAAAAGTATTGGTATCACATGGAAATACTCAAGTAAAGTAACATTCTTTTTACCTCAAAATTGTAAATTACTAAAGTAAATACTAGTAGTACTTAGTTATTTTACACCCCACTGTAGATTAGACACTTTACCATTCGTTTACACGCACTGACTGTATCGCTACCATGAGGGAAGAGTCCACTTCGCGTTTGAAAAAGAACAATAACCCGATTAAACTCAACTGTCATGGATTAAATGACTCAATTTCCCATCAACTCCAAGTCCAAAGACATTCTGGTCCGTTGGTGGTAGCTGCGCGCACTGCACATTTGCTGAGCTCTAACGACAGCGTTCGACTGTGATGAGTTCCTGTTACCATGAATATATTTTATATATCTGGTATCTGTGCGCCAGTGTGCGGAAGGAGAGCCTTGGTGACTCAAGGCAGTGAGTGAAACTGTAAATGGAGGATCGAGCTTCGACTTCAGCCTGCAAAATATTTGACAATAACGACATATCCTTGCATGGTGAGATGCTGCAATGTTAATAATTCTGTACCACGAATAAAGAAATGTATTTCACACACCATGTTGGTAGATAAACATAACGCTATATAATATGCATTTGATTTATGTAACGTGCAGTGCAGTTAACCCCTGCATAGTCACTACACGCCTTTCTCTGTTCCCTGTTAGTGAGTGATGAGCCTGAGGTTCTTGTCAACTGAACAACTTAAACATAATATTGTGAAATTACTATTAATTCCACCAGTTTTTGGTAAGGAAAGATGTAGAAATCACTGAGTTGTTACTGATTATGACGCTTAACTTTCTTTATAGGTTTAGGTAGCATTGGTACCACTATCACTGAAAATGGACAGAGGGTGGTGTATTGGAGAGGACAGGATTCCTTCAAGTAAATCTGGCCACCAGTTCTTTTGCTCCTACAATGTCTCAACTTCAAGGCCCATAAATCTGAAAGAAATAATTAACAAACAGGATGCTGTCAAGAAACCAGTTTTGATTCGTCCACCAGCCCCCAGGGTCTCTCCCCAGAAGGAACTGCGGTTCTGTCAAGGTCTCTCTTGTGAACCCATGCCGAAACCCATAATTCGAAGGCGCACTCGCTCTCTCCCCTCCACCACAGAGAGGAAGAAGCATTCCAGAGTTGGTGTGCGTTTCATAGACTCTCTGGGGCTTGACCTGGAAAACATCAGGGTCTTCAGAACTGGAGAGGACCCATCTGTGCCACAGCATGTCAGCTTTAGATTACGTATGGGAGCAGAATTGGCAGATAAAAGGTGCTTGGAGATATCCTTGCCATACCTGAAGCCAGTCTTTGCTGATCAGCCCGGTGACCGGCCAGAGTTTCTGAACCGTCTCCATCGACAGAAAGTGTGTTTGGAGAAAGTGTTGTGCTGTGAACTGGCCATCATTGGTATTACTCAGGTCCTCAATCTGGGATATGAGAAGGAGGTCATTGTTCGCTACTCCTTCACAGAGTGGAAGAGCTGTACCGAAACTAAGGCCTCCTGGTTAGCCACCACCACCAAGCCCTGGGACGAAAGAGGAGGCCTGCAGCTCAGCTGTGACAGCTTTCGTTTCCACCTTCCTGTCCCACCGTTCCTGCAGCCGGGAGCAGTGTTAGAGTTTGCTATCCAATACAAAGTCCATGGAACTGAATACTGGGACAACAATGATGGAGAGAACTATAAATTACTCTGCCATAGCTACAAGTTGGCTGTGCCAAAAGAATGTGCGGATAGCATGGTGCATTTCATTTAGGATGATGATGAAAACTTAAAATGTGGCTAAGGGAAAAAGGCACCTTTTGACAAACATTAGTTCAATACATGTTTTGTTAGTTAGCCTATACAGTATGCTGTAATTAACTGTTAATGCTTAATTGCACTGATATAGGGAGGACTCACATTCTAGACACAGGGTAAACTACTGATAATCCTAGATAGAGGTAGCCAAATCACTGCAATAGAAATAGTGCCAGTGCAATAATATTTGACGTTAACTTTTGAGACTTTTGTCACCAGAATACACAAATTATATTTTATTGGGCTGCAGAAAAGTGCACTTTATTGTAACTTTGCATTTAATTAAATGTAATTGATTATAGTCCATTGTGTGTAGCACTACTAAACAATGCACTTTCCCCCCCAGGTTTTACATACAATTTTTTTTTAATCTATAGTCCTACTTTACGGATTGATGAAGTATGCAGTATAGTTCCAAGGGGAACTTTATAAAGCCAAACATCCAAACTATGCAATAGGCCTAAGTATTTTTATCTTTTTTACATGCATGGCCAATAATAATACGAAAATGAACAATATATGTTTCTTACATTAAAGCACACAAATGAATAATATCAGTCAGTGTATTGTTTTCTTGCTTGGTGAATTGTGCCTGACAAACAAATGTTATGCTCCATGTTGCCAAGACAACACATTATAATAATGATGTGTGCTGTTGAAAGCAGGATGATCATGTGACATCCCATTCTAACATGAAACACAATTACTAATATAACAAACATTGTATTGTTATTTTTTCTAGAGTAGCACAAGGACGTGTGTGTGTGTGTGTGCGTGCGTGCGTGCGTGTGTGCGTGCGTGCGTGCGTGCGCTCGCCCATAGGCATGTTGGAAGTCCTCTGACTGTCACATTGGCACATTATTATTCATTAAAAGTAGGGTAGGGCAGGCTAAGTGTTATTTCTTGGTTAAAACAAAAACATTATTGTTAAAAGGTGAAAGCTTAAATGTTCTGAATAGTATCATTACTATAGAGTGTTTGTTCAGTAACAGATGTCTCCCTGTCTCTCTAAAGAAAATACATTTTCAGGTGGGTTGCCAATGTCAGCTAATCTGTTCTACGCATTTTCCAGATTTAATTTTATATTGTTCCAGTTCCAATTTTGTGCAATTTATTTGTGTAGCTAATCACTTATAATTTCACTTGTTTGATCTGTATCCTGTGTGAGTTCTGTTCTCCCCACTGATTGGATAAAATGGTATCTGAAGATTTTATTTCTGTTTATCAAAGAGCTGGAGAGACAGGGAGACTCCTGTTACTGGACAAACTATATACTATAGCAAGCATTGATTAGGCCAATCAGAATAATATAGAGCTATATCTAACTATTAATTTACTGAATGTCTGTCTGCTGCATGTCCGCATGCTGAAATCACTGATACTAAACAGTGTCGCCGCCAATACTAAACAGTGTCCCCGCCATGGTAACAGCCGCATGCTGAAACAATGCCCGGCATCTCTGACTGACATCACGGAAAACCATATTATGGGCATAAACGTGTGAAACAGTCTGCATGCTGACATTACTGATATTAAACAGTGTGCCACCATGGTAACAGCTGCATGCTGAAACAATTCCTAAATAATGTCTGTCTGACATGACATGATGAAACAAGTGACCGAATTTGGAGGTGACTGACATCACTACAGTGCCCAAATTTGATGACATCACTGCCATGGACACGGAACACCATATATGGGCATAAAAGAGCCAGACAGACAGAGAGAGGAGATCTCCATTTAATGTATGCTCATGAAAGGGACACAGACAGACAGACGGATACAAGGTATTGCACAACTGGATGTCAATGGTGACTATTCTGCTCAATGGGCACCGTTCTGGGTTCTCCAACATTACTTCTGAGACTCCTCAGGGACATTCAATCCCTAATATAGGCCTACTAAGCACACCCCTGGGCACAGGACTAGTAACACTTATTTAAAAAAAAAACTACTAAATTAATCACTTGCCCTACCATTAAGGTTGTTATTACTACTTATTACTACTTATTACTACTTCTAATATATTATTATTATTACTATTACTGTTATTATTATCATCAGTGGTGGAAAGTAAACATGTACATTTAGGTACTGTACATAAGTATATTTTTGAAGTATACTTTGCTTGAGTATTTCCAATTTCCAGTAGGCCTACTTTTACTTCTACTCCACTATCTGAGAGACAAATACTGTACTCAACTACATTTATTTTAAAACTTAGTTACTAGTTACTTTGAAGGTTTTTATTATTATTCAAAAACATAGGCTACATTAATCACTCTTAAGCCCCATAAACCATTTTGGCCATTTGAAAAAGGACGATCTACAAGCTCACAAAGCATCACGATGTGATGTACTGTGAGCTTGTAGGTCTGCTATTTTCAAAGGATTTTTAGACATTTTATATATTTGAAAATGTTATAGGCCTACTTTGGTATTTAATAGAGAATTTCTACATTGCTGTATTGATACTTTTACTTTAGTAAAACATTTGAGTAACTTTAGTTGTTATTTATTATTATTGATCTAGTATTAACATCGACGTCATAGTGCAAAAGGAACTCGCGCGCTTCCACATGCGCATGCGTCAATGTCAACGTTTTCTCTGGAACCTTGTATGTTGACTAGTTAAATTTGTTAACAATTTATAACAAACCGATATAAATTGGCTATATGTAAGACGCTTATTTGTCACAATGTTACTCCTAAACATCATCATTTGACTTTAACCACCAAAGATTCTGAATTGACGTGATTTGAATTGAATCTACTTCTGTACACACACAGGTAAAGTAGTTAGTACGTTCATGTCAAGTATTTTATGTTACGTCATACGACGGTGTCGCACGACGAAAATAGCAGATTTACAAGCTCAGTGCCGTTTATCCCGCAGCCCGTGGTGAGCTTGTAGATCAGCTGTTTTCGGCGCGCTGCTGTCGTACGGCGAAGTATGAATCCGGCTAAAATTAACGACCATCGTCAGACCAACTAAACCCATTAATGTGAGTTATCGTTTGAACTCTGACTCCTTAATATAACTAGATAACTGCAGTTAGTTTTAAAACTTCAGTCGGTGTATTTTCATCGACAAAAATGTCGAATTATCGGATCCATAACGTTACATTTTGATGAATTAAACATTGGCGTCCAGATATCGAGGATAAGCTAGCTACACTTGTTTTCAACATACCGTACGTTAACAAAAACAATATCTACTGGTGGTGGTGGAAAAAGTACTCACATCTGTTACTTAAGAGTATTAATTCTGCAATGTAGAAATACTCCATTACAAGTAACCTCTGGAACATGTATTTGAGTGTGAAACTACAAAAGTAGGCTGGTATCAAAATGTACTCATGATTATGCAGAATGTCCCGTTTCACATGAAATCTGCTATTTTCTTTTGAAAATGGCAGATCTACTTTGTTTTGTTTGAATAATAATACAAATCTACAAAGTAACTAACTAAAGTTGTCAAATAATTGTTGTGGAATAAAAGTATAGGCTACTAATATTTGTCTCTGGGATGTAGTGGAGTGGAAGTAAAAGTACCTAAGAAAAAATGTTACTTGAATACAGTACTTGAGTAAATGTAATTAGTTACTTTTCACCACTGCCACTGCCATAGTATTCTCTATTTCTGATATAGAATATACTGCAGAGCTTGGAAGACAGTGAATGTAGAGAGAGATCATTCTCAAAGAGAGACATGCCATCCAGTCAAGACCAACAGGTATGGAATTTGTAAAACGCATAATATTGCTCACACAGAGCCCTCACATAACTTGGCAACTAACAAACTTTGCTAAACATCTAGCTAACGTTAATGTCAAGGTTCCTGAATCATAATATAGGCCTACAGAAATAATGATAAATCTTTTTCATGTGAAGTTGGAGAAGCTGATTAATCAAGTGCTGAAGAGCAATGATTACCAAGCCTTGGATGACTTCTTGCAAGAGGACATAAATGAGGGAACCACATTCAAATGCTCCAAACAGTTCTTCGCCAGATTGGACACACTTGTCAATAAGGTTAGAGCTGCCTCAGCAAATTCACTTTTATGCCTTTGTGTGAGTTGCCTCAGCAAATTCATTGTTATGTCTTTGTGCAAAATCTTGGAACTTAAAAAATGTCTCCTCATTATTGGTATATTTGTATAGGCTTTAGACCAGAAGGATACCAAGCATGTCAGTTTGGCCCTTAGTATCCTATCCAAATATGGAAACAACTTGTCCCTACCTGGAGGTCAAGGGCTGTCAGGCATGGTGGCTCAGAACCTGGTCAAAAAGATAAGTATTTCACCACAAGCAACAGCTGTACACATGTTACCTTAATGTCTACTTAGTGCATACATGTTTTGTTTTGGTTTCATGGATCTTTTTATAGTGGTGTGATGATTTGTATGCAAATGCTTATAGCACTTTGAGATTGACACATGTAAAGTGCATCATAAATAAAATCCATTATTATTATGTCTACAGTGATGTCATTACGTGCGCATCCCGCATCAAAAACTCATTCAAGTCACCCAGGGACTCATTCATGTCATGGTCCTGGGGTCCCGGGGATGCGCCTCCATTGGAGTCCATGTTAAAATAATTTACCGCGTGTAAAATAAAATAAAAATAAAAAATCCACAGACACCACCATTGTTCATGGGTGAAAGCATCCTACTTTACCCTACGTTAACACAAATAAAATCCACGTAGAAAGTCTTAAACAGGCGATAGAAACGTCAATGTTTTGATTCCACCGACGTCCGACGCCATTTTGCGCGCGTAAACTTTATATTGAGGACTCATAAAACTTTTCTGGGACCCATTTGAATGACCACCTGTGGGTCCCGGGACCCATTACATTGAAAACCTAGTAACATCACTGTGTCTATGCAGTATGTACTGTATGTACTTTGCAAGCTGTTGATAGAATTGTGTTCTTCTTGTGTGCACATGGTGCAGTGGTTTGAAAAATGCAGGCACCTCTGGATCCAGGGAGGCCCAAAGAGGGATGGGATGTTGTTGAACGTAGCTGAGGACTTCTTTGATTCATTAATGGTGAGCTGAAGCACTGCACTAAAGTGCAACATTGTAGGATGAAATACTGGAGAACATACTGTCTGTAACATTGCATTTTGTTGTCAGTGAAGTAACAGTATGTTTTCCTCCTTTGCAGGTTGTCCATGAGGCAAGCAAAGAGGGTATGGTTGCATTCTTATTGTATCAGATTTCTTTTTTTATCTTGCCTCCTTGTAATGTATGCACAGTATATGTTTAGTGTATATCTTATTAGGTCTAGTCTGGCCTAATGGATATGAGAAACCTGTTTAGTGCTGTGATAGGTTCCAACCAACTCTAGGATAGCTAATGGTTTCTTGAAATCCAAGCTAAAGAACCTTGATACCAACAGAGGAAATTAATGTGCTTATTTGTTAACTGCTGCAAGTTGACTCCAATGTCTTCATTTTAAGCTAGCTGCAGTTTTATTTAGTTAGTGAGGCTTGACACGTTTGTGCATCTTGCACACTGTTTTGAATGCACTTATGAGTTCAAATGAGATTATTTGATCTCATAAAGTACACTGTAGGAAACTACTACAATATCACATACAATGAGCTGAAAACTTGAATTTAAACTAACATTGATTTCAATACTGTGTACAGCATTGAGTAAACATGTCTTTTGTCACAGGAACATATGAAATCACTCAGTTCCTTCTGTATCCTATTGGCCAGTTGGCTGCAGACCCCAGAATCTACATTCTCATCCAGAAAGAGGTGCTGGCCAACAATATAGTATACCTTATTATGTATTGTATAAGGTTACTTTATGATTAAAATGCTAACATTTTCCACATAGGCTATTCGCAAGCTCAATATCATTCTGGGCAAGATTCCAGTGGAACTGAAGAATGAAAAGAAGATCTTGTCATCTCAGGAGGCCTCAGACATCATGTATGTGATGGAAATGTGTTTTTAGACAGTTGTTGACGGATATTTGTGTACACATGGTTTATTATTTGTCATAATTACTTGTATACATTTTTCTACTTCCTTATTCCCACTCCTAACATCCACAGGGCCAAGCTGGCTGGACACATATTGGATTGTGGGGGTAAGTATTTAAATTTCTAAATGGAGAGCCACTATGGAACTAAAACCCATATTCCCTAATAGTAACCATGGTAGTGTTTGTGTCATGCTCTTTTGATTTGGACAGCCTGCAGTGAATGATTATAAAGGTAGCTCTCACCCACACCAACGTCGGTGGCGGTAATCGTTGGAAAGCGTTTGTGACTGAAAATGTATCCCTGGTTGGCAGCTAGGAGGGGTAGCGGGGATGCAATACAGAGTAGTGCTTGCGGTATATTTATTTTGTCTGAATAATATAGAGCATATATCCATGGTTTAAATTTTGCCAAGGCAGCATGTGATCTCAAAGTGTGGGACGGTGCACAAGCGTATGTGTGGCACATCTCATTCAAACACCAGCTTTCAGCTGTCAGATTTCTTTGAAATAAAACTAAACGTATATATCTTTAACCTTTCTTTAGGGGGAAAAAGGTCTGTAAAATCACTGAAGCATCCAGTGGTAGTCTATAGGTTTCACTTGAGTTTTGTTTTATCATTGCAAACCTGAGTGCTCATTATCCAACTATTTCATAGGACAATGGATATTCAGGGAGAATAGATTGGCCATTTTATCAATTGAAAATTATGATTATGATGATGAATCGTTGGATTAGCCTACTTTGTGGATGTGCAAGGCTCATGCGTACACAATGAGTATCATACAGTAGGCTACTCGAACAGAAACGACAGGTTTACGCTTTTTCCTAATCATTCTAGCTATTTATTATATTGATCATCAGTAGAAGCAAAATGATACGGTCGTGTGCGCATTGCACACTCTGTGTTTATTGTTTTAATTAACATTAAATACACAATTAAATAAAATTGTAAATGATGAATTGATATAGCGCTTTATTCCAAAGCGCTTTACATAGATTATGCATTACATTCACCCATTCACACACCCATTCATACACCAATGGTGGAGGAAACCATGCAAGGCACCAACCAGCACATCGGGAGCAATTAGGGGTTCAGCGTCTAGCTATTTATTATATTATATTGATCAGTAGAAGCAAAATTATACTGCTGTGTGCGCATTGCGCTGTTGCTTGCAGTAGGCACTGTGTTTATTTATTTAATTAACATTAAATACAAAGGACATACACCAAAATACAGTATAAATATACAGTATAAATACAGATAACCTTGTGCCCATGCCCTAAGCACTCTGCAGTGCAGTAGTTATCTTTATCATTTCTCAAATGACTTAAGCTGAGTATATTCATGTGTTTGTTGTTGAAAAAGACAACAAGCCATAAGCAATTTTTTACACCATAGTAGCCGTCTGTCTGTGTCGGCAACTTTCTTTCACACTTTCTAACCGACTGATCTCCTGACTTCATTTGACTGCCAGTCTGTAGCAGTCTGAAGTAGTCTGGTGGAGAGTTACCTTATGACTAAGAATTACCAACATGTTGAAATAAACAAACCTGCCTGTGCCAGATTATGACTTGCAGATAGCACTGATGGAGTCACTGTGCAGAATGACTACTCCTGGTCAGAGGACAGAGCTGGCTGGCCAATGGTTCACCATGGAGCATGTGTCCAGTGCCTTCATAAATATAAAGGATTCAGAGTTTGAAACGGTAAATGGATGCAGTTCAGCCAAGAATGTGACCTCTGCCTGCATTTGTATTTTACTAAAATGATCTTGGCCAGTTACATTGTTAGTTAGTTTATTTGTTTGTTTTTTAAATTTCAGGACTGCCGCAAGTTTCTGAACCTGGTGAATGGGATGCAGGGAGACAAAAGAAGGTACATACATTAAGGGTATCGTTCCTTTGTTGTCATGTGTTAAATATTAATTGTTTTAAGTTGGCTTGTCAGAGCACAACATGCTAAAGCAACAGTCTGATTCTGATACATTCATATATTTTCCTTTTGGCCTTCAGAGTCTATTCTTATCCTTGTTTGGAGGCGTTTCTGGGCAAGGACGAGGTAAGTATCAGCTGGGGTTGTTGTGACGATGTTAAAAGTCAGGGTATTTAAAATTCATTATATAAACTAGCCCTTACCCGTTCAAAGATATGAGCTCCGAAATGATGTGCAGTGTGTGGGTTATGGGACGTGCACTGTGCACACAGTATATGAGGGATGGAAAGTAACTTTAACTGGTGCTTGCATTGCATGCTAATATGTAGGAGCATCAATGTAAGAAATACCCGTTCCATGTAACGGCTACAGAGATACTGTGTACCGATCTGCATGATTTTTGGACAACATCTGTAACAGGGCCAGAACCCCCCACCCCCCCCGCCCGCCCGCCTGCACACACACACACTCCCCCCCCCCCCCCCCCCCCCTGTGTGTGTGTGTGTGTGTGTGTGTGTGTGTGTGGGTTTGTGTGTGATTGTGCATGGCCTGAACAACAGCGCCCCTCCCTTAACATGTGTGGTCACAAAAGGTACTGTAGGCTAAATAGATATAGATTAGGGATGCGAAGATATACCGGTACGGATCGTAATCGCGATACAAACGTGCGCGATACGAGTGAATCGGTTCATTCAGGGTGGATCGGTACAATCGACGGCTGGAATCGAGATGTATCGTATCGTGAGTGTTTGGATCGGTACATTCCACGGTTGGATCGGTTTTTGCATAATAGTATTTCATTCTATACTGTGTTTCCGAGGCGCATTGAATGCCCCATCAGCCCTCCCCCCAAAAAGCACTCTACAGACATGCGTCTTTTACTGCAGCACTGAGCTGCTCAGCGGAGCGCAGTGAACACCCGACCTGACGGAATGCAGAGACAGACAGACAGCACTCGTGAGCCCACTGGTTAAACATGCAAGATTAGTACCACGTTTAGCTTTATAACATCCCTGTCCAATGTTCGCTGATGTGATCCGTTGTTGTGTCACTTGACTGGAGCACGCTGCGTGATATTATGATCCACATTCCACACCCGTTTGTTCTTCTTGTCGAGTCTGCGACGGAATTGATTTAAACAAAGCAGAAGCTTCCACGCTTTAACTACACACACGTATGAACTACAACAACGATACTGGGCGTGCAGCTAGCGATTAAAACAAAGTATTTGACACTGTTTCACAACTTATTACTGTAGCTGCAGGCAGCACACTCTTCTGCTGCTGCTGTTCCCTCTGCAAAGAGAGGCTGGAGCCTGATTTATACTTGGCAGCTCGACGGTGTCGCGCACGCACCTAAATAGCAGACCTACAAGCTCACAACGCGATGCGTTGTGACTCAAATATCTACGTTTTGAAACATTTTGGCTAGAAATGGCAAAATCCTAGATTATATTCATACAATATAATAATAATACAGGTCAAGGATCCTTAACTGAGAAGAGAGAGAGATCAAGCAGGGACCCCCACTGTAGGCTATTTTAGACTACTGTAGGCTATTATATAAAACTGTTGCAGATTAAAACTTGTCAGAGACTTGTTTGACAGCACTATTTCATCAGTGACATTAATACATTACTATGTTGTGTTTATTTGTTCACACATTATCTTTTCTATTAATATGATGGATTTATGTTATTCATTATAATCCATGAATTATTATCTCTTAAACCCTCAATAAGTGTTAATGTATTGGCTAATGTTCCCCCATAGGGTTGCTACTTGCTAGGGTTCAATTGAAACTGTAAAAACGAACTATTAATATTTGGCCGCCTCACATAACTCTGAGGACCCTAGGGGTCCCTGACCACCTGTTGAGGATGTAGTGATATATAATAATGATATAATTATATAGTATTAATCAAACAATTTTACCAGCCAGCAAGGAGTGTTCTCCCAGATTTCAATAAGACAGAGCCTAGTACTTGTTAGACAGAGCCTAGTACTACAGTGAAACAATAAATTGGTTGGAAATTAAATGTAATGCATTTTTAGTAATTTTTTGGGGGGGAAATTTACATGGGCTTTAATATAAATCCTTTGCATTGTGTTGAATCGCACCGAATCGTGAATCGTATCGCATCGTAAGCACCAGGGGTGTATCGCAAAATATCGTGAATCATATCGCATCGTATCGGGGTCAGGGGTGTATCGTGATGTATCGTATCGGCAAGATTTCAATGTATCGCAATTATATCGTATCGCTGGGAGTGTATCGTGATGCGTATCGTATCGCCTCAGTGGTCGAGATTCACATCCCTAATATAGATACACCATAAAAATGCTAATATACAGCATACGATTTGTGAAAGTGACAAACGGGCTTCACAGTTATGTCAGGTGTGTTCATATGCTGATGGTGATGCGATTTCAGATCAATTGCTCCAGCCACCGAGGAGAAACGCTGAGACAGACAGACACTCACTCACTCACTCAGACATTCGCAAAATTATAGTATAGACTAGCCCTTACCCGTTCAAAGATATGAGCTCCAAAATGATGTGCAGTGTGTGGGTTATGGGATGTGCACTGTGCACACAGTATATGAGGGATGGAAAGTAACTTTAACTGGTGCTTGCATGATGTAGGAGCATCAATGTAAGAAACCCGTTTCGTTTAATGGCTACAGAGATACTGTCTCCCCCCCCCCAGCCCGCCCGCCCACCCGCCTGCACACACACCCGCCTGCCTGCACACACACACACACACACACACAGAGCTGGTTAAACATTTTGCCTCAAGCTAGATGCAGAATGGATGTGCCTCATGCTAGATGCAGAATAGATAGTAGATACACCATAAAAATGGTAATATACAGCATACGATTTGTGAAAGTGACAAACGGGCTTCACAGTTATGTCAGGTGTGTTCATATGCTTATGGTGATGCGATTTCAGATCAATTGCTCCAGCCACTGAGGAGAAACGATGTGACAGACAGACACTCACTCACTCAGACATTCGCAAAATTATAGTATAGATGTGATTTTATTTTACTTGACAAAGTGTTCAGCAGCCATCTGTAATTAGATGTCTCAGTCTCAGCATGGGTGTAGCTGAAAGTAGTGTTTGTTTTGTCAGCTGCTGATACCTCCTGATGAGAAGCTGGAGAAGTTCTGGATTGACTTCAACTTGGGCAGTCAGAGCATCTCCTTTTACTACTGTTTAGCTGACACAGAAGCAGAGGTAGGGATTGAAGGGATAACAATTTACATCAATTAGAATCAAGAATCAAGTATCAGATACTGTTTGTTACTGTACAACAGCTAATGTAGCTATTATTTTCTGGTGAATACATTTGATGAATTTCTTTGCTTGTGTTCTTCCATCACATAAAAGGGTGAATGGGACACAATATGCATATCTGAAAATGAAGTTGAAAGCTACACCATTGCAGGTAAAATAAATAATTAAGATGTTACTTGTATAGCACCTTCCAGAACTCAATAACATTGACCAGAATTGATCCACTTAAACCCTATATAGTTCTTTGTACATCAAATAGCGAAAATAGCTTATTTACAAGCTCACAATACCGTTCTACCGAACTCAAGTCTGAACTTTGCTTGCTAAATGCATAAATTGTAAAAATAATTCTAAAGACATTGCTTGGATAAACATTGTTTTTTATCTGCTTTGTAAGATCCTCACATAAGCAAGTATGAAGAAAACCAAAAAGCTAATCATCAACAATATAACATGCCCTTTTTGGGTGTCCTTTGATTAAAAACTCATCAGCCAATCTGATGTTTTTTTGTTTTTTTTGTTTTTTGCATGAGTGTACAATGCAGAAAACAACCAAAAAGCTAATCATCAACAATATAACATGCCCTTTTTGGGTGTCCTTTGATTAAAAACTCATCAGCCAATCTGATGTTTTTTTTTTTGTTTTTTGTTTTTTTGCATGAGTGTACAAACATAATGAGTGAATGTGTAACTGGATGTGGTAAAATAAAACAACTGACTTGTAAATTGTCAATTCTCAGATAAGGGCAAATCATCTGTCTTGATGCTTAAGCTTTTGGAGCCGGTGTGCACAGGGGTGTTGGAGGGGACCAGTCTCTCCATTCATTTCAGTTCCTCCCTGGACATTTTGCAGGCTGCTTGCAATGTCTATGGGTCTCTCAAGAACAAGGTAGAATTCAGACTGACATGACATGACATGCTATAATTGTCATGCTTGCATATATGACACATTTGTTTTCAATTTCATTAGTTTTGCAGTTAGTGTTTTTTGGCTTCATTTGATAGTATTGACATATAGTAATGGTAAAGAATGGTTTATTGTCTCACACTGATGCATCATGTGTAAGCTTTGTTGGCTGCTTCCCTGCTGCAGTTCCAGGCACTCATGAGCATCTTCCTTTTAAACTTTGTAATTTTCAACGAGGTCATATTTTCTAGTGAGATTTTATTGATTTGCATTAACCTGATTCTTTCCCTTTTAGATAAAAAAAAGCAGTGTTGTGAAGACCACGGTTAAAATTATAATGGATGATTCCTGCTCCCAGGTAAACATTTGCCTTGCTCAACCATTTTGTATTTGCACTATAAATACCCAGCCACCAGAAGTGAAAAGGGCCTTTAGAGATGTCAATATATAATGGACCACAAACAATACAACTGCCACTGAAAACATTGTTTCTGAAAAGTAATTACTGACACATGGGGTTTACACTCTGATTGGTAATATGACATCTTCTGTGCATTTAGGTGGAAAAGGTGTGAAAATCTTTTTCACAATAATGTGTGGCCCTATTTTATTTTTACCTTTTTGGCATTTCTTTTAGTATTTTGAAAAAGATTTTAAAATAGTTCAAATAGCTCACAATGTGTCGATGTAGATTGGCTAGTTAAACTATTTAAAATGTTTTTCAAAATACTGTAGTAAAATATGGCTAATACGATTAGGCGACGCACAAGCTAGGGCCTTTTGTGTGTTCAAAATCTTTGCATATGACATCACCTTCATGCAACAGACAGTCCCAGAGAGCCAGGCATCTGCTGCTGGAGGTGATAAAGAAAGAGAGAGAAACAGCACCACCCTCTGGCTACCACCCCCACCTCCACCCAAGGTATTGATCACAGAATTAAATGTTTCTGTATATTATATTTTGTATATATATAATAATATAAAAGTAGTAGTAGGCTGTCCTCGAGACATGCCTTACCTCTCCTTGCCTAATAATAGTGATGCCACATTTATTAACTAGCAAGGTAATTTTGCTCACCAGAGCATATTAAACTCTATCTTAAAGACATCGCATTTCTCCTGCCAGAAGACGCCTGTCAATAAGAGGATCTCAGAGTCCACAACTTTCATCACCAGTAGCAGCAGAGGGAGTGTTTCCAGCAACAGTCCATTCTCAGCCATTTTGCCAGGAAGTAGGTTCTAGAATGTGCCTGTAAAGTTGTTCTCTTCCGCAACTGATGTCACAATTAACATTTATTTGCATTTACTGTAGTGTACAACCTGCTTCACAAAAAACTATTTTTCTTTTTGTAACAAAGAACATGTCATTTCAAATTGTTGTGTTTTATCACTTTACCTAATACTTTACTGAACACAGGGAAGGTAAAGGGTACTTTGGAAATGACGCGTTCCAGTGAGAAGAAGGAGCAGTTTAACCCAGGAGTGCAGGGAATGACCTCCGGTCACGGCATGACTCCTAGCCGCACAATCACTGAAAGTGTGAGACAGCGGGTAGGACACAGTTCAAGACTGCACATCATACCTACTAATGAAGCAAGTGATACCCACCCTATTCGGTTCCTGGTGGCAGCATTTATAAAAATAAAATAAAAACTTTTATGTTATATTATTGTGCAGACCAGACTAGACTGCGCTTGAATAAATGAAACTAAACTAAACCAAACCAAACCCATCAGTATTACCTCTAATAGTCTCGATTTGACATTCTCTGTTTCAGACTGACACTCCTCTGCATAGCAAAGTCTCCAAACCGATACCGAGCAAAAAGGTAGATCAATGCCAAAGGGTACAGTATAAGCAACAAACCATTATTGTAATTACTTTAAGTTACCGTTTAAGTGAGATGGTATCATCTACATCCGTTGTTATTTTGCAGTATTGTTTAATGCCTCTGTTTATTTTCTTTCTGTGCCTGTCCCACAGCACATTCCAGTGGCGGAAGTAGTGAAGACGGTGTTGGCTGAGCAGGAGGAAGAACAGGGGCCTCTTGGTACTGACGGGTTTGACCATTGTACCAGTACAATTCTGCCAGATCATTTATTTTATTTTAATATTTTGTCATTATGGTTGTGTTTTAGAACCAGAGAGTGGTCTGTCGTTTACAAAAACTGTTCAGGGGTCTGGCATGAGAATAGTCACCCCAGGGGCCACATTGTGTGTGCAAATCTGCTCACTGTGTCAGGGGCCCCCAGGGGCAACGTTGTACAACCCAGCTTACTTCTGCCTGCGGATCTTGGGGCTAAATGCTGTCAAGGCGCACCAATCCACACCGAACAAACACTGTTCAGGGGTGTGTCATGAAGATAGTCACACCAAATATCCTAATTTGCACCCATAGGGGGTGCTGCAGCAGTGTTTAACACTTCAAATGGCCAGAACTTAGGGAATGTCATCACTTTTTACCCTTATTAATTTGTCAGTTAATGACCATTTTGTCTTTGCCTCTAGATCAGAGCTTTGTGCCTGACTCCCAACCCAACATGAAACTTCAAATAAGCGTGTAAGTACTGCAGCAGTATAGCCTACATAATATATTATAAATCACCTGCTAAATTACCATGTTATGATTGGTGGTGTGTGTGTGTGTGTGTGTGCGTGCGTGCGTGCGTGCGTGCGTGTAGAAGCTTGCCCCACTGGAGCAAACAATCAGTTTCAGAGATGTTGATGATGCCGACGCAAAGAAACAATTCTCTGCAAGGATTTCGTAAGTAATGTCACTACATCAGAGTTGTTGGTATTACTTTCCAGGTTGCCGGGTAACATTATTACATTTATATTTTATGTCTTCCCTTTCTCAGAACCCAGGCCAAGTTTGAAGCAACAGGGGCAGCTTCCCTCGTCAGCTCAAAGAACATCACCTCCACTCAGCCAAAAGCAGATTCATCAAGATTTCACCCAGCGCCTGCAGAAGGCCCTCAATGAGTTGACCCAATCAACTGAGTCTCAGAAGTTATCCATATCCAAGATAACAACACCACAGACAAGGGAGAAATCCCTCTGTAAAGATTCTGCTGACAAAAGCGGCTCCTCAAGGTGTGCACTTAAAAATCCCCAGGAACAGAAAGGAGAGAAACAGCATTTGACCAAAAGGTCAAATACTAAACACCAGGAGGCTCTGGTGTCAGATCCTACCCCCACAAAAGCCATAGTGAAGCCCACCTCAACCAAAGTGCTGCAGGATATAAAAACACCCAGCACCAAGGCTAAAGATTCTGAGACCATCTCCAGCAAACAGAAGGTATGAGAAACGGTTTTGCAAAGGGGAACATTTTTTCCACAGAAATAGAAGAGATGGGGAATAATATGCCCAATCCCCATTATACGTTAACACATGAAATATGTTTCTGTCTATTCAAGATCAAGTCCTGGTACAAAAAGGAATTTAACATAAATTTGGAACATGAATTTATACATGAACTATAATAAATGTCCTCTAAATAATATAGTGAGTCGATTTTAAACAAGTCGAGGGAACCAGCAGCAGCATAGTGGGGCAGTCTGGTAATTGGCTTGTGTGTTGGATATTGAGACTTGTGATGTACTTATTTGGTTGTACTGTGTAGATGTTAAACAAAGGATTGCCTACAGTACTAATGCAAAAAAGATATGTACATAAAGAGCGACTTGCTACATTATATAATGAGCTTTTTATGAAAAGGAAACTGTTTGGTTTCTGTGTGAAAGGTTTTGCTCCTGTTATATGAGTGTCTGTTGTGCCTCATCTTTTTTCCCTGCCTCCACCCAGAGAGCTTCAGCGGTGGCAGACAGCATGGTGAGGGAGATCTCCAGCCATTATAATAAAACCACCACCTCCTCCGCTGTTATAGCCGCTACAAAAGCTGGCACTCCACACTGGGTTCCTAAACCTGTTAAAAAGTAAGTACTGGGTCTGGGATTACATATTGTAATTTGGTAATGATGCTGTATTAAGGGAACAGTGAACACAGCAAGGGTAATGTATTTAGAATTTTATTCTCTTATGAAACAGCCAGCACACAATAATTGTCCTTTTCATATGTAATTATTATTTAAGAAGGAAGATCTGTTGAAACGTGTCCTTTGCTGTGTCCCTGGAAAGGTAAATAAAACTGTGAAAAGGACATTTATTGTGTGCTGGCTGTTTTCTCAGTTTCACGATATTGTTGAGCTGTGCACCTTGAGACATTTGTTTAATCTGGAGTGTTGGAGGCATTCTGTTTTGCAGTGCTTTCTCTTCTATAAAAAGTGAACCTAGAGTTCATATAGTTGAGCTTTGTACTGCAGCTATGTTTCAAGTTTGTTTTGGCATTTCAGCAGCTCCCTCTGGAGAATACATACACGGACACAGTGACATACTATAACATACAGATAGCCTCATTACAACAGTTTTCCACGCTGCTGACATTATTATTATGTCCTTTGTTTGGAGGGATGCTCTCATCTTCTGATGTGCACGGCTTTCCGTGCGATCCTCTGCATTGCTTTGCAGTTGAGGTCAGTTCAGTTCTCTTACTAAGCAGTGATGAAGCCAGTCGGGATGCTCTTGTGTTACCTCTGTAGAAGGGAAGGGGCCATACAAAATATCAACAATCGCCTGAGATAGAAGCATTGTCATTTGGTCAGTGTGTATGTCCCAAGTGAGTTTCAGTAATGTGGAAGACATGAAATTCTTAGTTGCTTACCCTCTCCACTACCGCGGCAACTACGTATGTACATGGGGTCTTGTGCTCTCTGTCCGGCTTCCTGTAGTCCTTGATCAGGTCTTTGGTCTTAAGTGTCATTCCCACCGGACATGATAAAGATAAAGATTTCATTTTAAAAATCGTTCTCAACTCATGTGGATGGGTTAGCGTCCACAGCACAATGATAATGCCGACATTATTTGATGTGAACGCAGAGTCCGCTGATATAATTATCCTTAATGATAAAGTTATCTTTATCGTGACCGGTGGGAATGACGCTATATGATGTTGAGGGCCAAGTTGTTCTGGCACCTTTGTGTCAGGTTCTCCACCTCTCTCCTCTAGGCGGTCTCATTGTCTTCAATGATCAGGCCTTTAACTGTCGTGAGGTCAGCATAGGCTGAGGTTGAGTCCTAGGTTTCTGGGTCTGAAAGGGACTATGATGTTGAACGCTGAACTGTAACATTCTCATGAAGGAGTTCCTCTTCTCCAGGTGGGAGAGGGCAGTGTGTGTAATGGTGTGGCTTGTTGTGTGTTGTTCCTTTAGTGAAAAATGCTTCATAAAGGACCAGTGCTGGACATTAACATTAACAGTATTTCTTTGTTCCTACCAAGAACATCAGTTTGCCCTTTCGAAAAATTATTGGTACCCTACTAGTACATTGTTGCACTGAGCACAGCTCAATACTGTTAAAGTTAATGAAAAGTGGAACGTTATTTATGAAAAGTGGTCATTTGATTTGCCATGATTGAATGAACCTGCCACAAACCCTGCTATGTTAATATATTCAGCCTAAGGGAATGCTCAAACATGCAGACCTTTGCAAGCAGACATTGCTACTTATGACTCTCGTACTCTCTCTTCCTGTTTCCTGCCTATCTACACTGTGGCTATCAATAAAGGCAAGAAAAGACAGAAACAATTACTTTTAAAAAGTACAAAAAAGTGAATGGGACACATCTGTTTCTGTCACGCTTGTGTGACTGTGCCCTAATTCAACTAATTTTACTGCTGTGCCGCAGGTACTCTGCCCAAAAATACACAAACTACATTGCCATGCCCCGCAGTCGTTAATTGTGCTTTGCTTCGGTTTGACATTTTTCTAAAAAAAAAATGCAATTTGTTTTGCACGAAAAACATTCATTGGGCTAAAAACGGACGGACAAAACTATGGTTTAGTGATGAGTCATCACTTTTCACAGTTTCGTTTGGGATGTTTTTAGCCCAAGGAATGTTTTTCATGCAAAACAAAATAATGCTTGCAATGGATTCAGAATCATATATATATAAAAAAAATTAAAAAAGAGGGATTTTTTTTAGGTATTTTCTTCCTTTATAGTATAGTGTATAGTAAGTGAATGAGACACAAATTTCAAAACATTTTCAAAATCCCCTAGGGATTTTGAAAATGGAATCATGGATTTTCTGATTTGTCATACTCTGAAGTTTCCAAACATACAGTATATAGTTTTCATAATCCCCTGAAAATGTTAACGAAATAACACAAGCGACTTGACTAGTATGTAACTCTCCATTCCAAATGTTATGTCCCAATAAGCTCTACAAGGCATGGAACTATCTGTAGCTAGCTGTCAGTACTTGCACCACTTTGTGGGTTATGTTGAATGTCATTGTTGGAAGAACGAATATCTGGCTAGAATGAGCACCCTGCTACTGTATAATCCCCCTGCTTATTGTTTTAACAGGTCAGTGTTTAATAGCTGGTTGCCAACTGCTACAGTAAGTATAATTTCACCTAAACCTGAATACACATTACCCAAAATTTCAGGCAGATCCCAGTGTGTTTTCGTGATGCAGTTCTTTAGACTCTAAACCATTGCACCACGGGTGCGTAACTCTAAACTTGTGTGACACTCCAGCAACTCACCTTTCTTAACAGCCCTGATAAGCAAGTGATAAAACAAAATAAAATTAGTTTGATTTTCTCGCAATCAAAGGGGTTGGCTCTCACATCTGTAAAAGTCAACAGTGCTGCTTTTAAAGTTTTAGCTGCAGCTTACCACGTTATAACCACATCTAGAAAAAGGGTCCATATAGACGGGTTTCTGGTCCACGTTACACTGATAAAACTAGATGCGTGCGCAGGGTCCGTACCAAAATTAGCCAATGAAACCAGAGCTCCCCGAAACAACAGGTTTGGGGATTGGACGGAATTGATTACATGATACAGTCAGCTGTGCATTTAGTCTCAATGTTTGTAAACAAGAAACCCGTCTATTAGTCGACACCTGGAATTCCTAGGCATGTGTAGTTGCCTAGTTAGCCACCCTAAGGAGATTAGGAAACTGCAGTCCTTAAATGTGACATGCTATCTGACTAAAAGTCATGCTGAGATGTGTAATATGTATATGTACATGTAATATGTAATGAAGCATATACATGTATACTACATTGGTTTAATGACATAATTTGACAACATGTTTGTGTTTTGTCTTGCTTTGTTGTAGAAGGAAACACCTCACCCAGTGTTTCTGAAATCCTTCAGCAACCCCAGAAAAACCTCTAACGCACAAAGGTAGTGTAGTTCTACAGATGCGGATATGAGGTCTATTGTTAACGTTCAACTAATTGAAGTCTTATTGCATACATTTTCTTTGCTCTTTTACAGAGATGATGTTTTTGCATTCCGTGGTGATACGCTGGTAAGTATTTGCGTAAAATGTATTACAGCATTGTTCAGTTCTCTACATCTATACATCTCTATACATTCTCTACATCTCTACATCTATATCCCCCCCCCCTGGCTGTTATTGGCTGCAGTAGTCATGGCAAAGAGCTCATTGCCCTGATTGATTGGAATACATATGTAGTACTTAAAAAGTAAGCTCTCTTTTGTGTGCTTTAGGTACCAGGAATAAAGTTAGCTGAATCCTCTGCAAGAAAGTGCAGGTAGGCCGGGCAAGAGCCTATAAGCTTTTCGCTGAGATGAATCAACATGCATATATTACAAAAAATGCCTCATTTAATAATGTATGTTGTTCAACAGTGGCTTCCAGGACCCCTTATCACAACCCACAACAGCAAAGAAAGAATGTTTGTTAAAGGTATACATTTACCTTGTTATAGGCTGCTTCTATTTGCACCCAGGTATTCAAAGTAACACATCATGTTATATATGCACCCAGGTGTAGTTTGGAACATCAACTGTTTAAAGTAAACCCCTGTGTACATACTGTACATATGTTGACACTAGCCTGCCTGACCCTAACGACCTTTCACAAATACAGACTGTGCAAATAACTGCACTTTGCGAGGCAGGCTATTTACATCTGGTTAAAATAGGCACTCTTTATTACATTACTGTTCATTGGTCTATATCTATAACACCTGATTGGAATACTCTCTTTTGATGTCATTTTTAGGGAACAGAGGGAAAGTCCACTAAGTCCTCTGACAAAGAGAGCAGGTAGGTCTGGAAGGAGCCCATAAGCTTTCACTGAGATTTTACAACTGCATCTTTATGTGTATGAAAAATCTAACAAAAAAACAGCCTAATTTAATAATCTCATTGTTCAACAGTGGCTTGCAGGTCAGTCACTTCGAGAACCTCAGCACAACAAAGAAAGGACAGCCTTTAGCAAAGGTATCCATTTATTATCGCATGGATCAAGATGACTGTGGTTCTGTGTGCGTTTGAAGACTTAAGTTGTTCGAAAAATAAACAGACTTTAAAGATAAACAGACCAATAATCAATTTATAGTTCAAGTTTAAATATACATCTTGCTTTCTAGCATAGTAAAGCAATTGGATAGGATGCATGTCTTTACTTTCCTTGATGGAGAATGCCATTCTAATGGTATTGGGTCCTTATAACCATATTCAGAAGCTCAAAGTTTATTTAAACTATTTTATTACAGTTTTATTTTTTGTCCTATCATATCATATGACATTGTCATGTCAATCAAATCAAGTAATTATTTATTAATTCCTATAGGCAGAAACAATTAATACATACTTCCATAAAAAAAAATGGAAGTATGTATAGAAAATCTGCCATAAATATTCCTTCATTATTCCCTCACTTGTGCACCACAGGGGAAGCGGAATGTGAAGAAGCATCTGTTCAGTGACACCGACACTGACGTTGGGACAGAGGTCAGCTGGGTAAAGGACTCCTGCAGGAAGCCCAAACCCAAAGTCATTGACTACACCAGGCAGCCGCCATCAAAGACCAGAGCTCCTGCACCTGACCCTACATGTAGGCTTCACACCAGACACTCACTCTGGACAACATCCCCTCACATTGAAACAGACAGACATATCTTACACCTATATCCTTGATAAACTATTCAGTATATCTCATTGTATTTGTTTAACACATTCATGCTGGTACCACACACTTACAGAAATATGTTAAAACCCCACTCATTCACATAGAGTACAGAATTAAATGAATGAATTCTCACTGTTCTGTTGCTTCATATCATCATTGTCAGGTGGAAACCTCGTACTGTATGTCCAAAACCGTTCCTTTTTTTTTAGATCTGCTATTTTCACTACTTTTGTGCGACACTCTTATATGACAAAATGTAAAACACATAAACATTTGAAATATGAAGATAGGAGGTTTCTGCCAGACACAATGCCTGACAATATGCTTCAGCATTAATGACTCCTGTGCATACTGTATATCCATGTACTTTTTCAGTGTGATTCACTGATCAACAGTTATGTATAATTGTTTGAAGGCTTGACAAGAAAGGATTGTATTCTCCTTTATTCTGATACAAGATGATTACACTGTATATGGAAATGAATGATTCTTCTCTAAAGGGAAATTTGCTGTCAAACTTTACAGATGAGCGCCCAGATTTTACTCATCCATCTCCCAAACCTGTGATGGAGAAGTATAAACAGAATGAGGTATAGTGTATTCATTAATATATTGTTCTCTGATGTGTTATCTTTTAACAGTACAATAAGTATAATAACAGTTGAAAGCACACAATGGAATCAGTCTGATGTTCTCAGTATTACAGTTCAAGTTAGTCACCTTGTGGCTGATATTAGCAATCAGCCACAAGGTGTCACTGTTATCTTGTTACTAGAAGAGACCCTCGATGAAGGGGACTGCAGATCATGGGATGGGGAAGCGAGCAGTGTCCTATAGGCCCCAGAGAACTGTTGTTGCCACCAACCGCAAGAGCTACAGAGAACTGGACACAGATGAAAGCCAATCAGATTCAGAACAGGTAAAAGCCATTCCCTCCATTTAAGTCAGCTAAAACTACCGTTTAACAAGAATGAAATCAGGCTAAGAACTTCATATCCTCAGGATGTTCTTGTAGAAGGTGTTTGGTTAAAATTTCCTTTTTGAAGTTCAGATTGAAATTCTTGACTATTAATAGCACTAAAAATGAAGAACTAGTCCCATTCCTTCATCACTTCTCCTCCAATAGGAATGTGTCAGAGAGAAGGCTGCTGAAGCTAAGATGAGAAAGAGCACAGCCATCAACAAACCCAACCCGACTTATTTGGAGCGGGACCAGGAAGGCCAGGCAGAATCAGAACAGCTAGCCAGGCCCAAGGTGGAGGCCCTACTCCTTTCTCAAGCCCTCTATATTAAGCGTTTGAGACAACTGATTCAATTGTGTTACAGTTTACATCATACTACAGTCTGCATTTTTGTGATCATGAGCATAATTAATGAGTTCATAGCCTGCTATTGAAGGCAGTGTTTCCATTTTTAATATTGATGTTGCTTTGGGCCAGCAGGAGAAAAGTGAGAAGACTTGGCGGGAAGCTGTAGAGGTGAAGAAGAGGAATAACTCTGTCCCCAGCAAACCATTTTGCCGCACCACTTGCAGGGAGCCAATCACTGACAGCCGATCAGAGCAGGCGCCCACTACAAATGTAGGAGCCCACCTTCCTCTTATTCCACATCCCCTCCTTTATTTCAAAGTTTTTCCATTTGTAATAATACAGTGATAGATAGCCGCATGTTTTTTTTTCTCCTACTTATAAATATATATTCTGTATTGCCCCAGGGCAGTAGTGTTGTACTTACTACTGACAATAACACATATAAAAGCCTGTCTGAACTCTGCAAAACAGCAAATAATCTTCCCTTAAATAAGCCCTGGCAAGCCCCGTGAATGAGTAACGCAATCACATAAGTTAGACCCTGTTTGTTAGATCTATTCTAGAGGATGACATTTGTCGGGAATTCCTGCAGGTCACGGGATTCCCGTGGGATGGATTTTTCTTTTTATTAATGCCGTGATTGGGACGGGACGGGAATAAAAGTCAACAGGAGTGTGCAGGAGCGGGAATCATCACAGACCAGTTGATCAAACCGCAGAAATAAACTGCACCAGTCACAGCTTCTGTTTTTGGTCTTGCTTGTCAAAGTGCATTCCTACTGAAGCCTGATCTACAAGCCTACAAGGTGGCGCGGAAGCAACGCATTGTAGTCTTGGAGATCTGCTAAGTTAATCTACGCGCAACACATTCCTATTGCTAATCATAAATTGGGCATGCTATGCATTGCAAGACTGCTGCGTTTAAGTTGAACTGTAGTGGAGAGAGTTGAAGAGATCGATGGAAACAAGTGTCAAAGTTAACTTGTATAATACTCCAAAGGTGCAGAGATTGTTGACAAAATTTTACATGCCGTCCTTCATATTGAAGTTTGTTTGGATATCTCAAGTCAAAACGAAGTGACCCACACAGCACAAACCAGCCGTCGTTGGCGCAACAAGAAACTGAATAAAATGCTTTCCATTTCTGGCTTTAAAGTTCTTTGAGGTCCGAGAAGGGTATGAAAATGTGTCTGTAATATCCAATGTGCGCCAGCCCTGCAATGCTGTAGCCTACCAAAACAATATCGCATCATCTTTTGGATAATTATCTATGGAAAGCGAGCGCAATTATATGCAGAACCGAAATGAAATTATGTTTCTGGTTACCCAGGAACCTCCATTTCTTTATTGGTTCCTATCCCTACTCCCATTCCTTCTTCACTTCTCCTCCAATAGGAATGTGTCAGAGAGAAGACTTATGAAGAGGCTGCTGAAGCTAAGATGAGAAAGAGCACAGCCATCAACAAACCCAACCCGACTTATTGGGAGCGGGACCAGGAAGGCCAGGCAGAATCAGAACAGCCAGCCAGGCCCAAGGTGGAGGCCCTACTCCTTTCTCAAGCCCTCTATATTAAGAGTTTGAGCCAACTGATTCAATTGTGTTACAGTTACATCATACTACAGTCTGTATTTTTATGATTATGAGCATAATTAATGAGTTCATAGCCTGCTATTGAAGGCATTGTTTCCATGTTTAATGTTGATGTTGCTTTGGGCCAGCAGGAGAAGAGTGAGAAGACTTGGCGGGAAGCTGTAGAGGTGAAGAAGAGGAATAACTCTGTCCCCAGCAAACCATTTTGCCGCACCACTTGCAGGGAGCCAATCACTGACAGCCGATCAGAGCAGGCGCCCACTACAAATGTAGGAGCCCACCTTCTTCTTATGTCTTCACATACAGTGTGTGTGTGTGTATATATATATATATATATATATATATATATATATATATATATATATATATATATATATATATATATATATTTTTTTTTTTTTTTTTACATTTAAAGGATTAGGTTGTTGTATACAACTTTATCAGATAAAGTTTGCACTATTTTTAATGAATGAGCTGTTGTATTTTACTCTTATCTACACTTTCTACTGTCATGCAGAAGTCTGGGATGCCTAGCTTCCACATTATCATTTTAACAAGATTATTTGAGGTGATATATGCTATGTTATCATATAATAACAGTGGTTATACTCTGTAAACTCCCATTACTTCTTCGCTTGCCCTCCAATAGAAGAATGTCATGGAGAAGAGTAAGAAGATGGGTGAAGAGGCTGAAGCAAAGAGGAGAAAGAGTGCAGCCACCAAGAAACCCACCAAAGGTTACAGGGAATCAGACCATGACAGCCAGTCAGAATCTGAACAGCTACCCTCTCCCAAGGTCTCTAATTCAGTCTTTATTAAATAGTAATGAAACGGAGTGTCTGGGAAGAGCAGGGATAAAGTAATTGCGAACCACTGTGAAGACTGGGGTTTGTTTCTTACGACTGACAGAGAGAGATAAGGGTGTTACGCTGTAAAACTCATCACTGTCAGGTGAGAATAAGCATTTGGCGACTCTACATGTTTCAGAGGAGGCATGTTGTCTGCACCCTCCCCAGGCCATTAGTGTGGGTTACTGGCATCTGTATCAGGAACTGGTACTGTTCATAGGGAAATTGCAGAATTATTTGAATAATAATAATACAAAAATACACTCGATGACGGCTGCTTACTTCACACATTTGAAGAACAACCAAAGTGGAATGGAGTGAGTGAGGGTTATTTGAGAGTGTAACTTCGTGATATGTTGGAGGGAGCTTAGTAGCCCCAGTCTAGCCAATACTATGGAGAGTGACAAAGTAAATAAAAGTCATGTTTTTAGGCGGGCTGGAAGGTGTACAACCAGGTTGTAAATTCCACCCTGTAGATGGCAGCACTGACAACACTTCGCCATGTTTGTAGTTTCGGTTTTCTGATACCTTCTTGGGGTCAAATACTGACAGCCAGTCAGCATCAGAGCAGGTGCCCACTACAAATCTAGGGGGCTACCATCCTTTTATGTCTTTATAAGTTGTATGAATCTTCTGAATATAATTTACTTCTGTAATATACTTCTGCTAAAGTGGGATTTTTTTTATTTACCCTAACCCTAAACCTATTGGATATTTGGTCAAAGCAGCACTATTTAGTCTATACATTTATGGAAGGATGATTGTTATTGCTTAAACATGTAACTTTATAATTTTGTGGGACATAATATGCTATATTGTTGTTAAAACGTTACACGTCATTTCTTTACCTCTGCATATACTGTAGAAACACATCACACAGAGGAAAACTGAGAAGAAAAAGATCCCATCCATCAAAGAAATGCAGACCTCTTTCACGTGGGATGCTTACCAGAAGATGAGATGTAAGGCCTGCTGTGGAAAAACACACTTTTAGTTAGATTATTGTGACCCCATTGGCTGTGGCCAATTTTCTGTATTTTATGGATGTTACATGATTTGGTATTACGTCACAGTGGCCACAGATCAGAAGCCAACTTCTGGTCATGTGCTGGGCATGATTACAGTTTACCGAACATTTGTAATAGGAAATGGCCATTGTAATTTGTCATAAACGACACTAGTATAGTGTAACTTGCGTTCTGGTGCTAAATAACTCATTTGAGCTTGAAATGACATTGCCTAAAACAAACACATTGGCCTGCCTGCGAATTATTTTCCCACTTTTGTCATAAAAACCAAAACCGCCCGGCATTTATCGGCCTAACGCAACCTCTGTCACAGATATTATTGAATGGCCCATGTGACACTTAATGTTTGTAAATGCTTGAGGAAGCCTTGTAATCTGCACCGAATGCATTTTTGCCTATTTGTTAGAAGTCCTTCACTCGCCTTTTTTTTTACAAAAAGAACTATAAGACAAAAACACAGAAAACTGCATCTCTCCACCTCCTGAGGCCAGCTGTGCTGAACATCTGTGTTTATTTTGGTTGCTCACAGCTGCCGAGGGGTCAACCCCAACCCAGGCCCTGCCTCCTCTCCTCAGCCCGCTGGGTTCCCCTCTCCCTGCCATCGCTACCACTCCCTGCAAGCCCTCCCCCTCTCCTGTCCTGGACTTGCCTAAACTGAGGTTCTCCCCAATCACCAGTAAGGGACACTTGCAACCCTCCTCTGTCTACGGTACAGGGAAGAAGACATCCAAGGCTGCACCCTACCACTCTCTCCCCTTTCGTCCTTCCCTCGCCCCCAAAGGTCGAGCAGCCCGTTCCGCCTTGAGACCTTTTGTTCCCGAGGTAAAATGGCACTCTTCTTGAAACGTTCAAATCCAGCCTTGGTCGGGATACAGGAGATAATTTAAATGGACACTGCTAAGGCTTAAAGATATGGGGGGGTTGTAACTGAAGACCCATAGAGGATAAATAGCTTACTCTGCCTCTTTATTTGGCCAGACTGTAATATAATTATGTATATGATGTTAGAAAAGAATTGACAAATTATTTGTAGGAAAGTTATAGCGGCTTGATTGAAGTGACCTATTTAATAGCTGAGGGAGCAGAAAATAGCATCCGAACTGTCCAACTCTCCCGCTTAATGTCCGACTATCCTCATAATTTAACCATCACTAATTGGCGACAGCCATAGTGATTATATCCTCACTAATCGCCCACCACATTTTCTCTGTGTCCGTCATTCTTTCTCCTCTCTTCTCTTTCTCTGAAATCAGTTGAGCCCAATTCAGCCGACCCAGTCCCCAGCTCCCATGTCTCCTTTCTCCCAGGGCTCGCTGCCCCCCATGGCCTCCACAGCCCTGGACTTGGACAAGTCAGTCATGCCTTCCCCTCCCCAGGTGGAGCTTTCCCAGAGCCTCCAGTGTGGCTCCGGTATGGAGTCTGTGTCCCAGGTGTCACTGAGCCAGTCTTCTTTCTCCTCCAACAAAACGTCAGTTCCCGTCGGTAGATTGGAAATCAACTCGGTCACTGCTGCCATGACTCTGCCTAAGAAAATGGAGGTAGAGATTACTTAATTGACTGTTCTTTTCACTTAAGTGAGGACTGCACACTCCGTCATTATGGTGTTTGTTCACACACACACACACACACACACACACACACACACACACACACACACACAAACATTATAACAATGAACAAAGGGGGATTAATACTACATAATTAGGCTGGATTGAAGATACGGCACAACTCCCATTTAAGGGCTGGGTAGAGTTAAGCTGTCACCAGAACTGTTCATGGGACATTTATTTCAGAAAAACTAGTCATTGGTAACTTGAGTAACTCTAAAGCAGTTCAACCAAAATGACTGACTCATCACTGTGTGTCCTGACAGAAAACACCTTCCTCAGACATGGAGAAAAGCACTGACGAGCAGCAGAGTCATGTGTCAGGTGAATCGTTTCTGTTCAGATCAATGTTTAAGCAAAGGCAGCTTGGCCAGTTAATAGAATGGCTGATATGTCCAGACAGAGACAGTACAACAAGTGATGTTTTACAATTGGTTATGAACTGATATAATTCATTCTTGCTGTAGGACCTAGCTGCAAGCGCAAAACTGCACCGGCGCCACATGTATCCAGTAGCTCAGAGGAAGAGGAGAAGGAAGAGGGGAGGAAGGTCAAGAATCGAGGACAGTGTTCAGCCAGGATAAAGCCCAGGAAGCTGTTCAAGTCCAGTAATGATTTGTCAACCGTATTTATGACGCATGGAATGACATCTGTCAACAGCTGTTTAGTACCACCCTTTCAGGATGCACCTGTGACCCTGATAGATTCTGTTTTAAACATGGCTTGTACTGTAATTTGAATCCAGTAAATGCTCTTAATACAGACAGTAGAAGTAATAATTTAAATCGACAGGTGTTAGAATTACTTGCTATTTTGCATATACTCCAATTATTTTGGCAATCATGCCCCACGCTCAAGCCCAGATGTGGGCCAGCCAGGCAAAGTACTTATAATGAATAGCATTTTTATGGTGTTCTCCTTTCCATTGTAAAGTATACAGTATAATTGAAATTGACCCACAAATATTACAAATACAAAATGTATTTTCTACTGTAGTACTTGAATTCTGAACTCTTGATTTAAAAATGTAATTCTATTCAAGTATATTTTACTACATTCATCCTATCCCGTGCCTCACATCTACTACGCCCATTCCCATTCTAACCCCCCCTAGACACCGATGAGTCTCCTGAGGGTGAGGTGATTCAGGAGGTGTCGCACATGGTGAGCTCCAGGCGCTGGGAGACACAGCTGGAAGATGATGACATGGACGTGGATGTAGAGATGCCAGACATCAACCCCGGTAACATGGGCTCAATGTGCCGACAGCTTAGCTCTGAGCTGAAGGTGAAGTACGAGGTTAGACATTCCACACTCACACACACACACACACACACACACACACACACACACACACACACACACACACACACACAGTGTGTAAAAGAACAACCAAATGCACATTAAGGCAGTGGTTCTCAACCTGTGGGTTGGGGGGGGGGGATTATTTTGGGGGGTCTCCAGATGATTAACTTATGTGCAACATTGTTTTCTCACTCAACAGTAAACAAACCAACTTAAAGTTTAAGTGTATAGAGGGTATCTGCACTTTCCTAAAGTGACAATTTAAGGACTTTTTAATACATCTAAATGACAAATTAAACATTGGCCAAATTGTCACATATTAGAGGCAGAAATTGTGAAAATAGCCGATCTAGATGCTTGTGAGCATGTAGATCTGCTATTTTCATAAATAGAACCGTGTTATACAAAGTGTAATGCCTCAACTCTTAGTGCTCGTCGGGGTGGGGGGGTCCCCAGTTAAAATATGATTATTTTGGGGGTCGTGGCCTGAAAAGGTTGAGAACCACTGCATTAAGTGACAAGCACACAGACAACAATTCAGACTCATACAGGCAAACAAGATGTCGGTCACACACAGAAAATGGACAAACAAGCACAACTCAAACATTACATTACAGGCTGGTCTGTGGCCGGCGCTAGACCTGCGCTAAAACTGATATTAGCGCCAGTGCTATCATATCTTTCCCATACACAATTGTTTTGTGATGTTGTTAGATACAGCGGCAGGTGTAAAGTTTGCGTATGGAGGTATGTTGATTGTAAAGTCAGGCGTGGTATGGGCGAATACTTTGCTGTTCACCAGCAAAGTGTGTGTTAATTAATTCAGTGTATGAAATATGAAATCCTTACCAGTCAATCAAATGTTATTGCTTGGAATATAAGTGTCGGACCTTTCTGCACGCTCTGTGCGCACTGTAGAGAGAGAGAGATGTAGAGACACAGAGAGAAGCACTTTCCGTATATAGCCGGCCATTTTATTTATTCATTGTTCAAACAGCTTACCTGCCTCTCGTCATGTACAGTAAGAATGCATCCTCTTGGTATTCCTTATCGTGCTCGGCACAGAGCACACTCCCAATATTTCATGTTATTTTAGTTAACCTGCATCTCCTGACTTCAGTATATCACATCATTAATAGATTTTAAACTTCTGTGCTTCACTTTATGCAGGACATTGGTTTTTGTCCCTAGGAAAACAAACTGTGCTGTTCTGATCTCGCCACCTAAATAGCACTGTGCCTCATTCTTAAAGGTCGACACTGATTTATTCTTTTAATGTAATGCCCAAGACACACCCAGGACTAATTATTGGCTGGTAGGCCACTGCACTCTGCACAACAGGCATTTTAGCATCCTGAAAATAGCAAAAATGGGACCCACGGCCACGGCACATCTTCACGGACTCAAGCCTTGTTTTTTTTTTTTTTTTTTTATACCTCTATCGCATGGAAGTGTTTAAAAGCATGCTGATTGTGCTATACTGTGTGTTTATATTTAGAACCGTTCCAGGCGGTTACAGTCATACACCAAGCAGTCTCTGAAGATAAACCAGCAGCACATGTCTTCCCTCACCAAGCAAACCAGTGAATACAGGTGACTTAACATGCCTTATAATCAGAGTTGGAAATCTTTCAGTATTTTAGCAGCCAAATTGCGTTTTCTTTTCAATAATGAAATACAGCCTCTAATTAAAGGTAGGTGTAATTGGACATAAAAAAGGATTGCGGGCCCTATCTTGCCTTATCCCTTGTGCCTAATCTTATTAGGCATTTATTATTATTTTGAAAAAACATTTGAAAATAGTGAGAATAGCAGAACTACATCTGTATGCTATAGGGATAGGCTATTTTCACAATTTTGGGAGATATCTTGTGCATATGTAGAAATGTTGGCATAAATATGATTGAGGAAAGCCATGGAGCCACCAAAAACTTAGTAATATTCCTCCTCCTGGAAGTACAGTATGTGCTCAGCAAATTCCATGTAAATCAAAACAGTCGTTTTTTTTTTGAGTATTTCTGCGACCAAAGTGTTGGATCGACCGATGGCTGCACAGAGGGAAAGACTGGCTTTCATTGCCATCGATATAGGCTCAACGCTAAGGGGCTAAGACTAATTACAAGCATTTTCCTGATGGCTTCAAACACCTCTTCTTTCCTTATTCCTTTATTTTGACTTTTGTCTTTCTGTTGATCTAATGTATCCACGTATCTGTGCTGTACAGGACTCTGAGGCTGCAGAATGTGCAGCAGGTTCTTGTTGAGGAGATGAACAACTTGGAGCAGGATGCCATTACACTGAAGAACATGGAGAAAGAACTCACTGTAGGGCTGCAGTCTAGTCTATAATATAGGGCTGGGCCATATGACTTATAATCAATATCAAAACGATACGATTAATGAATGATTATTTTAATGAAAATAGTAGATCTACAAGCTCCCATCGCAACGCGTTTTGAGCTTGTAGACCAGCTATGTTAAGAGAAATTGTACGCCACTGTTGTTCAACAAAGTATACTACAGGGTTAAGTGGTTAATCAGACTAGACAGAATAGATTTAGTTGATATAAAAATCTAATTTATAAAAATCTAATTTATAAGGATTATTCTATGTTGATTCATTGAGTTATAAGAATAAAAAATACATATATTTAAAAAACTGCTTCTCGATTATAAGCTATATGATCAACATTAAGTTGTTTACTGGTTCTAAATATCGGTTTCAATACATTTTCGATTAATTGCCCAGCCCTACTGTAATCTCTCCTTCTCTGTATTGATTTCTTATTCTCATCAAATTTTCCTTTTCCCTCACACACATACACACACTGTCACCAAGAGAAAAACAATTCAATCACAGCTCAAGTGAATGTGGACTGAAACAACATTTAAAATGCATTAGTTACTTAAAAATAGAATGGATTTGTCACTCACCATTTTTGCCTAGACTTTAATCAGCATCTTAATCTTTAACAGACGTTCTGGAAAAAACAGTCCACGGCTTTCCATACTTACCATGAAAGCGGAACTCAGAGGTAAGAGTTAGGACAATTCCAGTCCTCAAACTGAAGGCCTGTGTTTGTCTCAATTGTCTGTGCTTGTTTGTATGCAGTATTGCCATGAAAGTAGCTTGCTTTCCCTGTGTTTTACCCCAAATCCCAATTGCTGCCATCGCCTGCAGCCCATACCTATATACTGTCTTACTCGATTTTTTTATTTATGTACGGAAGCTTGCCTATTTAAATCCACCAGGTCATACTCACTTATTATTCTCTTATTATCCTTCAGCGTTTATTTCACTGATTAAATTGCTTTTGTATTTAATTCTAACTATCGTGCAGTCACCCATCTATAGTCATCAGTGAATCATGGTCCTGCTATAATTGGGAGACTTATTATGGGGTGCCACTCATCTACTGTACCAGTAAACGCACACGACTCATTCATGATGTCATGGGGGATATCGCTGTGATCACCGTTTTTTGGTTGATTTTAAAGCAAAAATCATCTTGTGCATCAATGCTACATTTTCTTATTTTCTTACCTGTTCTCATCACCTTTGGTTGTATGACACATTCTTCTAGGCTTACGAACCTGAAGACCACACTCCAGGGCGATGTGTGTCACAGTGTGGAATATGAGGAGAAGACATTCACCAACCAGGTCTGAATCTTAAGGCCTGATCTTCACAGCTAACATTCAATAATGCTCTCCACTTGAGTCTGTCAATTAGGTTTATGTCTGTAAATTAACCATTCAGATTGTTTTTGGGGTGAAAGATTGCAGGGATGCACAATATACAGTATCTTACTAATTTCTGGTATTCGTTTCCACAATAAATTCATATTGTGCTGATGTCTTAGTGAAGTTGTGTAACAAGTTTAGGAGGGGAATAAGCACTGAGCGTACAGTTTTAGCTATATGATGTCTACATCAAGCCATGAAAATCACCATATTAGCACAACTCAATGCTGAACTCATCTCCCTTTTTAAATAGAGTTGTTCTCCACTGCCCATCAACCTGTCTGTCACATCCCTCTGTTTTGAGTGGCCTTTACGACATACCGTATATCTATTAGTATCTATCTACTGTCTCTTGTGTCAACTCTCCCCTCCTGGTTGTCCCGGACTGTCATCTTCTGTATCCCAACCTTCAAAACCTCACCACGTCTCTGATGTTTTCAGATGTGCCTGATGAGGGAAGACATGAAGTCGGTCCAGGACAAGCTTTTGAAGGATATGGTGAGTTGATGTCACATGTGAATGTCAATGTCGCACACCAAACATGACACAATGGCCCTCATTTATCAATGGAGTGTAAAAAACATTGTATTCTTTCCCCCAAATTTTGCGTAGGCCAACGTTCAAGTGGCATTTATGAACACCTCCTAAATAGACACACCTGGCGTACATTTGATCTCAGCCTTGATAAATGTGCAGGCTGAAATTTAAATAACACGCCCTTAATTATTCTCGAAACGATTTTACGACTAGAACAACCCGAATACGTCCTAACAACGAAAGGAAAGCCAATAGAAGTTCACTCCCATGTCCAGTCCCACACAGACCACACACCAACAAGCCCAGCAACATTTTGGTTCACATGTGGAACCATTATTACCATTTATTCTGTAAAGTAAGCTTGCAGTTGCAGCCTATGAGTGACACCACACCAGTCATTGTCACAAATGGAATATATTAATTCAACCCACTATCGCCGACGGCGCAGTGCGCGTTTGTCAGATAGTTAGACAATGCTGTCCCGCATGTCTACAATGGAATAAGAGGTGTAAGATGAATCCTACACCACCTCAGAACCTGACGTGAGATTTGATCATACCCTACGCCAACGTCAAAGTCAAGTTGAAATGATAAATGGCGACACTTGCCTAAATTTCGGTGTACGCCAAAAATTTGATCTGCACCACGTTGATAAATGAGGGCCATTGTGAGCTTGTAGATCTGCTTTTTACTCACAACCAAGTAAAACCAGGCATTAGGCCATCTTCATTTGCTGAGAGCTAAACAAAAAGCCCTACATACAGTACAGTATTTGATTGTGTATGGTGGTCCTTGGGACACTGTGTGGGGGAATCTAAAATGATTTACGGGCTTATTGTGTGTTCTCTTGTGTGCCATTTTAGCATGAAGATGAGCTCCGAAATGTTAAAAGAGGACTGCAAGCGCTGTTCCTGCCTGGTGGAGCCATGTTTTGAGATGAGCAAATATAGTACCTTGAAAATCAGTATTTCACGTGTTCACACTTTCAAGTTTACATGAATTATATCGTTCATTTTCATGTTAAAGTAGGCATAAGTTTTTGTTGCATACCATTTTTTTACCTGAATCATATATCGCATTATTTTGAGGAGGGAGTGAAAATTTGTAAACATGTCTTATATCTCTGCTGGAAAACGTGTTTCATGTAGATTGACAGAGTTTATCCATTCCTTACAGTCCAACAATAGGATTCAGGTTAAAAATTAGCTGAGATGCCCTAAATTTGATGGAGTAGAGTAGACTATATAATATATAATATATACGTTTGTGTTAATTTATTTGTATTTTAACTGTCTTGGCTGTCTTTATGTGAATGAATGATTTCTTTCTATATAGATGGATTCTTTCATGTGAAGTTATGAATAATTAAAGACAAGACATCACATTGTTTGTTTTCTTAAGAAAAAAACTTGTATTTTGAAGACAAGTAGTGCTTACAAAGGTATTTTTCTCTTTTCCGTGACGCCATTGACTGTCCCATTCAGACTGACTCACTGTATATACAGTTAATATCAAATTCATCCCCAATTCATTGCCCTGTCCCCAGACTGCACGGGTCCCACAGAGTCCAAGTGACACATTATTCATCAAATAAGAAAAGGTGAAAAGCTGGTCACATGCACAACTTTCTCCCACTATACGGATTCACGCTGCCTCATCAAAGGAGTCCATGAAATAATAATAATAGTAATAAAAAAACAACACCGACTGAATGACAAGATTGTTGTTTTTCCCCGCTCTCGCCCTGAGAGTCAGAGGTTTCCTCTACAGTCCTCTTGGTCCCGGCAGCTCCTATAGGGAGACGGTACTGTACAGCAGCGGTCTCCAGGACAACGCTGCCCACAAACACTACTGTCCATCCTCTCGCTCTTCCCCACACACACCGCTGTCCCCATTGAGATGAAGGCCAGGGTTGCTGGAAAATAATGCCTAAACGACACCCTGGAGACAAAGGAAGGCTCCAGGCTCTCTTTGAAACAATCACCATCCACGCAGCTTCTAGCTGCTTGTGGGAAAAGAAAAAGTCTGCACTCAGCATTTCTTCACAGAAGAAACTTTCACGGCCGGTGGAACCTGTAGAGAGAGAGAGAGTGTCGAGGAGAGGTTTGGATTAGAAGAAGCACAAGCCGGGAGAGCAGAAGGCGCTTTTTTCATCGCACCCACAGTTATATGGCTGCAGCTATTAATCAATCCAGTGGAGCTATTTTTAGCATGGCCATTAAACGGGAGTGTACTGTATAGTTCCCTCCCTCCCTCGGGGTCACTGTTACAATGCGTAGCGAGGGGCCCCTTTCTCCAAGCAAGCTTAGCCAAGGACGCCACAGCATTTATCATATATTATGTTCTACCTAACCTGCTCTGGAGAACATGGTCCTCCCTCCCCCCTCTGTCCCCATTTAACACACCCATCTATCTTTAGCGTCTTGGTCCTTGCTGGGAGAGCTAAAATTAGAATGCCGCAGCCCAGAATAGAACATCCTACTACATACATTCCCAAACACACCAGGACACTATGCGCATGCACCGTCGCCTTCGTCACTCCCAAATACTGACCTCGTTAGGTGCTTGCTGGAGGCGTGCACTTCCATCTCAGTGCTTTTGAACTCGTTCAGCTCCTTTCGGATTGCCGCCTGCAGGGTCAGCGAATAAACATGCATTCAATTAAAGCATCCCTTAAGTGCATGCAGATCCAACAGTCACTGTGACCTTTGGACTGGCAAGAGGTACAGTAACTGCAGAAAGAGGAAAACAAGTAAACAAGGCAACAGCCCAAAAGTCGAGAGATATAGATTTGAGGAAGTAGCTGATAACGGTTATATCTTGGGCTGATGAACTATGGGCAGCAGTTCTGACAGTTTGTAGAATTCTGTAAACTGCATAGTCTAAAAATAAACAGCCTGTATTGATCAGCCTTGTTATTTGGCGATAAGTCTGATTATGTGGAGAATTACCTGAATTACAAGATAAGTTCTGTCAGCAGATGCGTGTTATTATCTTGAACACTGTTGGCAAAACATCAAACATGACACCACGGCCACGCACACAGGTCGTCTTGCGAAAACAAAAGCACACCTTGTCTGCTGCCGAGAGCCGGGTCCAGGGCTTGTCTGCTCTGCGGTCGTAGTCCTGAGCTTTGGCCACTTCCACGTAGTCACTGAAGCGGATCAGAATCTTTCTGTCACGCAGTTCGTCTACTGTGGGTCGCTGGTTCAGCTGAATAATAAAGACAAAGAAATTAGTTGCAATTGCATCCTTTGATGGGTCTGGATGACACAATTCTATGCTCACATGCAAGATGTGTAGATTGTGTAAAATAAATAAAACAGGGTAGGCTTAGAAACAAAGATTATTCTGATTCTGAAATTACGCAATATGTTGACTTAACAATTTTTCAAGTTGAACAGCTTTATAAAAAGTATCAAACTTGTATACAAATATAAATTAAGAAAAAACAACAAAACATTAAGTGGTACCTTTCTATTTAGCCGCTGTTTAATCTCCCTCCTCTCTTCTTGTTCTGTCTGGTCATTCCTCTCTGAAAAAAGAAGAAACAAATATTAGTGAAGTGAAAAATACAAAGTCTGAAAGTCAATTCTTGTAGACCATTTGGTTGCCACTGAGTGGTTGTTAAGTTGAAGACACTACATAATGCTCACATTACTATGTATTTTAAAGTCATCTACCCCACTTTATATGCTCAGTTAATAATAATTAGAAAAGGATTTACATGGCAATGCCTTCTTTTTATAATAGGCCTAAGGGTAATCAGTGTAAATGCAGCCCCACCTAGGTTTACTGAGAAAACAATAATTTGCAATCTTGCTTTCTCTTTAAGATTTGCATGGATATTGTGTGTGCTTGTGTGGTGTTAATCATGTTTTTATGCGCTTTTTTCTATTGGAAATAGTGATCTGTTCAGGTCAGGGGGTGGGTGTTATGTAAATATCAGAGAGAAAAAACTATCATCAACTCACGTTTTAAGATGTTCCGACACTCCAGCTCCTCAACATTTGGTCTCTGGCTCAGTCTCCTGCGAAAGAACACCAAAACCACGTTTTGAACCATGTTTGCCTTCCAATCCGCCTTTTAAACCGGCTGCACTTTTTTCACTACACTCGTTCTTGAGAGAAAGCCACCGCTATGTCTCCATTTAGCATCCAAACCCCGACTGTGATGTTTTGGCAGAGGCGCTCCCCACATCTGGATTGTTACAGAGTCGCACCTTATACTGTCTGACTGTTTGCTTCTCCTTTGACTTTTCTCCCTACGCTAAACACACCACTTCCAGACTTCCGTCGAGATAAGGATGATAGTGATAACGCTGCCTGCTGCTGCAGATTCCAGGCGTCCAGTGTAGTAGAGTAGACACAAGCGCTTCTCTGCTGCTCTGCTCTCTCCCAGTCTCCCACTACACACTGTCTACAAACGCTTTGAGAAGCGGGTCGTGATACGCTGGCTGGGCGCGTCTCTCCTGCCCGGCTACTGCATGCATAATCTATTAAGAGGCGGTGCATACGGGGCTCCCACACACGTAGCCCACGGTATCCCCAGATCCCCTCCCACTCCCACTCCCTTATCTGCACTGGTAGTAGCCTACTGCACAGGAAAACATTAAAACCCTCATTGCACCAATCCATTTTATTTCCACTCGCATTTACACATTTCACACACGCGCGCGCGCGCGCACACACACACACACACACACACACACACACACACACACACACACACACACTTGAGAATTAGACTACATAACATAGCTGATCTCTTGGCTTGCCATGTTTTATGATCCATGAAATGTGAACATTTAATTTACATTAAGCTCACTCTCTCAATGTATTGTAATGTGCCCCATTATTACGACCACTTATATTACAGTATTACACACATTTCAATTTAGATTTAATGTGGTTACCGGTATGTCCCCTCACTCAAAATAAAAAAGGTCTCCAAAATCAAAAGTGTGCTCTGAATCACCAGTGCACGTAAGTTGTTCAAAGCCGTATTATTATCAATAATATATCAGCTGAACAAGGCTCACACCTCCAGGTTTGGAAAGGCCAGAGACTGCAGCATGCAGCTTCACAGCATGGATTCTTTTATCCACTCCACTCTCTTCTACACATCCTAGTACTCTGCACTTTATAGCTGTGAGTTGCAAAGACCAAAGTTTAGGTCATATAGACCTACCTACAGAGCCAGAGCCCGTGGGGCAGTCAGGGGGCCAACCATCCATTTAATCAGTTAATTCTTGAAATTACTATTTACAAACTCAACAGCAAATATTGTTGTCTTAATCGAAGTCATCATGCATAGTATTATTTAACAATAGAGTGAATGAGCCACTGACTACAGAACAGTGTCCAGTGAAGCTTATACCGGTATGTGTAGAGTAGTAGTGTATTTTGTACGTCTGGGCTTGCCAGAGAAACTATTAATATACCGAAAGTCTGTCTGTTCGTCTTTGTTTGTCTGCATGCTGACATCACTGACTGACATCAGTCAGCCCACAGTCTGCATGCTGACATCACTGATACTAAACAGTGTCGCCACCATGGTAACACGTAACAGCAACATGCTGATTGCTGAAACAATGCCCACATTTGGAAATGACTGACTTCACTGATACTAAACAGTGTCGCCACCATGGTAACAGCCGCATGCTGATTGCTGAAACAATGCCCACATTTGGAGATGACTGACATCACTGATACTAAACAGTGCCCAAATTTGGAGATGACTTCATGATTGACATCACTGACACTAAACCGTTCCCAAATCTGATATACCTGCATGCTGAAACAATTACCAAATTTGGAGATGACTGACATCACTGATACGTCTTAAATCCTGCTATCCCACAAGCCGATACTTTCACCTCAGTACACAACCACAGGCAAAGACTAGTATGAGTATAATGTATTGTCTAATGAAGACAGTCAAGTAATCAGTCTTTGTAATTTACCACATCAGTAACTAGTAGTGTGTAGTGAGTAGTGTGTGGATTGGAATAACTGATTACATTAGCATCCCCAGTAGAACTCTCTCATGATAAATGCAATTCCACACAGAAAAGAAACGATAGAGAAAAGGTTTTGAGCCAAGCATTTTTGGCATATAATTAAAATATAGAAATGTCTTTATTGGGAATAACCCCTTGAGATGTCCTATGTGTATTATCAGTGACAGTATTCTCACCTGATTTGAAAATGTGATGTTTAGCATATATATATATATATATATATATATAGAGAGAGAAAGAGAGAGAGAGAGAGAGAGAGAGAGAGAAAGAGATATATATAGCCTTGCTATCCCTAAATGCCATAAATAATTGACCCACCCAACTCTCCTCTTTTCTCAGCAACTCCCAGGCACAATTGTAAGTGAAAGTGCTCAGACGGCAGTGACTGTTAAATTTTCAACAGTTGAAATGGAGAGTCACTCCCAAAGCCCCAGTGGACACGACTTCCAGCACATTATTGACCCGGTCACAGAGTTGCCTAGCAACAACAATTTCTCCTGGAAATCTTGTAGACAACAGTCTCTTCTCTCTGAAGCGCCCCACTTCTCCCTAGCAACCGGCTAGTGGGGTTTTCATTAGCAGTACCAGAGAGCTGTGCTTCAGAAAATCCAGTGCTATTTTTAGCAACAAATACCTTTTTTCTCTTTCAGAGAACCAAAGGAATCAGGAATCATTAAATATTCCACTCTGTATTTCTCCAATGCTGTATCTACTATTACGGTATAGAAGACATTCATGGTTTATTTGAAACACGCAGAGAAATGCGGCATAATTCTTTTCAGCTAAACTGATTCCCAATGCCCTGCGATTCACTGCAAACATGAGGACTAAAACGTTACTTCCCAGTGCACCACAATGACGTAGAAACTCAGTTGGCATAAGAGGTTCCCTTTGCTATTCACGATGCACTCGAATCTAATTTACTTGAATAGAAACTCCAGACAATGTGAGCCAAGGGCGGAATGAGAAAGCTGTGAGTGGGTGGAAGGATCGCTATTTTAAGTAGAGACAATATAGCTGCCACAATATAGCTGCCACACTGCAAAGCTCTCGTCTGCCAACTACAGTAATGTATGCTCTCCTGGTCCCTCCCCCAATGCTAACAACACATATGTGTGGGTGGGGAGAGGGCACGTCGTGAGAAGTAGAGTGCACGGAGATGCATAATTCAACCGTCTCAGAGGCTATTAATAGCAACACTGAAGCGCCATTGCAGCACAAAATTCTAAAGATAGAAAGGTCATCTCACTGTTGATATAATGGCTACACAACACAACTTAGGTGTCATCATGTGCCATGAGCATCCGTGGCACATTGTGCTTGCACTGCAGCAATGGCAGCAGCAGTTCCCCTCCTTTGTGATGAGGGGGAGAGGATAAAGAATACAGGAGATTGAATCTAAGCCGGGAGTCATCCGGGGAGATCCAGAGGCGTGTGATGGACTGTTTTGTCATTCAGCACCAGTAGCCTACCCAGGGGAAATAGGCTTTACTCCTCCGCTAAGCTCTCCCTCCTCTTCACCGTCTTCGGCGCGTCTATATTTAGCCAGGATTTCCCTCACCCAAAACAGTGCAGTGTGCCTCCAAAACACAACATGGCAAGCTGGAGTACACACTATTATTTCTGGCATTTGTGTCACAGAGACAGAGTGCAAGATAGGATGAGACTGGATGACCTGTCATGCATGGTCCAGAGCAGTGATTCTCTTTTTGTGTCCTTTTGAATCCACAGTTTGATATGCATATAGGCAAGGAACCTCTTTCATCTCTGGGACCGCAGTCTAGTCAAATCCTTAATTTAACTATGAGAGTGTAAAAGGTACCATTTGTACACTCTTAGAAATGTAAAACATCACATGGTACAGTAAGTCATTAAAGCTAAAAGGATAACACAAAAGAAATCCTGGGGACTTGTTTCCATTGTGGCCCTATGTATTCACTTCATCAACATAGCATACACAATTAACACAATAATACATATCATAGGGGCGCCCGCTGGCCTACCGGTCCAGGCGCATACCACATAGGCTCTGATGCCTGACAGTGTGTTTCACGGGTTTGAGTCCCGATCCCGACAACCTTTGCTGCGTGTCACTCCATCTCTCTCCCCATTTCCTGTCAGTCTACTGCCCCATCAATAAAGGCATAAAAGCCCCCCAAAAAAATCTTACAAAATGAATAAATAATACACGTCATCAACAAATACAAACACTAGTATGTACAAAAGATGGGAAAATTACATTTACCTCCCCTTTCGGTCTCCTGATAGCTGTTTTTTCAGGCCAATTTGGAAAGAAACCAGTGTTACACATCCTTTAAGGGATGGTGGCAGGGCATTCCACATTCCGTTGGCAGAGCGGTAGAATGAGAACTTTCCCTGGTCTAGAGGTAAATCAGATAAAATCTCGGACCATATTTGGAGGCTGCAGTGACAGCGCAGGCCAGGGCATGCAAAACAATGATAGCATACTGAAAAAGGATACCTTTCACGGTGACTCTGTTTACTGCTGTGCCCTCACACATACACCATCAGCACAATCTCCACATACCCTTGGCCACTGTGAAGGTTTTCGTGTTTGTCCAACAATCACACCATGATCTCCCCAAATGGGAATTATTAGCGACAGAAAACACAGTCCTTATGATGCTATTTGCATAAAATACAGTTCAATGCCCAGAATTCTGGGGTTACTGTGTTGTTTTATTTTACCTTAAGAAATGTATTCAGTACTTGTATTGAATTGTATTCAACTACAATGAACAGAGTACATTAAAGGAGCTATAGTCAACCTTTTCTTGAAAACGGATGCTAAAATAAAAATAATATGCTAAAATATTTTATAAAAAAATAAGCTTCATACATGTGTTTCTGTTAAAAAAGGACCACAAAAAGCGTAAAATAATGATAAAATAATCATTTTGGCCATTGTCGGACCGACACTTTGTTTACATTCTAGTCTATTCTTTGATAGGGTTAGACTAGGATGTAAACAAAGTGTCGGCCCGACAATGGCCAAAACGATTATTTTATTATTATTTTACGCTTTTTGTGGTAATTTTTGAATTGAAACACATATATGAAGCTTATTTTTTTATAAAATATTTTCGAAACATTATTTTAAAAGTTGACTATAGCTCCTTTAACAATTCCCTGTATAGTGAATAATAAAGTAATCCAGCATTTCTGGGAGACAAAACATTCCAGGCTTTTAACATTTTCGCTTTTTTTTGTTTAACTGTGAACTAATGCCCAGCACACCGCCTTCCAGAGTGTGATTTTGAGGACTATATAGCACACATGCTGACCTTTCCACAGCTGTGGGTCTCACCACTGTGCTTGAAAAGGAACCCCTCTGTGTTCTGAGCACAGGCACTTTGACCCTGGACACTCTGGACTTATGCAAGCCGCACAATCTCCCTTTTACATAAGATGTTTGTTTTCATCTTGCCGTGAGTGTCCACTTGTTACGATTCACAATATTGCATCTTGTGACGTGTTCTCTTCGTAGGCCTGACAGATCTAGGAATAGCCCTCAAAGGCAAAAAGCAGTTTCAGAGACAGATGATAGATTCTCATGCCCTGTAAGGTGGAGGCGATCCGCTCTTGTCTGTGCTTTATTGCACGGCTAGTTGCATAACACTGGGGTGTGCCCTGGTTTGACACTAGTGTGACACTGGTGGGAAGACATCTAGGTCTGGTGATGGTATATCTGTATGCAGGGGTGTCGCACCAAATTCTGGGCCCTGGGTACAAGGATTCACTGCGGGCCCCCCATGAATGTTCTTCATAGGGGGAGGGATTTAGACTGGGAACACATTATTATGCAATAATTTGTTCTTTAACTATTGAAAAAGGGCAGATATACAAGCTCACAGCGTGGCACTGAGTGCCGTCTTTGAATATTTCAAATCCTTCAAAGGTTTTTTGAAAAACCTATGTTTCTATGTCAGCGGTGCTCAAACTCTTTCATGTCAAGGACCCCCAAAATGATATGTATTTGGCCACGGACCCCCATCTCAAAATATTTAGTTCCAGGGACCCCCCAGAAGCAAAATTCGAGTTACAAATGTTCGCTTAAAAATACATATATTCAAAGATTTGCACACATTTTCACAATTTTTCAAAAATAGCAGATCTACAAGCTGTGAGCTTGGAAATATGCTATTTTTCAGTCGCAAAAGTATAAAATAATTAAGGCCCTCCACCTTGGGCCCTAGTAACTCAGACACCCCCCCCCCCCCCCCCCCCTTTGTGACGCCCCTGTCTGCACGCGCTGGATGATCTTAGTCAGGCGTGGCTCAAAACGTGTCCCTCGGTTATGTTTGCCAGGCACAAAAATGTTCCCTGAATGTACGGACACTCGGGCAGGGAGGTACATTACATAAATCAATAGAATTCTTGTACAGACAAAGTCTTCCTCAAAGCAAGGTTTATACTTTGTGTACCCAATTGGCCATTGATGCAGTAGTTTGCTCTTGTTACAATGCTGTATTCAGAAATGCAGGTACTGGAAGAAAAGCATTTGGGATTTCAACCACTATTTCACCAGTGTGATCAGTCATCACAAACCTCCACCCTTCTTTGTGAATCAAGTCAGTGAAGACCTTGATTAGCTAAATCAGCCGGTTAAGCCCATAAGGCTGAAATCACGTTCCTCCCAAAACACAACAGGATCAGGACTGGCCTGAATCCAAATCTTCAAAACAATGTCAGATTATCTGGCATAATTTAAGTTGTTGCAAAACAAGGAGATAATCCTTTTCAGATCGGATTTTCTTTCTCAACGCCACTCTAAATCCACCACCTACAGTACTAGGCTAGGTGTTGTGTACAGTATGAAGGCCACTAAGCTTAGGGTAGCTTCAACCTGCTCAAACATGATCTGATCAGATCCATGTTCTCTGCTGCCCCGTGCTCATAAGTCAACCAAGTAGCATTAATACTGTATATGTAAACATAGAGAGATGCATTTGCAGGGACCAGGTAATGATTCTATTAGTAACATTATGATACTGTACATATTATATTTCCATTACCAACCAAGTTGATGTGAGGAAACAAAACACCTGACTTAAGTCTGTTGTTTCAGACCAGAAACCAAGTACATTTTATATTAATAGGCTTATTTTGATAATCCACCATTTGTAAAAAAAAAAAACAATATGTAAAAGTACAAAATGTCAGTTCAGCAATGTTTTCTTAATCTTGAGAGTGGTCAAGAGCACAATTACTGTGATAAGTTAAAAGAAACTTGTTTTCACAGTCCACAAATTGATTGTCCAATGCAAGGACACACTTTAAAGTAAATAAAAATGCATGAATATCAAATCACCAAATTTAGTATTATTATGTTGTAGAGGAAATACAATGATTGGCGAGTTTCCGGCGGGTCGGCGCGGCAGCAAACAGGGACGTCACAAGGGGGGGAAAAGTGGGACTGAGTTACTATGGCCCAAGGTGGAGGGGCCTTAATTATGTCTATTGAAAAATAGCAGATCTACAAGCTCACAGCACGGCACTCGGTGCCGCGCTGTGAGCTTGTACATAACTAAACATAACTGTGATTATAATATATACTATTAATGTATTACTATGATAATAATAATACACTATAATAGAATATAATAGTGGTTATAATAACACATCTATTATCATGTATTACAACTATATCCTGGTGGTCTAAATGAAAAGTTAGAGTCATCAGTCATTATGAACCTGTTTGGCCTCGCTCAGACCTACTTGGATACTTTTTAGTACCACATTTAGTACCGCTTTCACACCACTCTACCGAGGTCCTTATAGTGGAAAACCTGGCACAAGTGGGAGGTGTGTAGTGGTGTGGTGTGGGGCCATGTCAGTGGAAAAGGGGCTTAAAAGGGGACATTGCAAGCACACACTACACAGCTGCTTCCAATGATTGATTGTCATCAAGCCGGCTTGGAGGCGTGTCTGTTCAATGGCTATTGTTGTAGGCTTTGTTCTTATCAATAATGTATCATTTTATTGTCATTTTGGGGGAATTATTGACGCCTGGAAATGCACATCGAGTTTGTATGGAAAACAGGTAATTGTGTAGATCGCCTAACTCATGGGCCATGTTTAGCCTTGTTTGAGTTGATGGATGCCAATTACTAATGATTGGGTCTCACCTGGTATATAATGGAGGCTGGAAGTAGTGAGTGGGAGAATGTTTGGCTTGGGGGCTAACAAGTAAACAACACCAGTGGAGAGCTGACAGGGCCTTGGGGGGGGGGGAAAGCATTGCCTGCTATACAGTTCTTGAGTTCCTGTTTTTTTTTTTCTTCTTCTTCTTCTTCTTTTGGCTGTCAAGTATTTTGCCTTATTTTCTATTTTTGAAACTTTATTTTTGACCAATCGTATTTGTTTATTGGAGAATACACTTGGCCTACACTGTATACAGTCTTGCATGGGAGTGGGACTATTGGAGTTTTTTAGAGGGGAAAACCTGCCTTCTTGGACGTCAATTCTTTGGAGCCAGCCAACGGCCAACTGTTACAATTACATTTGTGGACTATATAAATTCGGTCCATTGATCCCAAAGGAATGTTGCCCTGCCCAATGTCTGCCATTGTTGTCTTACAATTTTCTTTATAGCACAACAGTTAAATAGGTTATGAAGGTATATAGGTATAAGGTATGTTTTGAAGAACGGGGCATAAATAAAATGAATGATTGAAAAACAGTTCACATGTTTACTGTGGATACTCAATATATGAATTACCAGTAAGACACCCTAAGGGAGAGAAGTGACCTCGCCCTAAGGACGAGAAGTGCCGAGCGAGTTTAGGGCAGGGTCGCGCACATGGGCGGCGGGTGCACGCATCCACCTGGGTGTCAGCAAACGGCTGGGTGATTGATCAGGGATTTCCATATATGGCCATAAAAGTACAAGGACGGAATTCATTTGCAAGTGTGACTATTGATGACATCAGGGATCTCCATATATGGGCATAAAAGGGATTGTATGATGTCAGATGTCATAGATGTCATAGGTCAATTATGTCAGACAAGGACGGAATTCATTTGCAACATCATTCTGATGTCTGAACAGGTCAGCTATATTCTTCTGTTGAGCTGGGATAAGGTGGCGTTTTTTATTATAATGTGACTATGGTTGCAACAATAAAAGATTAATATAATGTTTTCTCAAAATGGATACAGGCCCTTGGAGTGAAACTGCTCCTGTGATACTCTGAGGCTCAACGAACTAATTGGTAAAGACGTCACTTACTTGGCAAGTTTCATCTCTATCTGCTGGCGTATTTCCTGGCGCTCCTGGTCACTCCTTGCTGGGAAGATATTCCTGTCCTCCAGCTCCTGCTTACTGGGCCGGTTCCGTAGTTTGACAGTCAACAGCTCCTTCCTTAGCCTGCGAGGAAGTGTGCCTGTATGCAAACACAGAGACAAAGATAGACACGCATGCATACAAATAAATATGGGTCATGAGTGGTCCCCTGAAGATATTACTCGGAAGGACAAAGAGCTTAAATGTACACTTTCTTTTCTCACCCAAGTTAAAGGATGTGTGATACAAACATAAGATACCGTCGTAGGAGGTCTGCACTCAAAATGTGCTTGATGATTCCTTTTTTATTAGATATTTAGCACAGCATGCAAAATGACTATGTGATCATGAAGCAGATTTTGAGTGTGGACCTCCTACAGTATTTCTTATCCGTCTTATCCTAAACATATCTATAATGACGTACTTTAGAGGAAAGATTAAAAATCATCACACATTAGTACTGCAATATGTATAATATTGCAGTACTATATATATAAAAAACTATAGAAAAAGTTATACACTATTTTCAATGTACTACTGTATAGCCTATCAGAACTTACTCATTTCCCATTTTGTATTATTGTTTCACAAATAAAATAATTACGAAAATAGCCTATCGTCAATCTCACAACACATCAAATTTCTATGTGTTGTGAGCTAGTAGGTCTGTGTTTTTTTTGCTATGAATACAGGTAGGCCATGACATTTGATCACAAGTTTGAAAACCACTGCCCTGCGGATTATACCAGTGTGGTAGAACCTGACACGTGCGGACACTTTGCACCTTAAAGGTGTATTCAGTGATAATGAAAGTGGCCGGGGTCATCTTGTCCCTTACTGGCCTTACAGCGTGGAAATGTTTAGTTTTTTTTATAGATTTTTTACACTATTATAATGTTCTCCTTTTGATCATTAAACCCAATCACTGAATATCGGTAGGTCTCCAGCTTCAGGATATGTATGATATTGATTTACTACGAGACTGTGGCATTTAATGAGTTCAGTAGTTTACAATCTAGGCATTTACAGACGTTCTTAATTCAGAGCGACTGTGGTTCTCAAAACTTTTATTTTGACCATCATAACTAAACATAACATAACATAACTACGGCCATACTCTACCCTGATTGGTCGAGGACTGGCTGGCCACCTCTGAAAACCGAATCTAGCTATGCTCGTAACACGGACCATGGTGGAAGTCCTTATATGGTCAGCACACATTCTAGTGAGGAGAATGAATGGAAAATGTACCAATCATAATTCACCCACTTTTTTTTACTACTGTTTTGTAAACCTGTGACGTGACAACAAAGATTGACTCTGATTGTGCCAAATGTCGAATGACTCATGAAGCCAGGTGATCTGGGCCACCTGCAGCGCGGTGACTCATGTGTCATTGTTGGTCCTCACCGGAGATGACGGAGTCGTTCCAGCCGTCCAGGTCAGCGGGGAGGCCCGAGGAGTTGGAGAAGCACAGGTCCAGCCTGACGTTCTCCTTGTTCTCCTCAGCCTCCTTCCGGGGCCAGTCGGCCGGTCCGCAGCCTCCCGGCAACAAGCCGGACGGCTGCTGGTTCTCCGAGCTGCAGGAGCGCGAGAGCCAGCCGTCGGAGCACCACGTCCGCGGGGAGGAGCCCGGCTCACACCCCTCGTGCACACTGAGGGGAAGAAGGAGGAGAGGAGGGCAGAGTGGTCAATTAAACGATTTAAATAAGTGGTCGATGTACAGTGTTGGGGGGTGTGAAGGGTTTCATTACTAAGTGAGATAGCAACTGTGTGGAGGACATTATACCTAGCCGTTCAAAATGAATCATAACACAAACATACAGCTATTCCCAAATTTGTTTAAAAAAAGGTTGCAAGGAAACATTTATAAAATATGGCCTATTTGGGCCAAACTAGATTGTTAATTTTTGCTTCTTGGTACCAGTCATTGTCATTCAGTTTACAAAGTCTAAAAGCCAAACAAAAAATAAATTGTCTTCGTTCCAATGTTCAATGCCCAAAAATCGTTAATCGCAATTATTTGTATGACAATTAATCTTCAAGTAAAATGTTATGATCTTGACAGCACTACTCATAACTGTCTGCTTCTGTGTGTATTGTAATTATCACTCTAGATGAGTCAGGATTGCTTTGCTCACCTCTCTTGCCTATTCTTGGAAGCGAAGGCTCGCTGCAGTTCCTCCATGATGCAGCTAGGGGGCATAGGAGGATGCATCATATTGCCTAGGTGGGGGGACCCTGAGGGGTTGGAGTGGGGGCCGCGAAGTGGCAGGACCATTGGGGCCAGGCTTTCTGGTGGCCTTGGAGGAGGCTCCTTGGGGAGGTAGGAGTTGGGCAGGTGCGTGGGTAGTGATGATGGACCTGAATCTAAGACATAATTGAGCAGAGAAACAAAGAATAAACAAAGAATCTATGCAGGCCAGGGGAATAGAATGAAATAGAAATAATTAACATGGCACAAAACAACACAGTGACATTAGTTTCATCTTAAACTGCTTTTTATAAGTCTCATCAGGTTTGATTTAATCTCTCAAGAAGACAGATTCTGCTAACTGAAGAATCTGCAATTTTGTTAAGAGCAGAATCTGTCAGCATCACTTCCATAAACATGTGGTGTAGTTGTTAATGGTAATAAACACAGGAGCACCCGGGAGGAAATGGACTAAGAAAGGGGAGGAGGCAAACCGAGTGCCTGTTTCTACACAAAAAAAAGGAGGTGGTGCCCCCAAAGGCAAAAACGGAGGCAACAAAATATTGTTTCCCTTTTATTTTTTTACCGACGAATGGGTTCCCAGATTGGGTTTGATTTGATATTGTCTATATTGAGTACCGGTATGTACTGTACCCTTAGTACATTGTAGCTTAAAGTGTGTTCACACAGTGTTCCTTCAACTCAGACGGAGTACAAATGGAACCAAGTAGGAACAGCACACCCACACTCACCCTCAGGGGCATCACAAGGGGCAGAAAAGTGGGACTGGGTTACTAGGGCCCAAGGTGGAGGAGGCGGGGCCTTAATTATTTTATACTTTAGCTATTGAAAAATAGAAGATATACAAGCTCACAGCCGCGCTGCAAGCTTGTAGATCTGCTATTTTTGAAAAGTCGTGAAAATGTGCGCAAATCTTTGATTATATGTCTTTTTTAAGCAAACATTTGTAACTCAAATTTTGCTTCTGGGGGGTCATGGAACTAAATATTTTGAGATGGGGGTCCGTGGCCATTTTGGGGTCCTTCACATGAAAAGGTTTGAGCACCACTGACATAGAAACATAGGTTTTTCAAAAAACCTTAGAAGGATTTGACATATTCAAAGACTTGCACACATTTTCACGATTTCTCAAAAATAGCGGATCTACAAGCTCGCAGCACGGCACTCGGTGCCACGCTGTGAGCTTGTATATCTGCTGTTTTTCAATAGTTAAAGCACAAAATAATGCGTAATAATGCGTTCCCAGTCCATGGGTTAAACCCCCTCCCCCTATGAAGAACATTCATGAGGGGCCCGCAGTGAATCCTTGACTTGTCCCCAGGGCCCAGAATTTGGTGCGACACCCCTGCCCACACTCACTCACCCTCACCACCAGTGCTCAGCTGGGGCAGCGGTCTTGGAGGTACTTGTGGCGGGGATGTTCTCGGAGGTATGCTGTCCTCCGCTCTCTCTTCTATCAACTCTCCTGGCTCCTGCAGACCCTCCGAGAGGAGCTCCCCTCCAGGGGGAGACTCCTCCTCCTCTCCCTCCTCCTCTGACTGCTGCGCGCTCTCCTCTAGCCGCTCACAGTCCTGGGGAGGGGCAGCGGCTGGAGAAAAGATGTGTGTAAATTGTGGACGTGGGTTAAAATGTCTTGTGTGTGCGTGACACAAACATTTACCTAAGCCTTTTAGGGTTTAGGGTTGACATTAGCCACTTAAACCCTAAATGCTCCATTGACCAAACACATTTAGAACAAACTGACTACTCTGCCTCCAAAATGTGGAAGCTATATAGGCCCTGACACCATCCATTAGAGGATGTGTACCAGGCCAAAGGTCTCTTTCAAAATTGGCCTGAAAAAACAAACTATCATAATTTTCCCATCGAAAGGAGGTGTCATTCACTGCTGCTGTGTTTCCTTCTTCTTGATGATGGCATGCATTATTGTGTATATTATTACCAAATATCTTTGAAAAGAAAATATGCTAGAAAAGCTCAAAGTGTGTCGCAATGTGACACAAGTGTAATGTAGATTGTTGTAGATCAGCTGTTTCCACTACCGCTATAATGTTTTATTCTGTGAAATCTTTGAATATTTGGGTGAATTTGTCTACACTTTACACATTAACATTGCACTGACATTAAAAACTTTGTAATTTGTGCCTATGAATACCTATTTTTAAAAGCAGTATTATTGTCCACCACCACTGCACCCTTAGTCATTGAGATGTCTCTACTGCCCTCTAGTGGTACATGCCTAGAACATGTGATTCTCAACCTTTTTAATTTCAAGGACTACATTAACATTACACATTAGACCACGGACACACACTTTTTCTTTTTTAAATCTCTGGGACCCCAATCTACACTGTAAAATCCAAACTCAGAGAGTTTACAAATCACTTTATAAAAAAATGTTTGGGAAATGTTGAATAATTTAGATTATTTTTTTAAACACAATTTACACAAATCTTCTCTTCTGCGGGTCCCTGACACAAAACATTTTCAGATGGGGTCCTTGGCCAAATATATATGAATTTGGGGGTCCTCGATGAGAACAAGTTTGACAACCACTGGCCGGCGCTACAATAACCTGGCTGGAAACTAGACAAATCTGCCATTGCAAAGAAAATTTGCCTTCGACAGATTTGGTCTGGCACTGCTCAGTTGTGATTGGATTTCACTCCCTCCAAAGTAGTGAGGGACCAATCAGGGCCCAGTATGCAAATATGGGGCGTCTTTTAGACTAATATCTACGCAGTGATATTAGTCTGGCCATGCCAGGCTAGCGCTACAATACGTAGCGCTCTGTGCATCACACACCACGTCGTTGTTATGGTGTGGACTCTGCCACCCACTTGACTTAGTGGGTGGCAATGGTTCTCAAAGTGGATTCCAGAGACTTTGTGGGTTCCTTTAGGGGGGTCTAAATTGACCAATACAAGTCTGTAACTCTAACAGTATACAAATGGAACCAAATTTGGTTCCATTTGTATACTGTCAGAGTTAAAAGGAGAACTTGAAATGTAAAAGTTTGAGAAACATTGACTTAGATTTTAGAAGAACAGTTTTTTTTATTATATATATTTAGAGTTATACAGTATATAGTTGTACAAATATATAGGTATAGTGCCTTGTCGGAACGGCCCTTTAGCCCTATGAGAATGTTGGGATGTCCCACCTTGCGGGGATTGTTCCTCGTCAGGGCCCAGATATTCCACACTGCTGACCGCGAGGCCAGGAGCCAGAGGTCCCCCGAAACCCCCCAGCAGGACCGTACCATCTGAACAGCAGCCGTGGGAGGGAGAGCCGTGGTCGTGGCACAGGAGACTGCTGGACAATGCTACATCTGTGGGGGTGGAGGAATACCAAGTGGGGTTAGTCGCTGCAGTGAAGAAGAAAATAACTATGTACATTTACTCACGTACTTTACTTAAGTTACTGTACTTGAGTGTTTAAATCTTTTGGATGTTTCAAACTTCGACTCATCTACTATTTTAAAATTGTTATCTTTATCCAGAACAACTTACAGTAAGCAAGATAAACACATACAGCAAATGCAGAGACAGTCTAGTGCCTCAGTAATCTAGGATCATAGGTAAACCAAGAACCTAGCATCAGTCATCATCTACATCTCAAGTCAGATGACAGATTTTTATTATTAATACAAAACATGCATTAACCACTTTAATAGGCCATTTTTATTTTATTTTTCAGCTATTTGAAAATAGCAGATTTATTTATTTTGGAAGAAAATCAATACATTTTGACATACTACTTTTACATTGGTACTGTAGGTATATTTTGATGCCACTACTTGTACTTTTACTCGCATAACATTTTGAATACAGGCTTTTCACGTAACAGAGTATTTTTATATTGTAGTATTGCTACTTTTACTCTATTAAAACGATTTACTTCTTCCACCCCACCGCTCATCAGGCCCAAATCAAAAGTCTGTACTATAGAATGTATACAGCCATAAAACACTACAGTATCATCTGATGTGCAAATGGTGGAATCAAATTGCAGTAAGGATAAATGCAACCATTATCTTTTATGCAGTCTAAAGAGACCTCCAGAGGCCATCACCTCAAACTGCGATTCCTCTGCTATGCTAATGTACCTGTATATGTGATGCAAATACAGCATTAAATGGCACTCCTACAACTCATTTCCACAATCACCTTTACAAGCCGAGTTACATGGGTCTCCTCTATTTTCCTGTACAGTGAAGTAGGTGACCACAAAAGGTAACCAATTCCCTAAGGTGTTATGTCCTCATCCACCGTGTCATTCTACTTTTCAAGTCACCTTGACTGACTCAGTAGCAATTACTGTAAAAGGTTCTCATTTATCCTGCAGTATTCTTCCCAGGGAGATCTTGTTGTCTGTTAAAAAAAGAGAACATCGTGTGGTGCTGTTGTAAACCAAAGTGTTTGCATGAAACAGTGCAGTGCGTCTTATATAGTGCTGTTTCAAAAGCGCTTGATAATGTGCAGTACATTCACAATGCAAGGCACCAACCTGCTCTTCGGGAGCACTTATATTAGGGTTTAAGTGTTTTGCTCAAGGACACTTCGACAGTAACCCACTAGGCGGAGCCGGTGATCCAACCGGGAACCTTCCGTTTCCCAAGTGGCCGCTCTACCAGTGGCATCCGTGGTAAACCGCTGATATTGCTTCCTATTGACACTTTTTAACCTTTACATGGTACTGTGCTATGCACTTTAAAGACTAGGAAATAGCTTGAATGTTGGCAACAGCTCACCAAGGGTCATAAGAAATTGATGCGAACGAACATAATTCAAAGACTGGGAGCATGAGCAGCCATGTATTTTTGATCATAAACCACTGATTATACCTGACCTGAATCGTGAAAGGGATCGTACTGTATTAGAGAGTGTGTATGCACATGCTCGCACATGCACTTTGGATTGCATTTTCCTACTGATGAGTTGAGAGAACAGCCCCTGCAAGTCTACCTGCAAGTGGACTTTGTAAGGCTGCAACTATCAATTATTTACTTATTGATTAATCGAATCATTAAGAAGGTCGTTTTTTGATCATTTGTAAAAACAATATATATATATATATATCAACGAATCAACACAAAGCAATTCAAAATGATCTTTTATAATTGACTAACTAACTAGCTGTATTTAGTGTCGCATGAAACTAGTGGAAATAGTACACGCTCACAACATGTCCTGTCTTAACACGTGATGTGAGTTTGTCATTTCCCGAATTCTGTTATTTTAAGGAAAAAAGCAAAAGTTCAATAACTTTCCCCAAAGTAATTTTTTGTATAATAGATTAAACGAGCAGGGCAGGGAAAGACTCTTGTGTCCTGCATAAACTAACGCTGCAGCCTTCATTTAGTTACTTTAGTTTACACCTGCTCATGATGACCACACGCGCATGGCAGACTTCTGAAGGTATGCACACCACCATCATCACCACCACCATGCCTACTCGTCCTACAGTACCTGTTGCACTCTGCTTGAGTTTCTCGTTTTTCTTTTTCCTCCATTTCCAGGGCTTGAAGAGACGCCCCAGGGTGGACAGCTTACTGTTGCGTCGGATGGGTGGAGTGTGGACCCCCGACACCAGGCAACCTGTCCTCAGCACCCTCTGCTGGTCCATCGCCTCCACTGCAGCCAGGAGACAGACGAGGAGAGAGCGAGCCAGAGAGGGGTATGATTGGGTGGAGAGAGAGAGAGAGAGAGAGGAGGGTGTTGAGGAAGGGGAAAATGGAGGAAATGAAAGAAAGGAGAGGTGTCAGATTAAGATGGAGCAGGGGAGGGGGAGGCAGAGTGGGCCGGGGTAAAAAGGAAAAAAGGAGTACGATGAGAAGGAGGGTGGGGGTAGCAAGAGGGTTGGGGTTATGATAGGTTGAATGCAGAGAATCGGGGGAAAGGGGGAGAGGACGTGGAGAAGAAAAGTAGGAGTAGGTGAAAGAAAGAGAGAGAAAAAAGAACATCATTACAAAGTCCACCTCACTGAATAAACCATGATGGAATCTGTGTGCACTGATTCAATTACAATGATGTGATTGAATCATGGAAAACTCCCTTGAGAATGTTATGTCCCTATGCATCCTATTAACTATGCAGCCATGCTGTATGCGACACACCAAAACAAACACATATAACGTCCCGATATATGCGTCCCATAAGAATACACAGAGCCTTGTCAAATACAGAAGCCCACCTTTCCCATGTGGAAAACACAACAGGTGTGCCGATCTCTCTGCATCTCCTAGTAAGAAGTGTTATCATATACCGGTATAGGCAGCCTGGTGAATTGAAGGACGCTCTGATAATTTCATTGTCGTGTTCACTTTACTTCTCGTGCGTCACCCATCAGCGAGGTGCGAGTACATCCTTTGACCGCAGCACTGAACCATTTATCGTACAATGAATATCTTTTGAACATTTTCACCTACAGTATATTGACATGCCCAAAATATGGACGTCGTCGTCAATCATGTTGAAAGTGGTTTAAACCTGGATGAGAAACAACAAACACGCTTAGAAAACACAGGGTTTGAAAAGTGACTCTAGACAGGATATGTCTGCAGTCAGTGGTAGGCTACTTCAACAAGTATCACAATGCCTCCACACAACCAACACAGCACAGTTACACAGTAAAGTCCAGAGTGTTAATTTGACTCTGAGAATATAAAGACTGACCCACAAGGGCCCATTTAAAAAATAAGTCAAATTAACACTCTGGATATTGCTGTGTACGGTTGCATGTCAATCAGATTCCTTTGTTCAATGATGGTGGTGCAATGATGGTGGTGGTGGTTATTATGATGGTCTTGAGGCTGTCTGTCAGGCTTGCTCTCGTCTGTGTAGTGTGCTGATGTGTTTGTCTGTGCACGTGTTCCTTGACTTTCTGGCCGAGAGAGAGCGAGTAAACAAAGGAAAGACTCTGTACACAATCTATGCAATGCTTAGGAGCACAGTGCATATTATTTCAGCTAGCTGAGATATCAGTGCAAACCCTTCCAATTAAATCCCCCACCACATGGAGACAACCCTCTTCTCCCTGTAAAGGAACCTGGGGTTTTGGTGGACGAAGGCTGTGACTCATAATGTAACAGTGTGGGCCTACAGCTCAATCAACGTGCACAACTGGCCCTAGTACAGCCGCAACTAATCAAGAAGGACACGTACAACAAATAGACAGTGTTTAAGAGCTGCATACGTCAGTGTGAGACGTCAAGTGCCTCCACGGCGCTGAAGATCTTTGTTCACAAATTGAGCTGAGGAGGCGAGCTGGTTTTCTAGAGGAGAGGAGAGGAGAGGAGAGGAGAGGAGAGGAGAGGAGAGGAGAGGAGAGGAGAGGAGAGGAGAGGAGAGGAGGGGGCTGCATTGGGGAGGGATTTGCAGTCTGGTTCCGGGTGTGTTGTTGAGTGCAGGCAGTGAGGGAGGAGAGAGGGTGGGGTTCAGCCTGTTCCTCTTCATGTGCATCAGTAATAGAACTAATCAATTTAATACATTATGAAAAGTCATCGATATTAATAAAATAATCGATTTAGAAGGGGAGTAAATGTTAATGATATTTTTTAGAGCTAGTAGATCTTCTATTTTAGCATTCTTTTTTCTCACAACACCATTGTACTACTACTGTATAACAAAGTATAAAATAGGGCTTAAAGGGATATTTCACTTTCAAAAAAACCTTTTGTCATTTTATCGTCTAATCAGGCTTTTGGGAACACCCTGGACAGATTTTGAATTTCTTCATTCAGTATTTAGATATTTGATATTCATTTCCCCCCATTTTCCCCCTACCAGGACCTTCCTATACAAACCCATTCTAACTTCAAACTCCATTTTAACCATGATAGATTCAATTAAAACACCTGTCCTTTTTTCTGGTGACTCCTGACACCCTCCGAATACGTGAGCAGGCCGTGCTTTTTCGATAACATTTTTCATTGATTTCTATTAATCTTTTGGGGAAATGAAAATTATTAAATACAATAAAGGATTATAAAAAATAAATGAAAAAAGTTATTCAGAGGGTGTCAGGAGTCACCAGAAAAAAGGATGATTGTTTTCATTGAATCTATCATGGTTAAAATGGAGTTTGAAGTTATAATGGGTTTGTATAGGAAGGTCCTGGAAGGGGAGAAATTAATTATAAAATATCTAAATACTGAATGAAGAAATTCAAAAACTGTCCTGGGTGTTCCCAAGAGCCTGATTAGACGATAGAATGACAAAAAGATTTTTTGAAAGTGAAAATATCCCTATCAGAATAATTTAGTCAATTATAAAAGACTAAATTGAGTTTGAGTTTCGCTAATTTTAAGGTATTTAAACAGGTCAGTATCATATATAAGACCCTAAATGGTCTATGCCCACCTCCCCTAAAGGAATTCATAAAAAGGAAGCCCGATAGAGGACTCAATACTAGAGCAATCACTAGAGGGGATTGCGAAGTACCGTACCGGGTAACCGCTTTTGGAAAAAACACCCTTTCAGTGCAGGGATGTTCAATCTGGAATGACCTACCTCTAACAATAAGAGACTGTTTGTCATTTCCATCCTTCAAGTTCAATCTAAAAAAATGGTTAGTTGACAATCAAACCTGTGACCATGTATAGTTTTAAGAGTACAGCTCATGTCATGTACGTATATTTTTAACTTTTCTTTTCTAATGTAGGGTACTGTTAGTAATATGTGTTGTTTTGTTGTTTTTCTCTTGGTTGAGGAAAAATAGTATTTGTATGTATGTTCTTAGGCGCCCTCTCCTAATGTAGGGTTACTGTTTGTTGGTATGTATTGTTTTGTCTTCATGTGGGGACTACGGATGAAATTTAGCATTCTTGCTAATTCCGGCTTATTTACATTGCTTTCATGTAGTGTTCATTAATATGCATTGTCCCGTCTAAATAAACAAATAAAGTAAAGTAAAGTAAAGTAAATTAGATTATCTTCATGTTGATCCGTTGATAATACTTGACAGTTGCAGTACTATTTTCATGCAAGTATCTTCCCACGTCTTCCTCTTATTTTCTTCTTCTTCTTCTTCTTCTCCTTCTTCCAGCACATAGGCAGACAGCAGAAAGAGGGAGATGGAAGCGATGAAGACAGAGAGAGTATAGTGTGATGAGGCCATGAAAGCATTGGGTAGATAATGATATAGGGAGGATGCTCGTCTCTGGGTTTTTGAGTTTGACCCTAAAACCACCTGGAACGGGGCAGTTGACCGCATGGCCATCTACCTGAGGCTCCACCTACTGTGTGTGTGTGTGTGTGTGTGTGTGTGTGTGTGTGTGTGTGTGTGTGTGTGTGTGTGTGTGTGTGTGTGTGTGTGTGTGTGCGTGTGTGTGTGTGTGTGTGTGTGTGCAGTCACACTGCCTCATATTCACACACGCATCCACTCATGCACGCACACTGCACACACGCACACGCGCACACGCACAGGCACACGCGCACACAAAGCATGGTGGACATACAGTAGAGCACTAGAATCCAGGTCAAGCCTTAAGGAAACCAACCCAGTCACAGAGAAACACATAGCGGAGGGGAAAGAAGAAACAAGCTTAAGAGAGACTATGGCATGGAGGATGGGTGGAGGGGAGTGTGTGTGTGTGTGTGTGTGTGTGTGTGTGTGTGTGCGCGCGCGTGTGTGTGTGTGTGTGTGTGTGTGTGTGTGTGTGTGTGTGCGTGTGTGCGTGTGCGCGTGCGTGCGTGCGTGCCTGTGTGCGCGTGTTTGTGTGTGTGATTGAAGGGGGGTAGAAGTGTCTGTGTGTGTGTGTGTGTGTGTGTGTATAGTGTGTGCGAATGGAGGGAGAGCAAGAGGGAAGAGAGGAGGGGTCAGGCCCACCACTGTTGCTATGGCGACCACATCCAGATGCTGCGGCAGCAGTGGGAGCCAGCAGGAGCAGAGTGTGTGTGTGTGTGTGTGTGTGTGTGTGTGCCGCTAAAGCCTCATGTATGCTTCGACGCGTGGCGGTGTGGCACGCTGAACACGGACGATATACAAGCCCACCTTGTACGTCGGCTATGTTACAGCGACAGAGCATAGATCTGGCATAAGAGGAGAGAGGAAGCAGAGAAGCTTCCTGCTTCATGGCCACCCCATGCCGGCCCCGGTGCATTGTGGGTAGGGGGTGAGGCAGCAAGGAGGACGTGGACTGTCTGCGATTTGAAAGAGGGGAGGGATTGAGAGAGAGAGAGGGAAAAAAGGGGGGATTCCGGGGAGAAGAGGGAGAGGGGGAGGAGGAGGAGGAGGAGAGAGATGTGGGAGGGGGCTGTTGCTATACGGAAGAGCTTGCCGGAGAATCTGTGCCCGTCCAATCAGGGCGCAGCTATTTATAATGTATATCAAATAACTCTCCATTTTTCAAAGAAGGGGAGATGGTTCAGAGAAAATGACAGGAGTCTGGGTGAGGGACAAGATTTGGGTGAAGCACATGGTGATGTTTTTTTGTAACCACAAAATGAGGGCGTAGTGAAATGTGTGTCAGATAACCATGAATGGAAACCATGCGGCGGTGCTGTGCTATTCTAATTAATATGCTAATACAAATTGGATTTATTAAATCCATGTGTCATGTTGATGCAGAGCACCATTAGTCTGTTTGCTGTAATGCCCTCAGTCCCCACCAACACAAGTCTACGCGCACTGTACTGTAATGCTGTAAGCTTTTTGATGTATTTAAAGGCTTTATGCAAGATTAAAGCTGATATTCCCGGCATAAAAAGAACTGAGGCATTTCATTTACCTTGTGCATGAATGCATGAACGAACGTATGCATGTAAATACATTCTACAAAGAGCAAACACGTTAATTGCACTTTGTAGACTAAAGCATGGCTTGATGTAGCAGGGAAAACTGTGTACTGTGGTAATGTTATTCAGTAAGTAAGTAGGCTACTGTAGCCTCCAACTGAGCTATGTAGCATGTCTGTGTGTGTCACCAGGGACCCCACCCCGTTTAACCACGCTGTCAGCACATTCGACAACAGAATACCATCGCTTGCATGTACTGTACAGTATACTGTGAACAAAGGTCTGCTATGTTGACACTCCTCCTGGCTACCTGAGGTGCGCTCAGCTGAGAGCTTATCGATGGGAAATTAATGTCATCATGAGAAACATTCGTTTAAGTTGAAACGTATAACTTGCATTAAATTATCTTCCAGGAGACTTCTTGAATTATGTATGAGACAAAAATGAAATACTAAAATAACATGCTTTACAAACCGCAGGCAGGGTGTTTTATTTTGAGATAATCTTTAGCCAATCACAAGAAGAACTACAGCATAAAGGCCACACTTTGACAACAATCACATAGAATGGTTGTATAAACTGACTGAATCATTCATTGTCCCGGTCAATAGTGTCCCTGTCAATAGTTCAACCTTAAACTCAAATGTATTCATTCAAAGTATAAATGGGTGGATTCAAAATGTGTGCCAGCTTCCTACAACTGCAGTTACACACAAGACACGTGCTAGTGGAGTTAATCTGTCTAATTTGTCTGTTTAGCACCTTTTGGTGACATTAGTGTTGACAAAATCTTTATTGTCTACAGTAGCCTACAATTAGTACAATACACACACACACACACACACACACGCACGCACGCACGCACGCACGCACACACACACACACACATACACACACACACACACACACACACACACACACACACACACACACACACACACACACACACACACACACGCGCACACACGCAAACACGCACACTAAAGCAATGAAATATATATAATTCCTCACTGCCAAATAGAAAAATATCTGAGCATAGTCTGCCAAAGAAATATTTTACATGTTATTTGTCCTTTACAAATTACACTTCAGCAACAATACAGTACCTGTATATTGGGTAGAACTTTATTTGACAATACTTGCATCTGTCCAGTATCAGTTCTTAGAATAGAATACACTACAGTATATGCAGCCAAGCCTCTGCAGTGGGCACACTCTCTGTAACCCCTCCAACAGGTACACAATTGTGACAAAAGCATAACAGAAAACAAAACTAGAACAAGTGCTGCTAGGAGCACATGTCTCCGACAGATCAGGTAGGTTATTGTGCGCCAGCAATGTTCGGAATTCGTCAATCAAAATATCTGACAGATCTGTGTTGATCATGCTTGCTATAGATAATGTGTAACGATCTGGATGATGTTAGGACACATTATGTGGGAGTAAAATAGAATAAATGTTTTGCAATCAGCCTCCTGGTGGCGCTATAATAGGGCAATTTTAAAAGGTTGGCATTTGTTCCTCAATGTGGTGTCAATGTGCATGCAAAGTTTCACCGCAATCGGACACTGTGTTCTTGATTTGCAGCATTTTGTTCAAAACAAGCCACTCCTGCAAACTTCAGATGTGAATCTTAGCCAATCAGGATGGAATATGAAAAATCGAACAGATCTGTCTTGATAACATTGACTATAGAGATCATGTGTACCGATTTGCCAGAAATTTGAATATATATATATATATATATATATATATATATATATATATATATATATATATATATATATATATATATTTTTTTTTTTTTATGGGTTTTACATAAGTTTACATAAGGCTTCCTGGTGGTGCTAAAAAAGGCAAATGTGAAAAATGCAGGGCAAAGGTTTTCCTTGGCCTCTAGGGAGTGTGAAGTTTTACACTGATCAGTTATAGGTAAAAACATGAATCACCTTGTTATAGCACCACCATGAGGCTGATTTGAACATTTTTTGTGGCATTCGTGCCTTGGCCAAGTGGGAATATGTGTGTAAAACTACACGGAAATCACACTCGGTGTTCATGATTTGAAGCATTTTGTTCAAAACGGAGAACTCTGGCAAACCTTGGAAGCCAATCAGGATGGAATATGAAGAATCTCATTTAATGACTATAGAGATACCGCGTACAGATTTGTGTGATGTTTCGACAAAATCTGTTTGAGTACTGTCCAAAAATATGTTTCGCAAACATCGGCCACCTGGTGGCGCTATAACAGGCCAACGTGCCAATGGTTTTTGATTGATTGATTGAAGAATTTATTAGAAGTTTGCAATAGAAAAAAGTACAGTTTCATGACAGTACAAATCACTGGTACAAGGTCAACTAAAAGGAGATCCTAGAAAGCCGAGGCTTATTTCCACAGGAACCACACTTTAAGTATCTCATATAACATTGAAAGACAGACGGATAGAACATAGTACTTTATCTAGGATAATATCAGTTTCAAAAGCATAACATCAAATACAAAAGGCAGAATACAAAGAAAAAAGGGGGGGGGGAGCATGGGGGCTTAGTCTATTTACAAGTCACGGGTAGCTGCTGTCTGAAGGTGACTTTTCATACCAATTTTGAAGGAGGCTAGGGATTTGCTCTCCTTTAGGGCTTGTGGAAGGGCGTTCCACATGTTGATGGTATAGCAGGAGAACGAGTTAGCGCCTTGTTTAGTGTTAAATCTACGCTGATGATGATTAGTGGAGCTGCCTCTGGTGTTATGATCGTGAACATCCTTGACCTTTAAGAAGTAGTTTGTCAGGTACATGGGAATCTTGGAGGTGTAGTGTATCTTGTACACCAGGCCCATTGCAAGATGCTGTACTCTGTCAGCTACTTTGAGCCACCCCACGCTTTCGTGGTGATGCTCGGTAAGGTGGGTCAGAGGAGGGAGACCAAGCACAACCCTAATTAGTTTGTTTTGGGCTGTTTGGAGCTTTAGCTTTAAGGCAGCTGGGGCGTCGCGATACCAGACAAGGACTCCGTAATCAATGAGGGGCCCAATAAGAGCACCTCCTAGTGTCTTTCGGGATTTAATATTGATCAGTGGGGCAACTCTTTGCAAGAAGCGAATTCGTTGATTGACTTTATTGATTACCTTGGTGGTCATTTTTTCACTGGATAGGTTAGCCTCCAGGATGCAACCCAGGTAGCAGATGTGGTTTTTTCTTTCTATCACAGTGTCACCTACTTTAATTGTGAAGTTCTCAACTAGGCTAAGTTTCTGACTAGATCCAAAGAGGATACATTCAGTTTTGCCTAGGTGAATTGAGAGTCTGTTGTCATTGAGCCAGGTGCAGATCTTGTTAAGTTCACAGTTAAGGGCCTTTTCAACCTGCAAAATGTCTCTGCCTGAGACTAGGAGAGCCGAGTCATCCGCGAACAGAAACAGATTGCAGTCACAAGCAGATGACATGTCGTTTACGTATATTAAGAACAACAGTGGTCCTAGTATACTCCCTTGAGGTACTCCACAGTTTACTGGGAGGGGGGGGGACAGGGTTCCGTTGACTTCCACCATCTGTTCCCTCCCCACCAAGTAAGAGTGCATCCATCTCACTGCTGTGCTATCAAGACCAATAGCTTTGAGTTTTTCGATCAGAATAGAATGATCGACGGTGTCAAATGCCTTCTGGAGGTCCAGCATGACCATGCCACAATATTTGCCATCGTGAATTTCACGTTTGATGTAATCATTCAAATAGATGAGGCATGTATCTGTGGAATGGGACTCTCTGAAGCCAGACTGGAACTCGTAGATCAGTTTATTCTCTTCAAGATATCTAGCCACCTGTTCATAGACAATTTTTTCCATTACCGGTGCTAGAGATTAGCTGTACAAAGACGGAAGGAAACGGACACACACAAACGGACACATGGTTGGACGGACGGACGGACGGACAGACAGACAGACAGGGTGCAAAACATAGTCTCGGACATGCCTTTCGGCCTGGCGGAGACAAAAACATTAATACTTTTACTGATTTATACCGTTTATACTATGAATAGGTGGCTAAAATTGGAAATGAATTTAAAACAAAGTAGGGGTTGTAGTACATAAATGCCTATCTGTCACTCGGCTGAAATTTCACTTAATAGCTTACGAAAAAGCAAGAGGGGTTCTGGGAAGTTAGAGTGAGGATAAATAGAGCTAGGTAGATGACTGGGGGGCGGAGCTAAGGGCCAGGTAGGCCAGGTAGGTGGCGTGAGAGCAGGTAGGTGGAGAGGGGGTGGAGTCATGGTGTGTTTCTCTCTCTCCTGAACTTCTGTTGTTCCAACACCATTTAAAATAACATGCAGAAATTTATGATGGATTCATCTGAGCCAGTTTAAAAAACAATAACTTCAAAAACTTGATTTAAAAAATAATTTTGTATAAATCATCTAATGTAATCCTGGGCGCTACACTCCCTCTGCCAACTTGGGGAGACAACAGACTGACCTCATGCTTCCTTTTATGCATGAGGAGTCCAAGTTGCTTCTTTTCACCTGACAGGGGGGAGTTTCCCCTGTTGGACATAGCTCGTGGAAGGACCACGTTATTCCAACCAGTTTAGTTCCTTTTCCCTCAATCAGGCGCCCTGGCTGGCCAGGGGGAGGCAGTATAGAGACCAGGATTACTGCATGTTTCTTGCGAGGGTACCTACCCTAGGAGACATGGGGAGAACATGCAAACTCCACACAGAAAGGCCCTTTTGCCAACCCCACTTAGGGTATGGGCACTGATGACGAGGAGGAGAGAACACGCCCACAGCGTCCCTGGCACGAAACAAACCCAGGACCTTCTAGCTGTGAGGCAACAGCACTACCGACTGCGCAACCGTGCCCCCCACAAAAAACTTGATTTCAGCAGCACTTACATGTAATGGTCATTGCAGCAGTTCTCATAAGGCTAATAGTTTGCACAATGCCACTTAGGGCATCAAGATTGCCAGGACCGCCACTGTCTGTCTCTTCACTCTACCTGCTGAACGTCATCAAACCTTCAAAAAAATCAACCACCACAGCAAAACAACATTGCTGTCATTGCTCTTTTGACAAACATATCTCTGCTGGCATTATCTGTGTGTCCCAATGGCCTCATCATCATAGCTAAAAATAACACCAGAACAGCCCTCCCTCTTTCTACGTATATCCCACAGAGCCTAAAGTTCAGCGCGCCGCTCACCCAACTGTCCTCCGCATGAGATAAGAAGAGGGCGTCTGACAACATGCCCTTGAACGAGACACCTTCTCTTACCCGCTACCATGCCAGCTAACCTCCTCTCTTTACCCCCCTGGCACTGCAACTGCGCTGCCATCTGTGCAAGAGCCACTGCCTGAGGGGGGCCCTCCCTTCCACAGTCAGGACACACGACTAACTAGCAAGAGGGAAGAGAAGAGCAAAGTAGAGGAGAAGCAGAAGGGACAGGCCCAGAAGGCGATGGAAGGCGGAGGCAGAAGAAGATGGAGAGATAAAGTGTGTGAAAGAGTCAGATACTACACCAGCAATGAATGGGAACCAGACTGGCAAAAGAGCACTAATGAGAAACGTGTTCCTTCATTGTCCAGTAGTGAAGAGCCACAGAGTAAAACTTGAACTGTAAGGATTAAGAGGAAACGAAAGCCTTATTGAGACATTGTCATACAACCATGTCACTCGATGAAAATAACCGATCTTTGTCGTAGTATATAAATTATTTGAAAAAAGAGAAGGCGGATCCGAGCACTCAAAAAATAAAACGGAGGGGAACGGACATAAAAGCAGTGTACTTTATTTTCAAGACATAATAAATTATTTGGTTTAAGGGCTATCTGATTTAGTTTAAGGGCTATCTAGAAGGGGTACCTTTTTTCTGGTGGAACCAGGTGAATGGAAGTCTTCACAGTCAACTTATCTCTGAACAACTTGTCTAGTTTGTCTGTTCAGATGAGATACAAACATTCACATATTTCTTGAGTCTAAATATTATTTTGTCCTTGGCATGGTTTTGATATGATAACTACTGATCAATAAACTTGATTAAATGATTATAAAGACATTGTCGTCCATTTGCATCCAGTTAGTTAGTTCACAATACCACATTTCTTAAGTTGCAGTGCTGTAAGTTAAATTGTTTGGTACAAAGTACCCTTTTTAACAAAAGGTCTATGGTTAAAGCTTGGGGCTGTTGGATAGGTTAGGGTGCATACCCTAATACAGTAGGCTCTGATAGCTGACAGCGAGTCTCCGGTTTGACTCCTTTCCCTTCTTTTCACTGTGCTATCAATAAAGGCAGAAAAGCCTGAAAGAAATTGGGAAAAAGGAAAGAAAAAAAGTTGAAGCTCTATTCTCTATTATCATTGTTCCGTTCGTTGAGATAACAGATAATACATTTCCGAGTGGGTTACACATTTCATCCAATCATGAGAGAGAACCCGACAACGCTCATTTATCAACCTGTGTTCCAGTTCCAATTGTATCTGCTCATTTATTTGTTTCATCGCTTCTAATTTCACTTGTTTATCACTTAACAGAACCAATAATGTCAGTCATATGGATTGCTTCACCAACACATAAACACCAAAACAACCACATCTTGCTTATCCTTATCCAGGGCCATTCAATGCTTTTCAAGTACTGTGTTGTAAAGCTGCAAGGCCCTACAAAGGTCAAGCTACAGCAGAGTGATTACAGACAACTGACAACCAATGTGTGGGCTACTGGCACCAAGAGAGTGAAGTGATGTCAGCGAGGCCAGCAGCCAATCAGAAACACCCGAGGGCCTTGTTTGTTACCATATGTTGGTGTTGAGAATGAGGACTAGTGGGTGGCTTCCCAGATACATGTAGACCTCCAAGCCACACTAGCTTAAATAGGGAGACTGTCACATGTAATCCCTCCCCAGCAATTAAAGGCAATTTCCATCATGTTTCCATCACCATCATGCGGTTTTGTATCCAGACCACAATAGTCCATTATCATTGCTTGTCAATAGTCACAGTGCACAGAGCAAAGAAGCACACACACTGACACACAAATGCATGTGCGCATACAGTATCCATGAACACAAAATATTTGTAGTGTATATGTGTGTGCAGACTGTGTACACACACACACACACACACACACACACACACACACACACACACGCACACACACACACACACACACACACACACACACACACACACACACACTCATTATGCCTGTTATAGCAACACCATACTCAAATTACTCTAATCAGTACACGTCAACTCTATAGTCATGTGGTTAAGAGAAGACGGATCTGTCGGATTTGTCATATTCCATCCTGATTTTGGCTTCTGAAGTTTGCAGGAGTGGCCCGTTTTGAACAAAATACCTCAAATCATGAATGCAGTGTCCGAGTGCCGTGAAACTCGCCATGCACATTCCCGCTAGGCCAGGGGTCTTCAACGTTTTCAGGCCGGGGACCCCCAAACTGATGGGGAGATGGAGCAGGGACCCCCTACCACCTCGTAGGGTGGGGGGGTCGGGGCTACGACATATTTTTTATTTTAAACAAGTACAAGTTACAGCGACCATTTCTAAACATACTACTTATTAACTGAGAACAAATGTCAATAATATCACCAATCTGTCAATTGCATAGTAATCATGTATTCAAGCTATTCAAAATGGATAGAATCATGATTTATTTTTTAACATAAATGTGGAAAATGGCAAAAAAACAAAAAAAAAACATTTTTTGAAATCTTTTTTTTTTTTTTTTTTTTTTCAAGCAATAATTTCGCGGACCCCCTGCAGTACCTCCGCGGACCCCCTAGGGGTCGCGGACCCCCTGTTGAAGACCCCTGCGCTAGGCCAAGGAAGAAATGGCACCCTACATTTTCAGTTCGGCCTCATGGTGACGCTATACAGGGCCAATTCACCCCTGGACTGATTGGTGAGAAACTTTGCACTCATCGGCCTGGCTGGAGACATCATATCACAATCTATAATACAGCCTCAGTGTGTTGATAGACTGCCTGATCTTAACACAGCCTCAGTGCTTAAAGGAGTAGTTCACCCCAACATGACTTTTTTTCTATTGATTACTCTGGCGTGAGTAATCTAGAGCTCTGCATGGGTCCCAAATAATTTACTCCTTTAAGTTTTAGTCCAGTGGTTCTAAACCCTCTCTGGATCAAGGCCAGTGTTGTAATAGTCTTGGGTCGGACGCCCCCGCCGCCCCATATGTTTTCTAAGCAGGGGTCTCGCCTCTCACGCAAACGAACATGCATTGATCCCAAAACCCCCCAAGTTCACACCTCGCCAACGCTTTAGTGTCACAACAGGATGTTTTAACAAAGAAACAAGCCTACTGTATATGCATATCCATAGACCTGTATCTTAGGTGTTGAGCGACGTTCGTGGGATGTCTCTACATAAGCGACCCCCCCGAACATTGACTCACTATTGCACCACTGATCAGGACCCACTTGAAAATCTCTGAAGTGTTTGCGGCACATCTGTGGCTTTATTATGGCTTTATTTTAATAATCAATCAATTGATTGTGTTCCGGCTTAGATCAATGGAACAAACGTAGTATACTTTATGTTCCCATTTATCTGTATCACAATGGAAAATTATTTTTCAAGGCTTTAAAAAAATGTCTTTACATAATTATTTTCATATCAATGGTACATTATCAATATAAGATCTTCCGGTTTTTGCCAATTATTTTAGGCCCACAGGTTGAGAATCACTGTTTCAGACAAAGTGCTAATAAGTTCCTGCCATATAAAGTCAGGCCGGAAAAGCTCTCCAATCATGTAATGGAAGTCTTGCTTTGCCCTGTCTGTTGCATGTTTTCTTTTTTTTTTTTTTTTTTTGCAATCCATCACATTAGTCTTACAATTGGCAGCTTCAGCTTATTACTGACAAATGCTGCTATAAAAGCGATTCACTCCGACCAGTTTTAACCTCTTGAGCACTATTTTTAAAGATTTTCCAAAGTTTTCTAGATTAAATAAATAAATAAATCACAAGTAGCCAATCTACAAGCTCACAAAGCATTGCATCGCATCATGTGCTGAACATTTTCACCTACAATGACAACTAAAATATGGATGCCAGGGTACGTGCAAGTAAACCCTTGCTGACTAAAACGTAGGAGCGTGACACTGTAGTTGGAGGGACCCTCCCATAATATCACAATTGTGATCCAAACAACAGCAAATGTGTGTCTATTAAAAGCCCATTAAAGGAGTGACACAATAGCCAAGTGGTTAGGGCACATAACATATAGGGCAATATGCTTTTTTTACTTAAGCAAAAGCAACACTGCAACACTCTGTTAGAGCATGGTCACACCGCACTTTCATTCACATTTCAATGGGAATGGAGCGGTTTGCTGCCATTTGCCGATTTCTGCAAATAAAAGCTCCATTCCTGTAGCGTAGAATCCAATATGTAGGGCTTATATTGAATATGGGCGCTACTCGCCCGCCAAGGTTGATAATTATTAAGTATGAGCCATGCGAGTCAGTCGCGTTCGACAACAACCATATACAGTACATAAGGCTGGGGGGCCAAGGCCTTTATATTCCTTGAATAATCTCAGATCTAGTCTAATCTGTAATCTCTAGTCTCTAGTCTATAGTCCGATCTCCAATATTGTGGTGTGATCTTCTGAAAGTCTAAACTTGATCTGATAAAGTAGGCCTGATTCTTCGATTCTTATAGTCAATTGTGATCTCATTCCGCATTGCGACATCATGTTGTATTGTCTCCGAATAAGTTTGTATATTCTTTTCTACAATTCCCTTTCCGCCCTCATAGTAGAATAAAAGTGCAGTGTGAATGTGCCCTTACAAGCAAATGTTCGTAATAAAAATGTACTTGAGTAAAAGTACAAAAGCATTGCTTTCAAAATATACCAAAAGTACAAAGTACTTATACAGAATGTCCCATTTCACCAGTTTTAAAATAAATAAAATTTATAAAAATCTTTGGGAGCTTGTAGATCGGCTATTTTCAAATGGCCAAAATGAGCTGAAGTGGTTCATGTAGTATGTTTTGTAAATCTACAAAGAAATTAGTAACTAAGGTTTTCAAAAAATTGTAGTGGAGTTAGAGTACAATATTTGAAAAAAAAAGAAAAAAAGAAAAGAAATACTCTAGTAAAGTAAAAGCCCTGCTTGAAGCTCCTAAGCCCTCCTCTGGTTAAGGGCTCACCTCTGTGTTGTGCAGTATTTATTTGGTTTCCCAAGTTCAAATCCCGGTTGCAATTACATCTGTCCGTCAGGAGAGGACTGCCCCGCAGATATAACTGCCGCTCTGAGAAATAGGTCTATAGCTTAAACAGTCACGCGTTGTGGAACCGTTTGAACCATTTACAAATGGAACCATTCGTCTATTTGTACACTCTACCTCAGAGTTATGGGCGGTCATTGAAAAGTTTAAGAACCACCGGTATTGTAATTGTATAGCAGACGTGAAGCCCACATGCCAGCTCTGACGGTGTGGCAAAGCGATTCCGGAAACGGTTCCATGTGATGGAACCGATTCCTTCGGTTCCGGATCCCGGCGCTCAGTGGCGTCACAAGGGGATGGGGGGGGGGGAGTGGGACTGAGTTACAAGGGCCCAAGGTGGAGGGGCCTGGAATTATTTTATACTTTAGCTATTGAAAAATAGCACATATACAAGCTCACAGCGTGGCACCGAGTGCCGCGCTGCGAGCTTGTAGATCTGCTATTTTTGAAAAGTCTTGAAAATTTGTGCAAATCTTTGAATATACGGTATGTACTTTTTAAGCGAACATTTGTAACTCAAATTTTGCTTCTGGGGGGTCCCTGGAACTAAATATTTTGATATGGGGGTCCGTGGCCAAATATCATTTTGGGGGTCCTTCACATGAAAATATTTGAGCACCACTGACATAGAAACATGTTTTTCAAAAAACCTTAGAAGGATTTAGAAGACATTATAGAATGTCTCAAAAATATTTAAGGACTTGCACAAATTTTCAAAATTTTTCAAAAATAGCAGATCTACAAGCTCACAGCTGTGAGCTTGTATATCTGCTATTTTTCAATAGTTAAAGCACACAATAATGCGTAATAATGCGTTACCAGTGTAAATGGGTTAAACCTCCCCCTTTGAAGAACATTCATGGGGGGCCCGCAGTGAATCCTTGTACCCAGGGCCCAGAATTTGGTGCGACACCCGTGCAGCTACCGTATCTATCAGGTGGGTGTAGGTGGGGTGTAATTTATTCCTGTTATTTCCACTGATTTAGGTCAATGCCTGAAATCCTGTATGAAACATACTTAACTGTGTGCATGACAGAGAGATTGTTGGACAGAGAGAGTGTGAGACAGTGCACCCACCATGTGTGCACCTACTATGATGTGTATTTTTATGTGCGTAGGTTTGTGTCAATGTATGACGTATACGTATGTGCTGTACTGTATGTGCTCGCGCACGTGTGCGTGTGTGTGTGTGTGTGTGTGTGTGTGTGTGTGTGTGTGTGTGTGTGTGTGTGTGTGTGTGTGTGTGTGGTTTGCAGGCAGTTCCCTTTCATTGGGTCCCTCTCCACTCTACAGGGAGGGGAGAGCATGCTGGTCTCCAGGCAGGAACGACAGAGGGAGGTGCACAAGGAAGAAAAGATACTAATCACACACACAACACCAGTGGTCAAGGACCCCCAGATTCATATTTATTTGGCGGCGCAATTGAACATTGCTTACTAAATGTAAAAGAAGAAAAGGTTAAATAAAGTAATGCAAAGATCATATCCATGTTGGCAGTGACTGTAGTTGGAGCACAGTCCCCAGGAACACTGTCTGCAATGAGCTGTGCGTCAACACACCACTGACTGGAGTCCTTCTGTCCACAGACTTCAATGCAGGCAGCAGCTTTGTGCCGATGGGACTTTGAGGTAATGAAAGCGATACTGTCTAATAATGGTAGCGCTACAGGTCTGAGCAAAGTAGTAGTAGGAGAAGAATAGTAGGATAAGTGCTGAAGAAGAAGTTAATTAATTGCTGCACATCATCATAAACCATATACCACAGGCTATGGCGTCTGGAGCCTGCCTGTGCTGTCCAATCGGGCACCAAAGGGGTCAAACTTGCCATAGCATTTTTTAATGGATTTAGATTGGAGCTTGTGGATTTCATGAACGTGTAGTTTGAGGAGAGTATATACGCCAAACCATAGTTGTGGCTGTATCTGAAGGTGCTGCTTTCCTGACAAAGTACTGTGCTCTCAGGGTAAAAAAGACAACAACAAAAGCCTAACATAAGGGTCTTCAACGGGGGTTCCGGGACCCATAGGTGTCCTCAGAGTTACTACAGGGGGTCCTCCGAATCTTTGTGTGATAGAAACCTTTTTTATATTAACTACCCAAGTGTCCATATTCTGAGAACTTTAGCCAAAAATAGCAGATCTACAATCCCACAATGCCTCGCACCCTGAGGCGTTGTGAGCTTGTAGATCGGCTATTTTTGGCAAAGAGGTTTGGTGTAGAGGGGAAAAAGGGCAGACAAAGTACAGAGTGAAATGTCAAGTTTATTAAGTATTGACGGTTCAAGTGGTTAAATATCTGAAAACACAAATTGACATGAATCCAAATGACACCGATGATTGTGCTGTCAAACAATAAGGAAACTATATATGGAATCTATGAAAAGGTTGTGGGGGTCCCTGCTTCATCTCTCTCTCTCAACTAAGGGGTCCTTGGCCTGACAACGTTGAATACCCCTGGCCTAACATCATCCCTGACTGGTCAAAACCCCAGCTGAGCCAAGGCATTTGTAGTCCAGCCAAGACTTATCTGTATAGCCAACACACTGCTGCCTTTTAGCTCAGCAGGCCCACTGCATGGGCGCTGTCCATGGTGCTGAAATCAGTTCTGCTCACTCTCTACACCAGTGGTTCTCATTTCTCAACATGTGGGTCGGGACCCCCAAGGGGGTAAATTATTTTGGGGGGGGGGGTCCTCAGATGATTAACTTAATGTACAACATTCTTTTCTCTCTCAACAGTAAACAAACCAACAAAGATTAAGCGTACAGAGGGTATCTGCCCGTTTCTAAAGTGACAATGTAAGGACTTTTTAATACCTCTACAAATTAAACATTGGCCAAATTGTCAAATAATAGAGGTAGAAATTGCGTGAGCATGTAGATCGGCTATTTTCACAATAGAACCATGTTAAACTAAATGTAAGGCCTCAACTCTTAATGCTCATGGGGTGTGGGTTCAAATATAAGGTTGAGAACCACTGCTCTACACCAGTGTTTCTCAAACTTTCAAATTTCAAGGTCTCTCCTTAACTCTGACAGTGTACAAATGAAATGCCAGAGTTAACTTGTATGGGTCAATTTAGACCCCCCCTAAAGGAACCCACAGAGTCCACTTTGAGAACCACTGCTCTACACCTTCACAGACACTCCTAGATTCTCTGCTCTCGACTCTCCCTCTCAGTTTCTCTTCCTCTTACTATAAAAAGAGAAGCACAAACAGGTGCTCCGACTCCCACACCGCCGTCCAGCGAGACAATGAATAGGCCTGATTCATTTCCTTTTCACTACTGTATTCCTTCTCGTCCTGTCATCCGATCTATGTATTTAATTTACCCATCTCTGGAGAGGGCCTCGTGGAGACGTTCAATAAAGTGTAAGTGCCTATCAGCCAGGCAGTCACTCCAAGGAGGGCCTCCTCTCACCACTCTCTCACTCTCACTGCAGTGATTCAATGTTGGCAACCAACTCTGGAGTGGTGTGCACTGTGCACGCAGGCTACCTCGGGCACATTGCTGTTTCCCTGCCTCCCCTTCCCCAACTCTGTAACCCTCTGACCCTGCTCTAAGTGTTCTTTCCTCTATTCCCTTATGTTCATTCCGAACCAGGCATAAGCATTTAGAGGGGATGGGGCCCAGAAGGCTACCCTCTGCCTGCTGCATCTATCACTGACAGAATCTCACAGGTCAGCTGAGAGGGAGGGACAATGGACTTATATAGAGCAGCTGTGGTGGGTGGGTGGGTGGGTGTGCGTGCGTGCGTGCGTGCGTGCGCATACTGTATGTGTATGCATGGCCGGTTTGTGTGTGCAATCTGTGCATGCTTATTTACCTTACAGCAGCCTAAATTCTAATCACTAATAGAAAAGGGAAATGACTGAAGAGAACATTGATGGAAATACAGGCAACTTTGTTAAATTGCATCATTTTGAACTCCCGTAACAGAATCAACAGAAAATAATGCTGCTCATTCATGGGCTGTCCAAAGCACAGGCCACACTTTACTGTTAATGTTCTGCCACCAAGACACTACAATACATCATCCTACCACGGCCAGTTAGCAATGAGTACAACTTCTTGGCTTCCATTCAACAAAACATGCCTCCACCTCCCCCTTTCTATCTGCTCTGCTTACTGTAGCTTTCCTCCTTTAACGCTTACATTCAGGCCGGGAACACATTTTAGCTTATGGGAGGGGCTTACAGTACATGTACAGTATGTGGCAACATATTTGTTTTTGTAGGCTAATTATATGACTATAGGTTAAGCCTAAATGGGTTAACTTCAGTCTCCTCTCCTTTCATCTTCTTTCTCTTACAATATCTTCTTTCTCCTCTCCTCTTCCTACACAGGTCTTCTTTCTCCTCCCAAGGAGCATGCAGAATGTGAGTTCCTGAGCTCCGTTTAACCTGAACTGTTAAAGGCTAAATAGCTCCATTACCAATACCTGGTGCCTTAATGCTGAAGCGTCTGACAGGTGTTCAGAATTGCTCAGGTCCTAGTTCTTTGGTCTCCAAGGGGGCTGTCTGCCCAACTGTCTGACTGCTTCTTCAGCTCATTCCACTATACAGTCCAACAGGTGCATTGCTAGTGGATGACCATGTGCAGACTTAAATGTACTGGTTCTGTAGCATGTCCACACATAACCCATGCACACCAGAGGTGCATGAGTGCATATGCACACCAAGGTACAGGGCAGGGCACACAGACACACACACACACACACACACACACACACACACACACACACACACACACACACACACACACACACACACACACACACACACACACACACACACACACACACACACACACACAGTGGCAACACATGGCTTACAGACTGTAAAATGCCTAATCTGCTCTAACATGCACCAGGGACCAGGGGATGATATACCGTAGGCCTCTAGATGTTGCTGTCACTGTTGTGCTCCATTCTTTTCATGGCCAGCTGAACAACAGTGTGAACTGGGTTCCCACAGTGAGCTAGGCTCAGTGAACCATCCAGATGCAGATTATCTTCATTCACTACTCACTGGTCCTGGATTCAACATGCAGCATGTTACAAACAGACAGGCAAGATGGGCTGATGTCTACAGTGGCTTGTGTTAGAAGAACAAAGCTTCCGTGTGTGTCTGTTAGGATCAAATCAGAGAAAGTAGTGGGAGGAACAGACATGAAGACTTTTTATTGCCCACTTTAAAGAAAGGCACTTAATGTACAAAACGATTGCTTTTTACCTCTGCCAAATGCCAATGAGTACAATTACTTTGCCCACCTGTCTGTCTGTCTGTCTGTCTGTCTGTCTGTCTGGGGCATGGCAGAACAGAATAAAAAAGACCTGCACTGTCTTCACTAGCTCAATAAAGGAAAAACGATTAATCACACGCTACATTTCGGTCAAAGACCTTCTTCAGGCATCAGAGCCTGCCTTTGTTCAAATATGAATAACGAGAAAGAGAGGAATTGAACCCCCATTTGCTGATTTCAAGCCAGCCACATAACCATTCGTAGTAAAGCCATTACTCTGCCTTGTCAAGGCAGTCATGGACAGACTTCCACATTTCCTAAGCCGAACAAATAACGCACGCTCCTTCCAACTTGGATTCCAAGACGCAGCTTCAACCATTATAGAAGAACTCCTCTAGTTCCACGACACATGCCTTGATGGTTGCTATCCTCATCAGCACCCTTGTATTCTATATTTGTGTAGCAATATTTACCATCAAACTCATGAACAGGTAAATCTGCCTGAAGAAGGTGTTTGATCTAAACATTACACGTGATTAAACATTAAATGACAGTGTGCAGAACTGATTACAGTAAGATCCTGGCAGAATACTTCGAAAAAAGCTTAGCATGGGCCTACAACTGATTAACCGATTAGCCCTGTAGCATTTCCTAAAGGGGCAAGTGAGAAATCAGGGGTGAAGGTTGTGGTTTACCAGGCAAGGAGTGTGTGTGCAAAGTTTGGCATGGATAGGGGCAACGGTGCCGGAGATAAGAGTAGGGCCAAAAGTGTGACGTGACGTGACGGACAGACGGAGGGACTGATGGAGGGACTGACTGACAGACAGGCAGTGGAGGTTTTCATAGTAACTTGCGACCTGATTGTCGCAATAAAAAAGAAAAAGAAACCATTCATACTGTTGACAGCAAAAGTTGTTGCAAAACCAAGTAACCACTCTCCTATATAGATACCTTTTCCAGGGAAGTGTGCTGGCCTTGCCATAGTGTTCAGGACTGAAGGAGGAAATGAAGCCCTCCTGCAGCCACTGCTAACAGGTGGCCCTGCTGACTGGTTCATTGGTCCTTCACACTGGCCATGACAGATGGGTCATGATCTGACAGTGTGAGAGTGGCAAACGTTTAACCACTTAAACCCTGTTCAAAAGATGTCTAAAACAGACAATCTACAAGCTCACAATAAGTTGTGAACTTGAACACGTCCGGATGTATTTATTTCGCCTATAATGACATGAATGACAAGGTTGGAAGTGGTTAATTTTGACGAGGGCTGAGTGGTTGCAGCCAGGTGACTAGACAAGAGTGAAGCTCATATCCGTTGATATCCTGCTTGCCTATACACCCTTTACATGTGATTCTTTCTGCATGCATAGCTTGTTTTGTCTCTTTATCGCAATCAAATCCAAGTATCTAACAACTAGCCTTCAAGTATCCATCTATTAAAAACGTCTATACATCCATCCCATTCGCCATTCTTATTCAGATTGTTTGTACAGTATACATGTTACTGCACACATAAAACCTTATACAGTAAACAGGTAGAAAGAGATAGGGGTTTGGAGCAGCACTTGCTCTTCCCCTCCCTCTGTTCAGCGCCCATGCTCTTTTCATTTAGCCAAGCAAGTGATGAGTCACATCCTGCCCGTGGCTCATCAATTACCCTGCCATGGCATACAGTGCCAGTGTGGTGCGGGTCACCCCCCCTGAGTTAGCTGCTGCCGACGTGAGGGGCACAGCAGAGCCAGGGAGACACGCTGAGATCACAAAGGGAGGTTGACGGAACCCATGAGAGTGGGAATGGACCACCGGGGAAATGAATGCATAACAGATAAACCAGTGATGATGGAGATGGAGAGGTGGTACATGATAAGGACCTAGATTAGAGCCTGTATGAGTATGAGAAGGGAAAACTGTAGGTAGGCAGTAGGTATGTACAGTGTGTGTTGTGTATATTTACTGTATGTATGTATGTATGTATGTATGTATGTAGGCTATGTATTTTTAGATAGATAGATAGATAGACAGATAGATAGATAGATAGATAGATAGATAGATAGATAGATAGATAGATAGATAGATAGATAGATAGATTCTACATGATGGAGACACACATTAGATCGGTGCAACCGTCAACTCAGTGGGCCAGAGGGAAAGGTGTGACTTCACGTCAGCCTGTCCCTGCAGCAGGCAGGGATATATTTGAGTTTATTAACAGCAGTGACCGTGCAGCTTATATTGGCTGCCAGCTGGAGTGTGAAACAGACAGACTAGAGTGAATGCTTTGCCCTCACTGGTTATCAACACTGCTTGCATGTAAGGTCCGCAAAGCCACAGGTTCTCTTTCATGAAATTGTAATGAGATTCTAGTCAGATCGCGTAGTCTAGCAATATGCACATCAACCATCTTTGTTTCAGGACAGGGCCAAGGGGGATAGTGGACAATAACCTTCTTCATAATGTTTCTGCTCTTGACGGATGTGAACTAAGGTTTTGGAAGATGATGTTTACGCTAAGGAGATGGACAACAAATATGCATAATACAAGATAGGGATGCAAACAGGATTTTGAGCAGCTTAGATGACAATTATGTAGCCTTTGTTTACGATAATTAATGCAGGGAAATCAGATCAAATGTGTAGCACACGCCAGCTCCATATGCATTTTTTTTTTCAGCAGGCCATGCAAAACTAATTTTTTGACAGTACTCCTACAGATTGTATCCAAACATCACGCAAATCGGTACACAGTATCTCGATAGTCATTAAACTAAACGAAAGTCTTTCAGATCTTTCAGATTCCATCCTGATTGGCTAAGATTGGCTTCCAAAGTTCCCATTAGGCAGAGGAAGAAATGCCACTTCAAAATGTTCAAATGAGCCTCATGCTGGTGCTATAACAGGCTGATTTGTGCACAGTCTGTGTAAAACATTTTATGTGCACTCCCTAGACTAGAGGCCAAAGAAAAACCTTTTATAGCGCCACCAGGAGGCTGACATATGCAAAACATTTTTTTTGGATTTCACTCTTTCAGATTTTATTCAAATGTCATGCAAATCAGTACACATGATCTCATGTGATCAAGACGGATCTGTTTGATTTGTTATATTCCATCCTGATTGGCTCAGATTGACATCTAAAGTTTGCAGGGGTGGCCCACTTTGAACAAAATGTCGCAAATCATGAACGCAGCGTCCGATTACGATGAAACTTTGGATGCAAAGCACTACATTGAGGAACAAATGCCACCCTTTCAACATTGCCCAATTTTAGTGCCACCGGGATGCAGACTTTTGTAATTCTTTGATTGTTGCATTCTGAACATTGCTGGCCCGCAATAACCTACCTTACCTGGTGGAGACCTGTGCTCCGAGGAGCACAGGTCTTATTTTATGACGTTTATTCAAGATCTTGAAGACATTCAAATAAAGAGAAAAATGCATATGCAGCTGCAGCGTCCAACATATTTGTTCTTTGTTTTATAGTCGTATTCTGTGATCCGCGCCTAACGAAAGTGTCTGGTGTGTGTTACGTTTTTATTGGATTGGATTGGAATAAGCTTCTTATCATCTTAATTTGCCTTTGTCAGAGAAATGAACAAGGGGACAGCCTGCAATATCCAGTTCAGCCGGCTACCCCTACATCTAGATTTACGACCAAAGGTGATTGGGCCTATGCTGAACCCTTGAGCAGCTTATATGGCTCATTTATACTCTGCTTAACGACCGTGTCGTAGTCTGGCAAAACAGTGTTAGCCTACCGACAGTATGAAGTGTCTTAAAACACATCATAGCTTTTATGGTGTTATTTATTAAAACCAGTTATCGTTCAAGCCTTTTATGACTCAGACCTTGTTTATTTAGTTGTAATGATGATATACCAAATATTTGTTTTGACCGTGTTTGGGGGTGGGAGGTAGGTGGAGAAGGTGATCTCTGTCACTGCAATAATACAGGTTAAGGCCATGGCTACACAGAGCTGGATATTTCTGAAGCTAGACATTTTTTTGTGCTGTTGGGGTTTGCAGCCACACGCAGCTGGATATTTTGGCTGTGAAACTGGATATTTTTTAAACCGAATAAATAAGTGGAGAGATTGAAAAATATCCGATTCACTGGATCGGTGTAGACAGGGAACCCAGATATCTCTGAAGACTTTACTGTGTGTGTGCTTGTTAGACCTACCGTAGATATCTTTGTCGTGTGGACCTAAATATTTTTCTATGTGGATATCTGAAAAACAGGGATATATGAAATATCCAGCTCTGTGTGGACCTAGATATTTTTCTATGTGGATATCTGAAAAACCGGGATATATGAAAAATCCAGCTCTGTGTCAGAGCACCAGAGGACCTGAACAGGAAGAATAGTATACTATGCACCGTGCCATCTTCATGGAGAAACCCCTCACTGTCTGGTGAAAACAAGTTGCCGGCAACTTCATGTGTATCAGAGGTGGCACAAGCTTGTCTACACCCTCCTTAATGAACCAACCGGTAGGGGTCGGCAAACACAGCACAGCAGTGACATGGGACTATGGTACAAGGCACAACGACTACATTAGGAGAAAAGTGGGAAAGTTCTGAAGAAGGGGGAAAAGATTGACAGGAAGCATGGAATACAAGACAAGACAGACACTGAGTCAGATATCCACCACTTTATTCATCAATGACTCAGAAGAAAGGGGAAAGGCTTTGCCCAGACTACTTTATTCTGGTAAGGCTGAGTCATCATCAAGGGCCCATGGGAGGGTTTATAGAATTTGATAACAACTTCTTCATTAGGGAGCTCCACTGATATCTGCACAGTAAAATGCTGTGTGCTCTTCTCAGAGTATGTCTTCTGTGCTGACGGTGCTAGTGTCAGATCTGAGAGGATTATACAGCTATCATCAAGATGGGTGGAGGAGGATGACAATGAAACCTTAAGAGACAAGACCCTAATTTATACAGTACTCCATTGTGCAACCATGTCGAGTGAGTAAAATAACTGATTTGTAACTCGTCATCATTCGTTGTTGTTTGATAGTTGTAAGTAATTAGCCTTGGGAACCAACGGTTTCTGAGCCATGTGGCCCAGAGGTCAGGAGACTATCTCCTGTTTCTGTAGCATGAGGCAGTTTGATATACAAGTACACCCCCTGGACATGACGCTAGCAAGTGACACTAGCAAGTCACACTTAGTCACAGGAACCCCCAATCCAACATTTGATGCTGAGAGCCAAGCAGGGAGGCATTGTGTACCATTTTCTAATCTTTGGTTACGGTATGACTCAGCTGGGGATTGAACCCCCGACATACTTTAAATTATTTGAGAAATAGCGAAAAGCTTGTTCTACAAGCAATCTACAATCTGTAAGTTATAGATCGTCTATTTAAACAAGCGTAAACGATATGGAAATAATGATGGAAATATGACAATACGACAAAGTTTCACCCAGATATGTTTATACAGATAATATAAACAATTCTAAAGATTATGCAAAGACAATTGTGATTAGTTAAATTAATTGTGATCAGGCAATTATGTTGTGATTGTGATAGGCCTAGGAGGATATACAGTATATGATGGAACTTTGGGAAAGGTGTAGTCACTAGGTGGACAGTAGCTGCCTAATACCTTCCCTTCAGATAAGCAAATTGTGTTTATTGCGACCATAGGTCGCAGTTTAGTATGTGAACGGTCACAGCTTGTCCGTATGTATCTCTGTTTGTCTGTCACGCCTGACACTGTGGTTCTATGGGTTTGTCGCTCTGACACTGTGGTTCTATGGGTTTGTCGCTCTGACTCTGACGTCACTGTGATGTCAGGGGAACCACTCTTAACAGATGGGTTTGCCGCTCTGACATCACGCTCTGGCTTCACTGTGATGTCACACTATATATAGTAACAGAATCCCTTCTATGGCCATATATGGAGTTCCCTGATGTCATCAATATTAAGCCCATATCTAACAGGACTTCATATGGGAATGCCCATATATGGAGGCCACATCGGCCACATACCACACTAACGGCTGGTTCTACAGACAGGGATCTCCATGTATGGGCATAAAATGGTATGATGTCAGATGTCATAGACATCATAGGACTTTCACATAACGAATAACTGAGTAAGCATGTTTGGGCTCTCACAGCATATCTCCATATACAGTTATGGATCTCCATATATGGGTACCAGGGGTATTATGGGTAACTGGTCCGATATACATCACTGGCCAGATGGCCAAGAATTGTCGCCCTGAGGCTTCTTACTAGTATATGAAACATTGGAGTATATACAAAATGCAATGGCACACATGTTCTTGTTCATTTATGCAGAGGTGTCCATCTCATGAGGGGAAATCCCTTTTGATCATCAGTATGCAATAGCAGATCTACAAGCTCACAATGCGTCGCATCGCATCGTGACACATCGTGACACATTGTGAGCTTGTAGATCTTTCCTACTTTACCCAAATGTAAATAGTGGATATTGGCTTGCAAAAAAAAAAAAAAAAAAAACATTCAACCCCAACAACCCATACCACACACAAACACCAGTTGCTGAAGCCAGCAATATATCGAAACTGTACTGTGCACAACACTCTTGCTCATCACCTTTGCAAAAATATTAATACTTATATTTATACTGGCCTAAATCTTGAATATAATGTAATTACACAATTAAAACATATTGGCACGTATATTCATAATTGAATTAACCTTGTGTTCAGCAGCATGCAAACATTTCCAAATCTATAAACAGTAAATGTTTGCCACCACCAGTTTCTCCTGAGCTGTGTACAAAGGCTGTGGTGATACTAAAGATACAGGAATCTCTCTGGAATAAAGCCACAGGAACATCCCTGCCTGGGCACTCACTCTGTCCCCTAGGTTTCAAGGTGTCCTCACCGCACCATTACCTTACTCGACACTCTGTGTTGACTAACTGCCACTTTGAGCGCATGTGACGTTCTATTAGCAGGCATAAAGAAGGCCTCTCTCATGAACAAACAGTGGGGGACTTACCATATTTACTACTGCCAGACTTTAATATCTATATCACATGATTTACTAATTGTCGCACACACTGCCCTACTGTACGTAAACAACGCTATTCAATATGAATCCTTTGAACAATTCTCAACCTTTAACATCAACAAGATAAAATGCAGGCCAGATACACCGCAATAGTTCCCATTGCTGTGTCTTTGTGTTCCTGTTGACTCCTCACACCAGTGTTGAGTAAAGTGGATGAATACAGTGTCAGCCACTGCAGCTGCAAAAGGCCACTGTGCTGAAGGGGGAAAAAAGGCTTAGTAATCCTTTGGCAAAGACTAGCACCCCAGACACAAGCACAATGATGATCCATACAGAAGGGGGTGGACAATGTGTACTTTGGGTCACCAGACACTGACACTGTCCTTGTCAATGACAACTGTATTTACTGTATCTGTCATCATGAAGCCATAGTGGTATTTGCATGTGAGGTAGATGGCATATTGATGGTCCTAGGTGCTGATACTGGGCACAGTCAAGAGTGCGACATGTTGCTTTTGGATGGCCGTATCTCCCGGATGGGTTCAGCGTCCATTGCTGGGGATGTGTGGCCAGTCCTGTCAGGGTTGCTGTGTTGTTTAATCAGGTGTGACAGCGGCCCGGTGTGACATTATCACATCCAGATATGTGCGAATTAAATCAGCCATTGGAGGCTTAAGAACAGCAAGGGTCTATTAGGAATGTGCTATGGAAGGTTGATGAGTGCAGACAGGTGTTATTTCAAAGACGGAGAAAACACAAAAAGGCTCCTAGAGAACAATAGAGAAATGAATAACATTTGTTTCTGAATCATTCACTCAAGCACCCTTCATGTGTGTACAACTTGTCAAGTGTGGGTGTAAGCAGTGAATGGTGCTAAACCCACACAGTTTGAGCATAAATAGACCTCAAGTACAGTACTACAGGGCAGGCTGACATAGTGCTTATTATTATTAACAAAATAACTATCATAATAGACAGTAATTTGTGTGAGAAACATGTATAGGCTATTTTGTAAGATGGATTATTTATGTCTTAGACTCTTAATGCATAGGCTAATGTGGATGACAAGTGGACCACAGTGAGACATAGGCTACTGTAAACAAGGGCGTACAGCACACACACCTGCATGTTCCTCCATGCTATGCTGACTGAATCGATTCCGTGTGTGCGTGGCTGCATGGAATTGGAGGTCTTTGCACCCATCACGTGGAAGGCAGAGACATTGATCATAGCACTGTACACAGTACACTCTTCACCATGGGCTGCAGTATTGTCAATGCCTTGCAGTGACCATGCAAGCCATAGCCATAGCCATAGGACCATGACTTGATGAGAGTAAAAAAAAAAAACGAAATCACGGTGGCTCCTGACTGAGTCCTAAATGAGGAAGGCTGGCTGTGCAGCCTGTGCGTGTACCCACTACCCAGTACCCACGGCGAATGTTCTGATCCGATAACAGACCAGATAACGTTGCGTCTAGACATTCACCCTGAGAATGCTGGACCACGCCACATGGTCAAATAAGGGGGAATCGTACAATCCGGCGTTATATGCATTAATGATGATAAATATACGGCCTAAATGCTGATTGTAAAACTGCACTTCTTGCAGTCATAACAACCCAATGGGCTATACATAACACAGGCGTCTTATTTGAGGCTCAATTCTGGAAGGGCGCATCATGCATTCATTCATTCATGTATAACAGATTACAGACATGCTATAGCAGCACAATACTTTCCAATTTGCGTCTCCGTATTCCAATCTCCCATGCAAGCCAGCCTATTTTCCTTCAAACGGTGTGTGTGAAGCATATACGCTGAGTATCCATCGGTGTCCATCCCATTTGGCAGCGATGCCAGCGAAGGATGCCTTTTGGTAACCGCTGCATGCATCGCCAAACGAGCGACAATGAAACATTGCATATTTAGCGTCCCAAAATATCCGGACAGATAAATATTTCGCTTACCTGTGGTGTGCACTAAATCGATGGCAGACTCGGTGAGTATGTTCGGGTCACTTTGAGATCTGCCTCGTTGAAGAGTACAGCAGCCCTCTATTCCATCTGATGTAGCCATGGGGATATGGAGGAGCAGAGGAATTCTGAATCAAATATTGAAAACCCTACAGCAGAGGCAAAACAGGGTCAGAAGGAAGCAGCGAGCAAACTGCTGATTTAATTCGACCTGACAACAGCCGCTCAGAGCATCTACCAGGGAGCCATGGTGGTTGGAGCTGAAATTCCTAGTATGTTTCGGTGCGTGTATGTGTGTGTGCGCGGATGGATGCGAGAGGGAGGGGTGATGCGTGCCCCTGGTGATGATGCCCGTCTGTGTCCGTCCAACAACATGCCCAACAACCACTGATGCACAGAGGCGTAATTTCAGAAAGAAATAGGGGTTGGCAAAAAAAATAAGTTACCATAGACCCACACATTATTTTATAGCGAAGGGGGAAAAAGAAGACGAAGAAAACATAATGTATAAATTGCATACAGTAAAATATGGCATGCACTTATCAGAATTATAACAAGTGTCACATGTAGAGAACCAGGCATCGATTGTGATGAGTTGGATAAAATATGCATAAAATAACTGAATTTATTTGAGGCAAAAATGTGAACACTATTGGTGGCCATTCATTGCCATCCCCTGATGACCCAAATGACGCCCCTATAGCTGTGTCCAGTCGGTGTTAACGTACTAGTCAAAAGACCAGCTACTAAATTGTCTGTCTGCCTGCACCACCATCTATTATGTCGTCAAATTGACAGGATTCACTCCATAGGGGGAGGTGTATAGGTAGACTAGGTCGATGAGTATGACATGCCTGATTGAAATGAGTACCACGACACGACTGTGATAAATGAATCGAGAAATGGTGGTAGCCTAATTGGTCAATTTAGTTATGCATTACGGCCAACAGGCGAGTCCACCGTGTCTAGCCCCCCCCCCCTCCCACACCCACATGCACAACAAATGTATTATTGTGTGTGGTATTATATTATGGTCAGATTAGATATCATTTAATGTGAGAAATTAAAGTGCAAACACATAATAATTATTCAAAAATTATTATAATATATGGTGGTGATGCAGATATTGTCTTTGTGTTACTATGAAAATAAAAAAGGAAAATATATATTTTGAGTCCAGTCATAAATGCACAGTAGTACAACCAACGGTGTCTCCGCAGCCCATTGGTTGACCGGGGCGCGTGACGTTTCAATAAGGAAGTAGACGATTACTGATATCAGTGTAAAAATGGCTGCGTGCAGGTGCAGCTTCCCGGCTCTACTGTTCATTGTTTGTCATTTAACAACAACGCTTGTTGTCGCAGACATTCAAGAAACGGCCCCCGTTGGCGAGACGGACAGCGTTGTGGAGAATAAGCTTGCAGACGAGACGCCAGTAGCCGCCGAAACAAGCCGGCCGACCACCGAATGGATAGCAGCCGAGGCTGAGGAAGCAGCGACTCCCGACGATGCTCCCAGCGACAACAACAAGGCCACCGCTCAACCTGAAGTCACTCCCCTGCCATTCGCACTGCCGACTGAAGACGACTTCCAGGAGGAGTTGGTCATCAGGCCGCTTCATTCTGGGGATGTTTATGCCAGCTTCCAGTTCCGCACCATATGGGACACAGACTTCATGGGGGGAAATAAAGGTGTGTGTGTGAGAGCACTGAGCAGCTAGCTACAGCATTGGTTCTCAAAGTGGGGGTCCGGCCCGCCGTCCGGGGACCCCCAGCGGTCCTTGTGGGAGTTCCAGTTAACATTGATTTTGCTATAAATTAATACCTTCTTAGAAGTTTGCAAAGGAAAATGTACTGGACAGTACAGTTCATTGATACAAGGTCAGCTAAAAGGATAAAGACCACAAGAAAGCTTTTGGGCTTGTTTAAATTGGGGTCCCTTTTTTCGCAATTCATACAATTCAATTAATGGGGTGTCAGAGCTAGAAATGTCATTCATTAAATGGTGGTCTGTAGCCTAATGCATGCCAAACTGGGCGTCATTGAAATTAAAAAGTTTGGGAATCACTGCTAGAGCTGTAAAAATCTTCTCTGATAGGGGACGGCATACCTTTTCAAATGTGGGTCTGCGGGGTTAATACGTGTCAATTTGGGCATCCTTGGCATGAAACATTTTGAGAACCACTGAGCTACAGTAACAATACTGTTGGTTCAGAATTACTTTACTACAACCCATTTATTTTAATTTGGTGCAGTAATGCAGGGGTTGACACTAAGGTCTCAGATGCACTTGCCCTTCCGGCAAGTACAGGTCATGTTCTACTTGCCCAAAGGTCAAGCCCACTTGCCCGAAAAGTAAATCGTCCATTATAAAATGATAGGTAAAGATTTTAATAACTGCTCAATTTAACACTTATTTCTATACTTTCTGGGCCTGTGCGATACAAAATGTCACACCTCAATACCTCCAAATCCAAATACCTACATACTGTAGCTATGGTTAATTATGTCTATGGTTTCACACAGTAGCCACAGTAAAAACAGCACATTATAGGTAAATAGTGCTCTAATTCTACATTTTACAGACCAGAAGACAGATCACACTGGCCATGTTCAGGTGTTTAGACAGATATCTCGTGTTGTCCTTCGTGTCCCCTCTCAAATGAGCACTTGCCCGGTCGGGCAACCTGAAAGCAAACTTACCTGCCCTGACGTTTTATCTACCTGCCGGGGGCAGGTGGGCAAGCCTTAGTGTCAATGCCTGTTTAATGTATAATATACAGTATATCACCCTATTGTGACACTAAAGCTTTGTTGAGGGGTGAACTTGGGGGTTGTTTGGCATCAATGTATGCCTGTGTGCATGAGAGGCCGCGGTGTGACACTGGTCAGAAAGTATATGGGTCGTCGGTACTACCCACGTGACAAGAGCAATACAACACCGCACACACCCAGCAGCTTTTCTGAATGTTAACCACATCATTCCTGAATACCGTTATCAAATAATCTTTGATCATCTGCTCCCTTTTATTTATTCATCCATCACACAATAATAGTAGCTGTTGAATTAATCATCAGCGGTGTCTAAAAATAACGAAATACAACATGTGATTTTTATTTCCTGCAGTCTCCCACTACCGTCTGTTCCCCAAGTCGCTGGGCCAGGTGATCTCCAAGTTTTCAATTCGAGAGCTCCACATCTCCTTCACCCAGGGCTACTGGAGGACTATGCAGTGGGGGCAGCCCTTCCTACCCTCCCCGCCTGGGGCTGAGCTCTGGGTGTGGTTCCAGGACACAGTCACTGAGTGAGTATGGTGTATTCAGTGTATCGAAAGAACCTGTTGGGCTGAACAATTAACAACTTAAACCCTATATACCGGTACTTAGCTTACTGGGGTCCACCAGGGTTCTAGTCTTGGGTCAATTTCTGGTTTACCCCGCCTTGACTAGAATTCATATTTTACATTACTGTAGACAAATTTCCAAAGCATACCATTTTTTCTTTTACAAGTTGGGAAGCCATTAGTTTCCTTTCATTTCACCAGCCGATATTGTCTCAACAAAGATGTTGGTATATCATGTCTATTTTTGAACATTGTACTCTTCTTACCTGTAGTGTGGATGGTGCATGGGAGGAGCTGACCAATGTTCTCTCAGGGATCTTCTGTGCCTCACTCAACTTCATTGACTCCACCAACACCGTTCAGCCTAGCGCCTCCTTCAAACCACTAGGTGTAGGAAATGGTAAGCTCCAAGGCCACATACATCTGACACGTCACAAAAGATCCCTTTCCATAAACCAGTCCCCACCCCCTACCCCTCTCCTTGACACATACATGCAGGGTTTCCGGCAGCACTTTATAAGCCAGGCGATGCGTGCGCCTGTCCTGAAATCTTTACCGTCTGGCCAAGACGCATAGCGAAAAGCCCTAAACGTCACCAGTGCATGCTTGTTTTCATCACACACACACACACATGTCCAGTGCAGCCCACCGTCACAGGAGAGTGTTCACCGGGGCTTTAACGGTGCGCGGAAAATATATATAGATTTCTTTTAAAACCACTATAGTATATTTTGTGATTTGGGACTATACTGTAGATGGACGTCACATTTCGCCTACACTACGCTGCGCTGTGCCGCCGCCCGCAAGCATGCTTCTCCTCACGGAGGAGAGGGTGGCTAGGCACAATGCAGCCCTGAGCCTTTCCTCCACGGTAGAAATCCTGGCCGTTACCCGCGACTCACGTAGAAAAACTTTTTAACTATTTAACTCCAGCACAGGAGGGATGTGTTGTGTTGTGAACTTGTGTAGGCTACACTGCAAGAGAAGCACGCACCACTCCGTGAGTTAGTTTCACAGGACTTTGTGCGGGTGCTCTGCTTAATAAAGCCTTCCGTGTGAAAAGCTTGACTATTTACATTTGTTTAATGTGTAAGATTAAAAATAGCAGCGCCAATACGCTACCGACGATAGTATAACGTCCGATCACTGGTCATCATCAGCAAGCTAGGTACCTGTTACCGCGGTCTATAGGCTTCAAAATAAGAGCCGGTCGGTGGACTTCAAAACACAATAAGAGCGTAGAGGTACTTAAATGTAAAGTAGCCTATAAACAAGCTCTCAGCGTTTAGCTGTGTGATGCTGTTAGCTTGTAGATCAGCTATTTTCAAATAGCAGATGTACAGGGTTAAAGTAGCTAAACTGGTTTTGCTACACAATGTTGAATAAATGTGAATAATGATAGCATAATGTAGTTGTATTTTCCTTTTTCACACCAACTCATTAATGGGGCAAAAATAAGAATTAATAATACAAATTAATTAAAAAAGTCATATTAATTAAGCTAATTAATTAATTAATTAATTAAGCAAGGTTTTCCGGTGTGCATGCTTTTGAGTCCCCCCTGGCCAAGTTATTTTTCCTGCAGGAAACCCTGACATGTGATTGTTAGTTTACACACACACATACAATATTGTAAAGTGTTTACCCATACAGATAAAAGATGCTTTTAAAATAAACATTATTATTAATAAATATAAATGTATAGTAAGCTGACTAAGCTCCCTTTCGCAAAGCACACATTGCATGATGTTTATATAGTACATATATTTTGTGGGATTTTCCATTCAGTCACAGATCACAGCTTCCTTCGCTATGCCACCCTGCCACGTGAGATTGTCTGCACTGAAAATCTGACCCCTTGGAAGAAACTCTTGCCATGTGGCACCAAGGTATATATACTGTGTGTGTGTGTGTGTGTGTGTGTGTGTGTGTGTGTGTGTGTGTGTGTGTGTGTGTGTGTGTGTGTGTGTGTGTGTGTGTGTGTGTGTGTGTGTGTGTGTGTGTGTGTGTGTGTGTGTGTGTGTGTGTGTGTGTGTGTGTGTGTCGTCTAATCAGGAGAGAATCTATTTATCGGCTTACATGTTATATTGTTACAATGGGTCCAATTGGGTCCGACCTGTCACCTGGCATTATCTCAAAATCCAATCCAGACCTGAACCGTTGTCCGCCCTGTTACCGGTGATTACATAGCTTACAGACTATTAAAAACTGCTTTATTTTTTCAACTTGCCTTGTATTGAACACAATACACAACATTCTGCAGCAGCAGTGCCTCACATTATGGCAGAAAGAAGCGCCTAAAAACCTGAGCAGCCTATTTGGCAGAATCAATCCCAACTACCGTAATTGCTGGACTATAAGCCGCACATGAATATAAGCCGCACCAGCTAAATTTAGGGGAAAAAACAAACGTTTACATATATAAACCGCACCTGACTATAAGCCGCAGGTGTCCTTCCTGCTTCCCGCTAGAGTGCCCCTGGTGGCCGTTAGCTGTATCAATCTATTATAAATCCTTGTTAAAGACCATTGTAAAACTAACTAACTGGCCGTTAGCTGTACAAATCTTTATATAAGCCGCACCGTTGTATAAGCCGCAGGGTTCAAAACATGGGGAAAAAGCCGCGGCTTATAGTCCGGCAATTACGGGTATGTTACAGTATTTACCAAGATATTTACTCGATATATGACGATAATTTATGTATTGAAAATGAATCGAAATGACAAGTCGTATCACAATGCTATTTTATTATGTTACTCCCGCACATGCGCACGTCCAAGGGAGGCCACAAGGAGGTTGTTGTTTTTCTGTGCATTCCACGCAGGCATGCTTCCGACAGGGAAGAATTGAGCCGACAAACGAGTTGACAGTGAGAAAAAAGTCTGGTAGGATGTTGCATTGTAGAGTCTAGTCTGCATTACCTTTCGTTTCCCCCTCTGTCCGGTAAAAAGATGGCCAACAATGCGTTCAAGAAATAACGAGTGCAGTTGGGGTGACATGCAAGCCTTTTCAGTGGTGAAAAACATTGGATTTAAACATGTAATCTGCTTTCCTAGAACCACATTACAAAGTGCCAAGCAGAACGCATTTGAGCACAAGCCTGCGAAAATGAAGGCAGCCTTGCCTTCATTTTCGCAGGCCCTGCACTTAAAATGTGTTGATGCCACTTTAGACAATTTTTCTTCAAGGCAAGGCTCTCTTCTAAAACATTCATCTGGGAGCACTTGAGGGTAGAGTGATTCTTCAGAGATGAGCATAGCTTTTTATCCAAAGTTGAATTTTCAACTCTAGATGGCCAGATAAACAAACAAGTGTGCATGGCTTATTTCAGAATAGACAATTCGGTGTCTCGTTGCAATGCTGCTGTTTATAGCATGGTGGTGTAAATAAGTGTCACTCCCATTGAAAACAATTCAAAATGTATGCTGCACTCAAGGGAAAAAAAACGAAGCCCCTCACAGTGAGTGAGAGTCATAGTCTTTAAAGCCATCAGACTCACATGGCGTTCGAACCATCTATTAAAAATGCACTGTTCATTCTTCTCCCTCATCCAGGCTGGTCTGGCTGTCCTGATGAAGTCAGAGAAACTCTTCCATAGTAGCTTCCACTCGCAAGCCGTGCACATCAGACCTGTATGTCAGGACTGGCAGTGCAAAAGCACATCCTGGGAGCTCCGGCAGACACTGAACGTGGTCTTCGATTTGCACACCTCAGGACAGGGCAAGCGAGGTGAGAGAAGGCACTGGAGGAACTCTTCTGGTGTAATCTTTCAGTAATGTAATATAGAATTGTAGTGTCCACATTCAGCAGTATTGATTCAGGATAGTCTTATATTTGTAGTGTGGGTTATACACATGTTTTACTTCTTTGACTTTGAATGTATGTCTTCGTTTTATCAGAGTGGTCTCTGTTCAAGATGTTCTCTCGGACATTGACAGACGCCTGCCCACTGGCCTCCTCCAGTAAAGTCTACATCGACATCACAGACAACCCACAGGTTAGTGGTGACTGAACTCCCCTGATACTGTGCTGTCGTCATCCTCTCAATGTGATTTTAGGGCCAAATCTGTAGGAGCAGTGTCCAAAAATGTGTTTTGCAAGAATCGGCCTCATGGTGGCTCTAGAAGAGGGCCATGTGAGAAATGAGGGGTGAAGGCAGCCAAGGAGAGTGTGTGCAAAGTTTGGCATCGATCGGGGCAACGGTGGTGGAGATATGAGTAGGGCAAAAGTGTGACGTGTGACAGACAGACTGACAGACGGTGGAGGTTTTGATAGTAACTGCGACCTGGCGGTCGCAAACAATTTCACTTTATCATCATTGTATAATAGGCAAATATGGATACAAATAAAACAAATTCCCATTGTCCAAAAGAAATTAATTTAAGTTATATGCAATGGATATCTAACAATTCTCTGGAAAAATATTGATTTTAGAACCACAATTTGCAAGAGCTTTGGTATGAGCATGTTCTTAGTTGTAATGCTGTGTATGGGCTGCAGGGGGAGCAGTTTGACCTGACCCCGGCCACTCCCCTGCTGAGCCAGGCTGTAGTGCTGGGTGACAGGAGGACCTATGCAGTCTACGACCTGACCCAGGCATCCACCTTTGGCTCCCTGCGCTCACTCAACATGCTGCTGCGTTGGAAATTCACTGATGGTGAGTAAAATATGGCCAGTATTTCTGTTCTGTATTTGAAATACATGTTTCAATGTTATGTTAGGTTTATTTCAGATACCTGAATAGAAAATATCCATCTAGTTAGACTAACAAGATGCTTCTGAAAGTATTTTCCAAATGCACAAAATTCTTTGGATAGCAAGCAAATGTAAGACTACTATACCTTAAAACATCAACATGCTCCCATGTTATCCTTTAACATGCCTATAAATCTAGCTTTAAATAATCACTGCACACTGCGCACCTAGTACACAGATGCATATAGATCATAATTCCACAAGTGGACGAGGGAACCATGCACACTGCACCTTCAATGTAATAATGTACATTATATCTTATAATCTATAATATACACTTTGCCATTTTTCGTACTATAGTTGCTCTTTTTCTTTGTTATTGTTGTTCTCACTACTTACGTTTGCTTGTCTCATGTCTATGTAACAATTTGAATCTTGAATAATAATAACTAGTAAGACGCCTCAGGGCGACATCGTGCCATGTCTTGGCCATCTGGCCAGTGATGTATATCGGACTAGTTACCCATATATGGAGACCCCTGGTACCCATATATGGAGATCCATATACTGTATATGGAGATATGCTGTGAGAGCAAGAACATTCTTACTCCGTTATTCGTTATGTGAAAGTCCTATGACGTCTATGACATCTGACATCATACATACAGTCCCTTTTATGCCAATACATTGAGGTCCCTGTCTGTAGAACCAGCCACACAGATATGGGCTGTTTTGGCCATATATGGATTCTGTTAATGTGGTATGTGCATGTGGCCGGTGTGGCCTCCCATATGAAGTCCTGTTAGATATGGGCTTAATATTGATGACATCAGGGATCTCCATGTATGGGCATAAAAGGGATTATGTTAGTGTGGTTCCCCTGACATAACAGTGAAGTCAGAGTGTGATGTCAGAGCGGCAAACCCATTCTGTTTGAGTGGTTCCCCTGACACTCAGTGATGTCACAGTGATGTGTCAGGTGAACCACAGTGTCAGGCGTTATAGACAGAGATACGGACAAGCTGTGACCGTTCACATACTAAACTGCGACCTACGGTCGCAATAATAATCTTTATTGTCCCCTTCTTCAAAGACAAAATATGAGGTCCCCACTGTACACAGAAACCCATCCTATCGACGGGGCGGGGCAGTTCGTTAAGTGCAGCAATGGCCGAGGCGAGAAGACAAAACTCCTGTTACTTAAAACTAACCTTTTTCCACTTCAGAGTTCTGTATCTTCGCCCCGATGGCATGAGGTCGAAGTAGCGATACAGGGGACGATCAGTCATCAGTGTCATTTGTTATTGAAAGTGCTAAGCGTGTGATGGCCTTATTGTTCATATCAGCAACTGTGGGTGTGGGAAGTCACGATGATCTTGGAAGCAATACGGATAATACTGTAAAGTTTGTTTCTGCAAGGCATGCACAGTATAGTAACAATACAACAGAACAGGTTGAATAATACTTAATGTCTCATCTCCACCGTCCCGTGCAGGGGACATGCTGCGCCCCCTCCTCCACGCTGAACGCTATGTGGCCGGCTATGGGCTGCAGACGGGGGAGATCCACACTCTGATGTACAACCACCACCCTTACAGGGCCTTCCCTGTGCTGCTGCTGGACACCGTGCCCTGGTACCTCCGCCTCTACATCCACACGCTGACCGTCACCAGCAAAGGCAAAGACAACAAGCCCAGTGAGTGTTTCCAGTAAACCCAACATAACCTGCACAGGCATGCTCATATAATATAGTAAAACACAGTGAAATACCCAGTGTTAATCTAACTCTCAGATTGTTAAGATGTAACCAAATGTATCCATAAGGTTACATTTTGTGCAATTCTGTAGTTACAAATGGATAAATGAACACAGAGGATTTTCTATAATACATGTGTTTGTTTTTGGAAATGAGGAAATTTGTGTGCACTTTCAAATTTTAACCACAAGGAGGAGTACATGAACCGTGTTAGTGTAAAGCTTTGTTTCCCTTGCCTAGTGAAACACCATGTCTGTCTGTCTTTCACTCTCTCTCTCTTCTGTTAATCCATTTTAAAACGAATAATGATGATGGTATAACAACAACATTCATTACTATGAGATGGTGGCATGGCAGTATGGACTGAAGTCATTATTGTACAGCACTTTTTCAAAACCATTACAAAGTACTGTCTAATATAGTATTAAATGGACATCAATTGTGTACCAGGCTACATCCATTACCAGCCGTCTAAGGACCGTCTGAGACCACACCTCCTGGAGATGCTGATCCAGCTGCCTCCTAACTCTGTCACAGAGGTCACTGTGGAGTTTGAAAGGGCTCTGCTGAAGTGGACTGAATACACCCCTGACCCCAACCACGGATTCTATGTCGGGTGTGTGTCTACATTTTATATATACATGTGTATGTATGTGTATATATATATATATATATATATATATATATATATATATATATATATATATATATATATATATATATATATATAGTTCAGCTGTTCTGCTAAAAATGTGAAAATAGATGAAATAAACTACGATTTTTGGTGTCCCATGAATACATTTGGGCTAATTATTGACTATTTAAATGGGTAGACATCTGTTGTGGCCTATCCTGTTCGTTGTGCATTTTGGCCGTGTACAACTGAATAATTTTTAACGGCTTTAGAAATTAAATGGAAAACATACATTGAGTCTTTAAATCTGAATGTCTAATCATGTTTAAGATGTAGTAATTTTAGGTACCATTTTAAAATTACAAGAATAATGACTGAAAGCTGTCCGTTTCTCACTCAGGTCCTCTGTCATCAGCGCTCTTGTGCCCAGTGTTGTTGCTATGGATACAAACGCCACTCAGGAACGCCCGCTCTTCAGCAGCTTGTAAGAATAGCTGTACATTGTTGACACACTGTTGTCTACACATTCCAAATGTTGTTATTCACTATTGAGAATGTCTTTCTCCTCTTAAATAGTTTTTTTTAACTCATTCGCTGCATTTTTAAAATCTCTTTGAAGTTCCAGGATGCCACAAATCTCCATAGACTTCCATGTTAGTGCATAGTGCACGGATATTGCACGCCCATGCCTAGATGTGTGCACGCTGTTCACAGCTTTCAAACAAAAAAAATCCGCTTGGAAATCCGTTCAGGCATTCATGAGATAGCAGCCATTATGTTTTCATCATATGTAAAGCTGCCATGTTTGACAGATGGGGTTGGTATGGGGGTTAAACATGCAATTTTTGCCTAGTAGTTAGAAGGTTTCCAAAAATGGCTCAAAACTCTGGGAAACTCGGGCCTGGCATCCTGGACATATGGGATAACTTGGGGAAACTCGTGGTAAAGCGGTCAGTGATTTAATGATGTAATTAAATCGGTGTGTTTCAATTGGGCCTTTTGACTCAGTGGCTTTCAGCTTTCAGGAAGAATCCAAAAATACACAGGGAAGACATATTTGCATATTATAACCACACCTGGGGGTCTATTAGAGTTATGTTATCTCCATAGACACATACAAAACTTACTTACCACCAGTATCTACTGTCTACACATTCCAAATGTTGTGTGAATCACTATTGAGAATGTTTCAACAGCGTGTTGAACCCTTGCTGCTCCCTCACACTCTGCTTCTCCTCCATCATGTTCCTTCACAGTTTCCCCTGTAAAGAAGAGTCCAGCTACTTCATGCGTGTCTACACAGAGCCTCTGTTGGTCAACCTTCCCACTCCAGACTTTAGCATGCCTTACAACGTCATCTGCCTCACCTGCACTGTGGTGGCCGTAGGATATGGCTCCCTTTACAACCTGCTTACTCGTACTTTCCAGGTCGAGGAGCCCAGTCCAGGTCTAGCCAAACGAATAGCCAACTTCATCCGCAGAATGAGGGGAGTACCACCAATCTGAAACAAAGAAAAACATGCAAACCAGACCCCGACCCCCATTTTCTAAGGAGGTTAGCCATTTGGCTAATGCACTGGTCAATTCTAAAATTCAGGGAATAACTGTTTTGTGCACTGGGAAGTTTTTAAGAAAAAAACTTTTAAATCCAAACTTTCTTTTCTTTTTAAAAGAAGACACGGAAATTTATTTTGAACTGGATGGAAATGGATTTAGCACATTTCCCCGCCTCTTTGTAGGGAAGAAGTATCGATACTGCTGATTATGTGGACTGAAGGATAAGGGCTCTACTGTTGGAAGTGGATGGACCCAAAGCTTTGTTCTTTTTTGCAATGGGGGCGATATTAGAAGAACACAAAACCTCAATGCTGGTTGAATGTTTTTTGTTTAGTTTGTTTGTGTCATCAATATTGTTCAGTATCTGCTTTTGAAGCCATAACTCTACTATAGCCATAATTTCCTTGATGCCATTTCTTTGCTGGTTATTGGTAGTAGTTAGCCAAACTCAGCCTGAATTCGCCGAAACAAAAAACTTAAAGGGGTGTGGCTAGCGATTCAGGGTCTGGAACTAGGCTAGGTAGTAGTAGTAAAAAACAAACAAATCATGTAAAAAGAAGGAGAGAGAAAAGAAAGTCATTATACGTATGTTTTATTTGCACTTTGGGTAATTGAAATAGGAACAGTAAATAAGTCAATAAGGAAATGAAAATGCTAGACATGAAATAAATACAAGGTTTCAGGAGTTTCCTGAAATTTTATTGATTGAAAATGAAATCTCATACAGCTAAAACACAAGAATAATTTGGTAGAGGTATTTGTTTTTTTTCTCCATCTTGAATACATAACTGCTTGTTTCTTGCACTGTGCTTGTCATAGTGTAACTTTTCCAATTGGCAAGATATCTACAGTTGATTAGAAATGAATGGTGTCCTTTTTGACTTAAAATTGCATGGCGAAACTCAAAGTCACTCTTGGCACACATACAAACTCAAAGCAGATTTTGCCACTATATCACAAAACCTAGTTTGGTTTGAAGGTTTAAAAGAACAATGTCATACTGGGTTTTGTGGTGTTCTGTATTGGCATAATCGGCATTGTTTGCATTTACAGGCTAAAAGAGTGACTTACTGTACAATGTAAGCCAATGAGGACATCATTTTTGGATTATACATCAATGGTGCAAAGGAGCTATGTAAGGGATAAATACTGGCTCCGCGGGGGTGTCCATATATAACATCCCGACGGACTGATAACTTCTTTTTATAACGTCTTTTATAGAGCGGAGCGGTCTGTTATCCAGAAATAACAGACCGCTGATTTCAGCAACTGACCAATCAGAATCAAGCATTCAAACAAGCCGGGTAATATAGGTCTTTATCTTACTGTTGGACTTGTTGAAATCATGACTAACTGCATAACCCTTCCCATACCAATACCAAAGTGTCCTTGTGCTTTAAGCACTTTATGCAGGTCCTCCTAAATCGTCGACAGCAAGGGCTTGAACATATTTGACTTTTAAGCTGTGTTACAGGATAGCCAGTAATACCTTTTGATAATCACACTAAAGCATGACCTCAAGGGAATTATTGCTTCACTGGACAATGGTCCCTGACAAATGTTAATGTCACAGTACATAATAATAAAATACCATATATTTATTGTGAAATAACAAAAGAGCATACACCTCAGCAACCTTTGCATTATGGGAGGTACTGTATTTGTGGGGTTTGAATTGCTTCGTCGAAGATGCCCAGTGCATACAAAAAGGTATCTAATTATCCACAATTATTAAAACATTTTTGACACTTGAGCCTATTTATGAATGCATGATTGAATGTGGAGATTGGCAAAATGTCTCCTTAACAAACTGCCTTTTATTGTTTTGCTTGTATCTGGTTGTTTACTGATTTGCTCATTGTTCAGTTTGATGCAGTTTCAGCATGTGTTGTGGCCACTTCTCACCTAGTTCTGTTTTCAGAATTCAGAAGCAGTGTGTGAAGATTGCCATGAATTTCTGTTAACCAAAACTCCATAAAACTTTATTTCATTGCTATTAAATTATTAACCACTCTGAGAATGTGTTAAGAGCTGTGGGGAAACTGGAGTATTATTGGATTTTCAATAAACGGCTTTATTTAAAATAAACTCAAAAAGCAAAATTGATAGTTGTAGTTTTGTTAATAGAATTGTACAAAAGAACATGAATATATTGTATGTGAGACTATAGTGTCGTTGAAAGTCACATTGGCAATGCCAGAATTAGTAGTACACATGCTAAATACCCCAAAAACTCAAATCCAATATGAATTTGGATTTATAAATACATTCAAATTATAGGCTCATGTCTGGGCATATTTAATGGATAACATAAAGGAACAAAATATTACACATTTCCTTGCACTGTTTCTGAAATGCAGAAGAGTTGAAATCTGTATTACTGTCCCTGAGTGTGTGTAAATAAACTTGGCCCCACTTCTGGCAGACCTAGAGGCGGACAAACACAGAAGTCTCTGTCTTTGGCTAGTCAGCGATTTCTCCTCTTGCACATGTACAGTGCTACCGTGGAATGGAAGAAAAACTATTTGGGGGGGAAAACCTTCTGCATTCCACATCAATGATGGTCTAGTTAGCTGCAAACTATGTTTTCGCTACAGGCAAGTAGGTATGCCCAGACAGGAAACAGCATAACAGCACATTTCAGAATCTATTTGGTTTTAAATATAGTCATTATATTACAGGAAACAGCATAACGGCACATTTCAGAATCTATTTGGTGGTTAGATATAGTCAATAGATGATTAAGTTCACCCGCAATTCATAACAATAAAATGCCATGTATACATTTTTAACCATATAAGGTAGACTCAAATTTGTCACTGAAAAGGAATGCAAGATATTGTGAATAGCTACCTATAATTATTTTGTCCTACAAGTAGAGGACATTTATAGATGTGTGAGGAAATGGTGCAAAAATGTTGAAACATGAGGACAGCACAATTCTTTGTTTGGCCACATCTAAAAACAGCCTGGTTTGCTTCCAATTTTCACTTTGCATTCTTGGCCCATTTCATCATTTGTTTTTGCAGCAAAGCTCCTGCCCAAAAAATCCCATATGAGGCAGCTGTGAAGCTGAAAACCTCTTAACAACAAAGTCATAAATACACCAGGAAATCTATAGGTCCTACAAACAATTTTATTACTTGAAGTACAAACAAGAAATACAAAACGCCCAGTACCAAAACTGCACACAGTACATTTCCAATCAAAGTTCAAGATTATGCTGTCACTGTTTGGCTGTGCTGTCCACTGTTTTTGTGTCACAGCGTTCACTCTTACCCACTGGACTTTTAAAAGTGTTGTATTGAAATGTTAGTAAGATACATAATGTGTCTTTTTCCCCACTTGTCCTATCCTCCATAAATGATGACAAATGCTCACTTATGATCAGTGGAGGACAGAATAAAGCATATCTATGTCAGTCAGTGCTGATCGTCCAATCAGCAAGGCTCGCTGCAGGCATGACCACAGGTTGTCCGGCAGCACTTCTGTTCCCCAGGACATTGACCATCATGGTAGCAGTACTCGGCACACATGGGCGTCCCCTGGGGTTGTGCGCACTTACCTCGCTTCACTAAAGACAAGACAAGCAAGAGGCACGGTGTCTGTTACAAGATCTCAAGATTTTCGCATTTTTACGTTGCTTTATGGTCAGAAACCTTGTATCTCCATATTTCATAGTTTTATGTTTTTTTCATGAATGAACGCAATATTTTAAACTTGGTCGTATGACAGTGTCACGATGTAAAAGTAGCAAAAACAACCAATCTACAAGCTCACTATGAGTCGTGATGCGATGAGTGCTGTGAGCTTGCAGATCTGCTATTTTCTTTTCTTTCTTTTTCTGCCTTTTATTGATAGATGTACAGTAGACTGATGGGGAGAGAGATGGGGGGTGACACACAGTAAAGGATGTCGGGATCAGCAACAAGCTGTCAGGCTGGATTACCAGCCGAGGTGCCCAGATGGCTGCGCCAGCCATCCGGGCCCAGATCTGCTATTTTTGAAAAATGATCTCCTATAACCATATGCCCAAAATAAGGACGCCAAGTTGGAATTAGTTAAGTCTGTCTGTGGGTTTTATAAAGTATTAACAAACAAGTAATAACTACATTGAATCCATTAGAACACAGGTTAGCGTTTCCATTTCTTGAAAAGTAACAGTTTTGAACATACCGTACAAGGTTTCCGCCCATCAGCAACAATAGCCATTTCTCTAGTTAACCAACAGCACATTTGTTTTGCATAGAAACAAAAGGTCTCTCATTGCAGCAGATATTAGAGACGTGCAACATTCTTGCTGTCAATTTGGCCCAAATCCAACCTTTGTATGGTGCGATGCACTGATGTCCACATCCATTGTGGCAGCATTTCTCATCACTGGGGCAATCACTATCATCAGAGCAGTACTCAGCACACATCCCAGAGCCCCAGTGTCTGCGGGGACACACTCCTGGCTTTGCTTGAGGAGAAAAGAAATGCCCAAATCATCATAAATGTGTGAATTTGAAACGGAAGCAAAAGCAGATATAGAGTGGACAAATAGCTTGACTGAATCATTGCAACCTTTTCTGTTGCCCTTCAAAGAAAGCAAAGCCAAGGCGAAGCACATTTGACAAGCCTTATGGGCTTAACCTCTATGACTGGTATCATTGGCCCAGAGATTTTGAGGTGTCAAACACCTGACAATGAGAAAACATTTTACAGAACTTACAGAAAGCAGGAGGCACACAGACCGCTCCACAGTCAAAGGTACAACACTTGTGGTCCTCAGGACAGTCCTCATCACAATCACACCCCTTCTTTGATGGGATCACATTCATACGTCTAGGACAATGACCTGGTTTGGGGAGAATCACTGGTACAGAGGCAGAAAGAGAGAAAATGAGAGAGTAGCACGACAAGCAAAGCTAAACTTGGATCATGTTCAGTTCTGTATTAATGATGAACATTGGTAAGCTGTAGAAGTAGGCTACATTTAATGTCATACAATGCAAAGCCAAACAAATCAGCAAACTAAAACAATAGACTCACCATATTAATGCAACCGTTATAAAGTTTGTATTTTCATTAGGAGTTATGCATGCTAGTAACTTACCTGTTGAATTGCCATCAGCTTCTGCAGTGAAAACTATATTCAAACATGCAAAACCACATAGTGCAAAAATCAATGCACAAACTGCAGAGGAATGCATCTCCATTGCAGGCTTTACTTCCAACTGAAGAATACTTGTCTTTGGACAAATGCTCCAATACAACATGCAGAGTGGGCAATGCACAAAATACTGGGTCCCTGTGCCTGTCAAGTTGCATTCAACTACTGTTGGTTGTTGATCAGCAAATGCCCAGCAAATGTGCTGCTTGGAATTGTGAACCCCAGGGGAGGATATGGTTCATTACTGTTTTTTTCTTTTCTTTGTGTCTTTGTGTTTTTACTTTCCAAACATTTTTTCTTCCTATCAACATTGCCATTTTAAAAGCAAAGCTCTTACGGAAACATCACAGGAACCACTTAGTAATTTGTATTGTAACACCATTTTGTCAAATGTTGAGGTGAAATGTTATTTGTAATGAAACTCATGTAATATCCTGGATCCCCAGATATCAGTAGAGTACACCATACTGTATCTGAAAACTCAAGTAACAGAGGTAATTTGTAAGAGAGAGAGAAAAGGAACATCCACTCATTGTATACTTGCATTTCAAGATGCTCCGCACAGCGATACTGCAGTTAATGATGGATGACGAATGGTTTATTTTCAAATGCATAATTATGTATAGTTAGTTACCATTATTGACTAAATGGATAGTTGTCAAATGTCAATAATTAAGTTGGAATGATGGAACTAAATTCAGAAAGCACATATTTCATCTACAAGTGACAGTAGGCAATTGCCATAAAAAAGCTTATTAAATCAGGCCTTGAAACCCCACACAAAAATAAGGAGTTAGCAATGTTTAGCAAAAAATAATTGTATAACACATATAATTGTGTTATACAGGCTGTTACATACCTTTTATAGCCCGCCCGCTATTGCCATCTAGTGTTATCTTCAAGTGGTACAGTAGCTCTCTAGCACTGGTCACAGTAGTCATGTGTGGTATAAAGAGCATCATGGACTCACATTCAGGGCTTTCGCACGAAATTCTAGGCCCTGGGTACAAGGATTCACTTCAATTATTGTGTGCTTTAACTGTTGAAAAATAGCTCACAGCGCTGCGAGATTGTAGATCTGCTATTTTTTTTAAATAGTGAAAAATTGGAATTTTTCAAATCCTTCTAAGTTTTTTTTTTAAAACCTATGTTTGTATGTCAGTGGTGCTAAAACTTTTTCACTTGAAGGACCCCCAAAATGTTATGTATTTGTCCACGTGCCCCCATCTCAAAATATTTAGTTCCAGGGACCCCCCAGAAGCAAAATTTGAGTTACAAATGTTCGCTTAAAAAAGATTTGCACACATTTTCACGACTTTTCAAAAATAGCAGAGTGCGTGCCGCACTGCAAGCTTGTAGATTTGCTATTTTTCAATAGCTAAAGTATAAAATAATTCCAGGCCCCTCCACCTTGGGCCCTAGTAACTCAGTCCCACTTCCCCCCCATTGTGACGCCCCTACTCACATAACAGCATTCCTTTAAGCTTTAGACACATTACTTTGACTTCTCCAAGGTAAAATCAGGTGAAACAGAGAAGTGACTGACCCTTTCAAAAACTCTCCTGGTGTACTAGGAGTAGGACACTTGTTTAACCACAACATGGCAGCCTCAAACAGAACACCCTCTCCTCCTTGGTCACATTGAGATCGTCACTAGTGGCAAGAATCTCTGACAGTTTGTCCACACAGAGAGAGGAACTCTTCCTAGGGACATGATAAATACAGTCAATTAACATAGATTTTACATGTAGATTGGGGTCTCAGAGATAGAAATACCATTAAATGGGGGTCCACAGCCTAATGCATGTCAAACCGTAAAAATCTTCTTTTATGGGGGTCCCTGACTTATCTTTTCAACTGGGGGTCTGTGGGCTAATAAGTGTCAATTTGGGGGTCCTTGACATGAAAAGGTTTGAGAACCACTGGTTTAGGTTACCCATGCAATACTGGGTTTGGTCAGTTTGTTTAAAAAACAAAATAATATTTGGATTTTATTATTCGCTTAGTACATTTTCAGGAATAGAAAGACTACGGTTTCTATTAACTTCAATTCCCCATCAATGATGTCACTGGTAGACAGATTTCTGAACTGCCAAAAGCCCTTATGAGACTCAGGCAGAGTAGGATGAAAATGTGCTATTTTATCATGAACATTAGTGAGGACCAATTATATGAAGATAGGTTGAAAAGTGGTGAAGTCGTCCTTTAAGTAAAAGTATCAAAAGCAAAAATAAAACCTCTTGGACTTTTTTTTTTAAACAAGATTTATTTCAACTCTCATCAACAACTCTCAATAATTTTAAAGCATATCTCAAAATACACCATAAAGCAATGAATAGATGAGATGGGGGGGGGGGGGTCACAATACACTAGCAATAATACTAGTCAAAGCTTTTGTACAAACACAAGATCAACAGATGGTGACTAGAACAAACTCTTGACAAACAATGTTGCACCATGAATCATCCCATTTACAGCTGCTAGGCAATTCTGCAGGACTGAGCATGAGTGCAGTGTGCAGCCATAAGCCCTGGCCTGCACATCGACAGAACCTCAACAATGAATGACTTAAAGTAAAATGACTTGCATGTCATACACAGACAGTTGGGCATAGTCCAGTACATGATGGTATACATCCCCACAATCAGTCACTGTCGGTTATGATCTTGACTTTATCCTCCAACTGTAAATGTCCTGAGCAAAACATGGCCTGTTGCAATGCCATGCATAGTCCTGTATGAGCCATGAGGTCAATGAGACTGAGCCATTCCTTTCGCCATCTCCCAGACTCCCACTCTGGCTGGCCGCTAGACCATCTCAGGCTCTCGCTGGTGGTTGTTCTGACGCTTTACCACAAACACTTTCTGACCAGACACTGTCACTACGTAGACAAAGCCTTTTAGTGTGATTGACATGCGTTTGAAGGGAGGTTCTGCAGAACCTTGCAACGGGAAGCGGCAGGCCGTTCGGACCATCTGCATGATGACCCCTGCCACATGCTCGTCGTTCTCCAACTCCCCTCCAGAAGCCAACACGCCATCCTCACTCATCACCAGGTATCCAAGCTGGTCAGGGATGCTCTCCAGCTCCAGACCCTGTGGCAATGCAGCAGCCATCGTTATTCTCAGTTAAAGTTCCTGGATCCAAGTTGGCTGCAGGAGGGAGAAAGTTGGCTCTGTCCTCTGTGTTTTATTTCCTCCTTTCGTGTTTTCACGTGACTTTCACGTTTGCTTTTCCCGCAACAATCACTTTCTGTAGCTTGTTGTTGTTATGCCACGCCCACGATGGTCAAAAAAACAGTTCACAAGCCTGCAGCGACACACACACACACACACACACACACACACACACACACACACACACACACACACACACACACACACACACACACACACACACACACACACTTTCGATTTAATTGTTTACCTAGGGGTTGGTAAATAATTAGGCCTAAAACTTAACTTGACATTGAAAACAAAGTCAAAATGAAAGATAAAATTAAATAAATAAAATCGGTGGTGGAAAAAGTACTCACAACTCTTACTTCAGTAAAAGTATCAGTACTGCAATATAAAAAAGTCCGGAATTCAAAATGTACTTGAGTAAAAGTACAAAAGTATTGGTAAAGCGCATGCTGATTGGTCGTACCAAGTCACGTGTCTCTAGAGGGCTCTGACGTGTCTACATTCGAAGTGAGCAGCGGGCCAATGGCGTTGCAGGAGCCAGGAGGCCACAGGTGTCTGGTGAGGTTCGGTCCATCTTACTCTCAGATGCTCTCAGAGGCTCTTTGGTGTCAGTCGCATCACCAGTCCACAGCTCCGACGCGGACTTCCTGCTTGTTTCAAACCTAACGGGCAACACGGTTCGGTCGGGTCCATCAGATGCTCTTTGTTGTCAGTTGTGTGTCATCACAGCTCCGAGTCTCCGACACAGAGGACGTGTTATGGCTTGTTTTAAACCTAACGGGCAACGGAACGAGGTTCGGTCCATCTTACTCTCGGTGGAGACTCTTTGGTGTCGCATCACGACCACAGCTCCGAGTCTCCGACACAGAGGACGTGTCTAGGCTTGTTTGAAACGGGCAACGGAACGAGGTTCGGACCAGGTACATCTTACTCTCGGAGACTCTTTGGCATCGGTCACGCTCGCATCACCACAGCTCGACAGTAGACGTTTCTGCTTGTTTTCAAACCCAACAGACTCGTCTCGTCGCTTCATTTTCAACACTACTTCTGCAGTTTGAACGTTTATTGGCTTTTCTTTCTTTTTTGGACGTCAACCTCAAGTTTGTTCATCGACCGTCTGGCGTCTTCAACCAGTTTGACCGAGGTAAGTTGGTTTTCTTCAAAATGCGATATTTACGGAATTGTGTTAGACGATATTTTAATATTTAATTATTACAATTTACAAACATTGATTGTAGCATGAAATATGTTAATGTACATGTTAAGAAGCTAACTAAATTCGTTGTGGATAATTTAAATGGACTGTTTTTTTGCTAGCTTAGCTAGCTGGTGTTTATATTTGGAAAAAAGCTGACATGTTGTCATTTGGAAGTCACTCGAGCTGTCATCCTGCCGTTTGACGCGTGTCAATATAACTGTTTTGGTTATGTTGGAGTTTTGGTGATCGCTATCGAGTGTTTTCATTTGAAAAAAAAAAAAAGATAAATTACATATGCCACTGACTCGCAGCATGTTGTTGTTGGGATATCACTTAAGTCGTCCGGTCTCTAACTCAGGAGTTTTCAAACCTTTTTGAATCTGGGCAGTGCACCCTTTAGTCCATGGGCCAGACGGGTTGTCGGTATCAAAAAGGTGGCAAAGGTTACCATGCATTTTTGAAAAGCTCTATATCTGTAGATTATATTTTGGTATGATAACCCTTTCTTAGACCCAGCTAAATTGGTGTTATCAGCCGCTGGAGTTGGTGTCCCATTAACTTTACATTACAGGGAAAATAAGCAAAACAATAATCTGCTTTTAGTAGCATAAGAGGGGTGTCAGGGGTCAAACTAGGGGTTTGTCATGATGCTGAATCCATTGCAAGCATCTGTTTTGCACAAACAACATTCCTTGGGCTAAAAAGACTATGGTTTAGTGATGAAAAGTGATGAGTCATCACTTTTGTGGGGGCTGTTTTAGCCCCAGGAATGTTTTTCGTGCTAAACAGATGCTTGCAATGGATTCAGCATCATGAAAACCCCCTAGTTTGACCCCTCTTATGCTACTTAAAGCAGATTAATTTTTTGCTTTTTTTCCCTGTAATGTAAAGTTAATGGGACCAACTCTAGCGGCTGATAACACCAATTTAGCTGGGTCTAAGAAAGGGTTATCATACCAAAATATAATCTACAGATATAGAGCTTTTCAAAAATGCATGGTAACCTTTGCCACCTTTTTGATACCGACAACCCGTCTGGCCCATGGACTACTTGTACATTTGAGTGAGTGAGTGCATGCATGCCTGTGTGTCTGTGAGAGAGGGACTATCCTTGAAATGAGAGCATGCAGTGTTGATTGATTGATTGATTGAAGTTTTTATTAGAAGTTTGCAAAGGGAAAGGTACGGTTTCATGACAGTACACTTTCACTGGTGGGATGTCAGAAATGGACCTTTATCAAAATCGATTATTCTATAGCAATAATCGATTATTAATCGAAAATCGATTATTAATTATTATTTTTTTCATTTAAAAAAAAAAAAAAAAAAAACGTTTTTCTTTCTTCTGTTTTTCGTTTTTTTAACTGGATTTCAATGCACATTTACATATGTACAACATGGCTCTTCAGGTAATTGGTAGCCTAACTACTACTCTTCATCTTTCTTTTTAGTGTGTCAGTGTACTGTTCCCCTAATCTCTCAAGAACAGATTCTGTGATGCTTACAATACAGAGGGCGCTGTTTTCCCTTTTCTTTGATGATGGCTACCAAACAATCAAGCCTGAATCAATCACACCTGTGTCTGAGACGGGGGAGGGGAGTGTGTAGCACAGGCAGCTGGCACTCTGCTGTGCTCCTTCACTCTACACAGTTTACAGTTGGTGCTGGTGTGAATAATAAATCAATGGACATTTACTATTATCATTAATACTATTATTAGCCTATATTTTCGTTGAAACTAACTAACTAAGCCAAAAAAATTGTATATAAAAAAAAAAAAAAAAACTGGAAAAAATATTAATAACTTTTTCGATTTTCGATTATGAAATATTACAATCGATTATTGATTAATCGATCGATTATTCGAAAATTGATTATTCGGTGACATCCCTCAACTAAAAGGGAACTCAGGTAAGCCATGGCTTATGTCTCATATAACATTGAATGACAGACAGTACTAGGTATCATCAGAAAAAAAAAACAGTTTTAAGCAAAACATTAGCGGGAAAGAAAAAAGTTTTAAACAATACAACAATGAAAAAAAATCAACAACACCTGCCTTCCTCTCAACATCCAGGGAACCTCGACGATGTATTACCTGCTTATTGATGTATTGCCTGCTTATTGTAAATCGCTCTGGATGAAGAGTGTCTGCTAAATACCTAAATTGAAATTGTAATCCGCAGAACCTCGACGACGCCTGCCTTCCTCTCGACATCCAGGGAACCTCGACAACGCCTGAGTGTGGTAGAGTATACGGCCCTCCTCTTTACGTCCAGGGACTGTCGCGGTTCCCTCCTCGACATCCAAGGAAACCTGACAACACTGAGGTTGTGATAGAGTTGACAGGCCGGGTGATAGTTACCTTGCTTATTGTATTGATATATTACCTGCTTATTGTATTGATGTATTGCCTGCGTATTGTAAGTCGCTCTGGATTAAGAGTGTCTGCTAAATGCCTAAATTGTAATTGTAATCCGCTGAACCTCTACGGCGACTGCCTTCCTCTCGACATCCAGGGAACGTCGACGACACCTGAGTGTGTGGTAGAGTATACGGCCCTACTCTTTACATCCAGGGACTGTCACGGTTCCCTCCTCTCGACATCCAGGGAAACGCAACGACGCCTGAGTGTGTGTTAGAGTAGAGGGCCCTCCTCTCGACATCCAGGGAACTTCAACAACGCCTGAGTGTGTGGTAGAGTATACGGCCCTCCTCTTTACATCCAGGGAACCTCGACAACGCCTGCCCTGTTTTCAAAATCTGGGGAACCTCAACGACGCCTGCCTTCCTGAAACTCGGCCACGCCTGAGTGTGTGGTAGAGTAGACGGCCCTCCTCTCGACATCCAAGGACTGTCGCGATTCCCTCCTCGACCTCCAGGGAAACGCGACGACACCTGAGGATGTGATGGAGTTGAAGGGCCTGGTGATAGTTACCTTGCTTATTGTATTGATGTAATACCTGCTTATTGTATTGATGTATTGCCTGCTTATTGTAAGTGGCTCTGGATTAAGAGTGTCTGCTAAATGCCTAAATTGTAATCCGCGGAACCTCGACGGCGACTGCCTTCCTCTCGACATCCAGGGAACTTCAATGACGCCTGAGTGTGTGGTAGAGTATACGGCCCTCCTCTTTACATCCACTGACTGTCGTGATTCCCTCCTCTCTACATCAGGGGAAACGCAACGACGCCTGAGTGTGTGTATTAGAGTAGAGGGCCCTTCTCTTGACTTCCAGGGAACCTCGACAACGCCTGCCCTGTTTTATACATCCGGGGAACCTCGACGACGCCTGCCTTCCTCTCGACATCCAGTGAACCTCGACCATGCCCTAGTGTGTGGTAGAGTAGACGGCCCTCCTCTCGACATCCAAGGACTGTCGCGATTCCCTCCTCTCGACATTCAGGGAAACACGACGACACCTGAGGTTGACGGGCCGGGTGATAGTTACCTTGCTTATTGTATTGATGTATTACCTGCTTATTGTATTGATGTATTGCCTGCGTATTGTAAGTCGCTCTGGATTAAGAGCGTCTGCTGAATGCCTAAATTGTAATTGTAATCCGCGGAACCTCGACGACGCCTACCTTCCTCTTGACATCCAGGGAACTTGAACGACGCCTGAGTGTGGTAGAGTATACGGCCCTCCTCTTTACATCCAGGGACTGTCGCTGTTCCCTCCTCTCGACATCCAGGGAAACGCGACGACGCCTGGGTGTGTTAGAGTAGAGGGCCCTCCTCTCAACACTCAGGGAACCTTGACAACACCTGCCCTCCTCGACATCGAAACGCGACGACACCTGAAGTTGTGATGGAGTTGACGGGCCAGGTGATAGTTACCTTTCTTATTGTATATATGTATTACCTGCTTATTGTATTGATGTATTGACTGCTTATTGTAAATCGCTCTGGATTAAGAGCGTCTGCTAAATGCCTACATTTTAAATAATCCGCCGAACCTCGACGACGACTGCCTTCCTCTCGACATCCAGGGAACTTCAACAACGCCTGAATGTCTGGTAGAGTATACGGCCCTCCTCTTTACATCCAGGAAACCTCGACAATGCCTGCCCTGTTTTCAACATCCGGGGAACCTGGAGGACGCCTGGCTTCCTCTCAACATCAAGTGAACTTCGACCACGCCTGAGTGTGTGGTAGAGTAGACGGCCCTCCTCTCGACATCCAAGGACTGTCGCGATTCCCTTCTCGACCTCCAGGGAAACGCGACGACACCCTGAGAATGTGATGGAGTTGACGAGCCGGGTGATAGTTACCTTGCTTATTGTATTGATGTATTACCTGCTTATTGTATTGATGTATTGCCTGCTTATTGTAAGTCTCTCTGGATTAAGAGCGTCTGCTAAATGCCTAATTGTAAATTGTAAATGTAATCCACGGAACCTGGACGACGCCTGCCTTCCTCTCGACATCCAGGGAACTTCAAAGACGCCTGAGTGTGGTAGAGTATACGGCCCTCGTCTTTACATCCAAGGACTGTCGCGGTTCCCTCCTCTCGACATCAGGGGACACTTGACGAAACCTGAGGTTGGTATAGAGTTGGCGGGCCGGTTGATAGTTACCTTGCTCATTGTATTGATGTATTGCCTGCTTATTGTAAGTCGCTCTGGATTAAGAGCGTCTGCTAAATGCCTAAATTGTAATTGTAATCCGCGGAACCTACACGACGCCTGCCTTCCTCTCGGCATCCAGGGAACTTCAACGTCGCCTGAGTGTGTGGTAGAGTATACAGCCCTCCTCTTTACATCCAGGGACTGTCGCGGGTGATGGTTACCTTGCTTATTGTATTGATGTATTACCTGCTTATTGTATTCATGTATTGCCAGCTTATTGTAAATCGCTCTGGATTAAGAGCGTCTGCTGATTGCCTAAATTGTAATTGTAATCCGCAGAACCTCGACCACGCCTGCCTTCCTCTCGACATTCAGGGAACTTCAACGACGCCTGAGTGTGGTAGAGTATACGGCCCTCCTCTTTACATCTAGGGACTGTCGCTGTTCCCTCCTCTCGACATCCACGGAAACGCGACGACGCCTGGGTGTGTTAGAGTAGAGGGCCCTCCTCTCAACACTCAGGGAACCTTGACGACACCTGCCCTCCTCTCGACATACAGGGAACCTCGACCATGTCTGAGTGTGTGGTAGAGTAGACTGCCCTCCTCTCGACATCCAGGGAAACGCAACGACACCTGAAGTTGTGATGGAGTTTACGGGCCGGGTGATAGTTACCTTGCTTATTGTATATTATGTATTACTGCTTATTGTATTGATGTTTTGACTGCTTATTGTAAGTCGCTCTTGATCAAGAGCGTCTGCTAAATGCCTAAATTGTTATTGTAATCCACGGAACCTCAACAACGCCTGCCCTCCTCTCGACATCCAGTGAACCTCGACCACACCTGAGTGTGTGGTTGAGTAGAGGACCCTCCTCTCGACATCCAAGGAAACGCGACGACACCTGAAGTTGTGATGGAGTTGACGGGCCGGGTGATAGTTACCTTGCTTATTGTATATATGTATTACCTGCTTATTGTATTGATGTATTGACTGCTTATTGTAAATGGCTCTGGATTAAGAGCGTCTGCTAAATGCCTAAATTGTTATTGTAATCCACGGAACCTCAACAACGCCTTCCTTCCTCTCGACATCCAGTGAACCTCGACCACGCCTGAGTGTGTGGTTGAGTAGAGGACCCTCTTCTCGACATCCAAGGATTGTTGCGGTTCCCTCCTCCCAACATTCAGGGAAACACAACGTCACCTGAGGTTGTGATGGAGTTGGCGGGCCGGGTGATAGTTACCTTGCTTATTGTATTGATGTATTACCTGCTTATTGTATTGATATATTGCCTGCTTATTGTAAATCGCTCTGGATTAAGAGCGTCTGCTAAATGCCTATATTTTAATTGTAATCCGTAGAACCTCGATGACGACTGCCTTCCTCGCGACATCTGGATGTCGAGAGGAGGGCAGGTGTCGTCGAGGTTCCCTGAATGTTGAGAGGAGGGCCCTCTACTCGAACACACCCAGGCGTCGTCGCGTTTCCCCTGATGTCGAGAGGAGGGAACCGCCACAGTCCCTGGATGCAAAGAGGAGGGCCGTATAGTATACTCTACCACACACTCAGGCGTTGTTGAAGTTCCCCAGGGAACCTCGACCATGCCTGAGTGTGTGGTAGAGTAGACTGCCCTCCTCTCAACATACAAGATTTGTCGCTATTCCCTCCTCTTGACATCCAGGGAAACGCGACGACACCTGAAGTTGTGATGGAGTTGACGGGCTGGGTGATAGTTACCTTGCTTATTGTATTGATGTATTACCTTTTTATTGTATTGATGTATTGCCTGCTTATTGTAAGTCGCTCTGGAATAAGAGTGTCTGCTAAATGCCTAATTGTAAACTGTAATTGTAATCCGCGGAACCTCGACGACGCCTGGCTTCCTCTCGACATGCAAGGAACTTCAACGACGCCTGAGTGTATGGTAGAGTATACGGCCCTCCTCTATACATCCAGGGACTGTCGCGGTTCCCTCTTCTCGACATCCAGGGAAACGCGACGACGCCTAGGTGTGTTAGAGTAGAGGGCCCTCCTTTCGACATCCAGGGAACCTCGACAATGCCTGCTCTGTTTTCAACATCCGGGGAACTTCGACAACGCCTGCCTTCCTCTCGACATCCAGTGAACCTCGACCACGCCTGAGTGTGTGCTAGAGTAGACAGCCCTCCTCTCGACATCCAAGGACTGTCGCGATTCCCTCCTCGACATCCAGGGAACCTCGACAATGCCTGCCCTGTTTTCAACATCCGGGGAACCTCGACGACGCCTGGGCTCCTCTCGATATCCAGTGAACCTCGACCATGCCTGAGTGTGTGGTAGAGTAGAGGGCCCTCCTTTCGACATCCAAGGACTGACGTGATTCTATCCTCGACCTCCAGGGAAACGCGACAACACCTGAGGATGTGATGGAGTTGACGGGCGGGTGATGGTTACCTTGCTTATTGTATTGATGTATTACCTTACCTGCTTATTGTATTGATGTATTGCTTGCTCATTGTAAGTCGCTCTGGATTAAGAGTGTCTGCTAAATGCCTAATTGTAAATTGTAATTGTAAGCCGCGGAACCTCGACGAAGCCTGCCTTCCTCTCGACATCCAGGGAACTTCAACGATGCCTGAGTGTGGTAGAGTATACGGCCCTCCTCTTGACATCCAAGGACTGTCGCGATTCCCTCCTTGACCTCTGGGGAAACTTGACGAAACCTGCGGTTGGTATAGAGTTGGCGGGCCGGTTGATATTTACCTTGCTTATTTTATTGATGTATTGCCTGCTTATTGTAAATCGCTCTGGATTAAGAGCGTCTGCTAAATGCCTAAATTGTAATTGTAATCCGCGGAACCTACACAACGCCTGCCTTCCTCTTGACATCCAGGGAACTTCAACGTCGCCTGAGTGTGTGGTAGAGTATACAGCCCTCCTCTTTACATCCAGGGACTGTCGCGGGTGATAGTTACCTTGCTTATTGTATTGATGTATTACCTGCTTATAGTATTCATGTATTGCCTGCTTATTGTAAATCACTCTGGATTAAGAGCGTCTGCTGATTGCCTAAATTGTAATTGTAATCCGCGGAACCTCGACAACGCCTGCCTTCCTCTCGACATTCAGGGAACTTCAACAACGCCTGAGTGTGGTAGAGTATACAGCCCTCCTCTTTAAATCTAGGGACTGTCGCTGTTCCCTCCTCTCGACATCCACAGAAACGCGACGACGCCTGGGTGTGTTAGAGTAGAGGGCCCTCCTCTCAACACTCAGGGAACCTCGACGACACCTGCCCTCCTCTCGACATACAGGGAACCTCAACCATGTCTGAGTGTGTGGTAGAGTAGACTGCCCTCCTCTCGACATCCAAGAACTGCCGCTATTCCCTCCTCTCGACTTCCAGGGAAACGCGACAACACCTGAAGTTGTGATGGAGTTGACGGGCCGGGTGATAGTTACCTTGCTTATTGTATATTATGTATTACTGCTTATTGTATTGATGTATTGACTGCTTATTGTAAATGGCTCTGGATTAAGAGCGTCTGCTAAATGCCTAAATTGTTATTGTAATCCACGGAACCTCAACAACGCCTGCCTTCCTGTCGACATCCAGTGAACCTCGACCACGCCTGAGTGTGTGGTTGAGTAGAGGACCCTCTTCTCGACATCCAAGGATTGTTGCGGTTCCCTCCTCCCAACTTTCAGGGAAACACGACGTCACCTGAGGTTGTGATGGAGTTGGCGGGCCGGGTGATAGTTACCTTGCTTATTGTATTGATGTATTACCTGCTTATTGTATTGATATATTGCCTGCTTATTGTAAGTCGCTCTGGATTAAGAGCGTCTGCTAAATGCCTACATTTTAATTGTAATCCGCAGAACCTCGACGACGACTGCCTTCCTCGCGACATCCAGGGAACTTCAACAACGCCTGAGTGTGTGGTAGAGTATACTATACGGCCCTCCTCTTTGCATCCAGGGACTGTCGCAGTTCCCTCCTCTCGACATCAGGGGAAACGCGACGACGCCTGGGTGTGTTCGAGTAGAGGGCCCTCCTCTCAACATTCAGGGAACCTCGACGACACCTGCCCTCCTCTCAACATCCAGGGAACCTCGACCATGCCTGAGTGTGTGGTAGAGTAGACTGTCCTCCTCTCAACATCCAAGATTTGTCGCTATTCCCTCCTCTTGACATCCAGGGAAACGCGACGACACCTGAAGTTGTGATGGAGTTGACGGGCTGGGTGATAGTTACCTTGCTTATTGTATTGATGTATTACCTGCTTATTGTATTGATGTATTGCCTGCTTATTGTAAGTCGCTCTAGAATAAGAGTGTCTGCTAAATGCCTAATTGTAAACTGTAATTGTAATCCGCGGAACCTCGACGACGCCTGGCTTCCTCTCGACATGCAAGGAACTTCAACGACGCCTGAGTGTATGGTAGAGTATACGGCCCTCCTCTATACATCCAGGGACTGTCGCGGTTCCCTCTTCTCGACATCCAGGGAAACGCGACGACGCCTAGGTGTGTTAGAGTAGAGGGCCCTCCTTTCGACATCCAGGGAACCTCGACAATGCCTGCTCTGTTTTCAACATCCGGGGAACTTCGACAACGCCTGCCTTCCTCTCGACATCCAGTGAACCTCGACCACGCCTGAGTGTGTGCTAGAGTAGACAGCCCTCCTCTCGACATCCAAGGACTGTCGCGATTCCCTCCTCGACATCCAGGGAACCTCGACAATGCCTGCCCTGTTTTCAACATCCGGGGAACCTCGACGACGCCTGGGCTCCTCTCGATATCCAGTGAACCTCGACCATGCCTGAGTGTGTGGTAGAGTAGAGGGCCCTCCTTTCGACATCCAAGGACTGACGTGATTCTATCCTCGACCTCCAGGGAAACGCGACAACACCTGAGGATGTGATGGAGTTGACGGGCGGGTGATGGTTACCTTGCTTATTGTATTGATGTATTACCTTACCTGCTTATTGTATTGATGTATTGCTTGCTCATTGTAAGTCGCTCTGGATTAAGAGTGTCTGCTAAATGCCTAATTGTAAATTGTAATTGTAAGCCGCGGAACCTCGACGAAGCCTGCCTTCCTCTCGACATCCAGGGAACTTCAACGATGCCTGAGTGTGGTAGAGTATACGGCCCTCCTCTTGACATCCAAGGACTGTCGCGATTCCCTCCTTGACCTCTGGGGAAACTTGACGAAACCTGCGGTTGGTATAGAGTTGGCGGGCCGGTTGATATTTACCTTGCTTATTTTATTGATGTATTGCCTGCTTATTGTAAATCGCTCTGGATTAAGAGCGTCTGCTAAATGCCTAAATTGTAATTGTAATCCGCGGAACCTACACAACGCCTGCCTTCCTCTTGACATCCAGGGAACTTCAACGTCGCCTGAGTGTGTGGTAGAGTATACAGCCCTCCTCTTTACATCCAGGGACTGTCGCGGGTGATAGTTACCTTGCTTATTGTATTGATGTATTACCTGCTTATAGTATTCATGTATTGCCTGCTTATTGTAAATCACTCTGGATTAAGAGCGTCTGCTGATTGCCTAAATTGTAATTGTAATCCGCGGAACCTCGACAACGCCTGCCTTCCTCTCGACATTCAGGGAACTTCAACAACGCCTGAGTGTGGTAGAGTATACAGCCCTCCTCTTTAAATCTAGGGACTGTCGCTGTTCCCTCCTCTCGACATCCACAGAAACGCGACGACGCCTGGGTGTGTTAGAGTAGAGGGCCCTCCTCTCAACACTCAGGGAACCTCGACGACACCTGCCCTCCTCTCGACATACAGGGAACCTCAACCATGTCTGAGTGTGTGGTAGAGTAGACTGCCCTCCTCTCGACATCCAAGAACTGCCGCTATTCCCTCCTCTCGACATCCAGGGAAACGCGACAACACCTGAAGTTGTGATGGAGTTGACGGGCCGGGTGATAGTTACCTTGCTTATTGTATATTATGTATTACTGCTTATTGTATTGATGTATTGACTGCTTATTGTAAATGGCTCTGGATTAAGAGCGTCTGCTAAATGCCTAAATTGTTATTGTAATCCACGGAACCTCAACAACGCCTGCCTTCCTCTCGACATCCAGTGAACCTCGACCACGCCTGAGTGTGTGGTTGAGTAGAGGACCCTCTTCTCGACATCCAAGGATTGTTGCGGTTCCCTCCTCCCAACTTTCAGGGAAACACGACGTCACCTGAGGTTGTGATGGAGTTGGCGGGCCGGGTGATAGTTACCTTGCTTATTGTATTGATGTATTACCTGCTTATTGTATTGATATATTGCCTGCTTATTGTAAGTCGCTCTGGATTAAGAGCGTCTGCTAAATGCCTACATTTTAATTGTAATCCGCAGAACCTCGACGACGACTGCCTTCCTCGCGACATCCAGGGAACTTCAACAACGCCTGAGTGTGTGGTAGAGTATACTATACGGCCCTCCTCTTTGCATCCAGGGACTGTCGCAGTTCCCTCCTCTCGACATCAGGGGAAACGCGACGACGCCTGGGTGTGTTCGAGTAGAGGGCCCTCCTCTCAACATTCAGGGAACCTCGACGACACCTGCCCTCCTCTCAACATCCAGGGAACCTCGACCATGCCTGAGTGTGTGGTAGAGTAGACTGTCCTCCTCTCAACATCCAAGATTTGTCGCTATTCCCTCCTCTTGACATCCAGGGAAACGCGACGACACCTGAAGTTGTGATGGAGTTGACGGGCTGGGTGATAGTTACCTTGCTTATTGTATTGATGTATTACCTGCTTATTGTATTGATGTATTGCCTGCTTATTGTAAGTCGCTCTAGAATAAGAGTGTCTGCTAAATGCCTAATTGTAAACTGTAATTGTAATCCGCGGAACCTCGACGACGCCTGGCTTCCTCTCGACATGCAAGGAACTTCAACGACGGCTGAGTGTATGGTAGAGTATACGGCCCTCCTCTATATATCCAGGGACTGTCGCGGTTCCCTCTTCTCGACATCCAGGGAAACGCGACGACGCCTAGGTTTGTTAGAGTAGAGGGCCCTCCTTTCGACATCCAGGGAACCTCGACAATGCCTGCTCTGTTTTCAACATCCGGGGAACCTCGACAACGCCTGCCTTCCTCTCGACATCCAGTGAACCTCGACCACGCCTGAGTGTGTGCTAGAGTAGACGGCCCTCCTCTCGACATCCAAGGACTGTCGCGATTCCCTCCTCGACATCCAGGGAACCTCGACAATGCCTGCCCTGTTTTCAACATCCGGGGAACCTCGACGACGCCTGGGCTCCTCTCGATATCCAGTGAACCTCGACCATGCCTGAGTGTGTGGTAAGAGTAGACGGCCCTCCTTTCGACATCCAAGGACTGACGTGATTCTATCCTCGACCTCCAGGGAAACGCGACGACACCTGAGGATGTGATGGAGTTGACGGGCGGGTGATGGTTACCTTGCTTATTGTATTGATGTATTACCTGCTTATTGTGTTGATGTATTGCTTGCTCATTGTAAGTCGCTCTGGATTAAGAGTGTCTGCTAAATGCCTAATTGTAAATTGTAATTGTAAGCCGCGGAACCTCGACGACGCCTGCCTTCCTCTCGACATCCAGGGAACTTCAACGACGCCTGAATGTGTGGTAGAGTATACGGCCCTCCTCTTGACATCCAGGAAACCTCGACAATGCCTGCCCTGTTTTCAACATCCGGGGAACCTGGAGGACGCCTGGCTTCCTCTCAACATCAAGTGAACTTCGACCACGCCTGAGTGTGTGGTAGAGTAGACGGCCCTCCTCTCGACATCCAAGGACTGTCGCGATTCCCTTCTCGACCTCCAGGGAAACGCGACGACACCCTGAGAATGTGATGGAGTTGACGAGCCGGGTGATAGTTACCTTGCTTATTGTATTGATGTATTACCTGCTTATTGTATTGATGTATTGCCTGCTTATTGTAAGTCTCTCTGGATTAAGAGCGTCTGCTAAATGCCTAATTGTAAATTGTAAATGTAATCCACGGAACCTGGACGACGCCTGCCTTCCTCTCGAAATCCAGGGAACTTCAAAGACGCCTGAGTGTGGTAGAGTATACGGCCCTCGTCTTTACATCCAAGGACTGTCGCGGTTCCCTCCTCTCGACATCAGGGGACACTTGACGAAACCTGAGGTTGGTATAGAGTTGGCGGGCCGGTTGATAGTTACCTTGCTCATTGTATTGATGTATTGCCTGCTTATTGTAAGTCGCTCTGGATTAAGAGCGTCTGCTAAATGCCTAAATTGTAATTGTAATCCGCGGAATCCGTAGAACCTCGATGACGACTGCCTTCCTCGCGACATCTGGATGTCGAGAGGAGGGCAGGTGTCGTCGAGGTTCCCTGAATGTTGAGAGGAGGGCCCTCTACTCGAACACACCCAGGCGTCGTCGCGTTTCCCCTGATGTCGAGAGGAGGGAACCGCCTTCCTCTCGACATTCAGGGAACTTCAACAACGCCTGAGTGTGGTAGAGTATACAGCCCTCCTCTATACATCCAGGGACTGTCGCGGTTCCCTCTTCTCGACATCCAGGGAAACGCGACGACGCCTAGGTGTGTTAGAGTAGAGGGCCCTCCTTTCGACATCCAGGGAACCTCGACAATGCCTGCTCTGTTTTCAACATCCGGGGAACTTCGACAACGCCTGCCTTCCTCTCGACATCCAGTGAACCTCGACCACGCCTGAGTGTGTGCTAGAGTAGACGGCCCTCCTCTCGACATCCAAGGACTGTCGCGATTCCCTCCTCGACATCCAGGGAACCTCGACAATGCCTGCCCTGTTTTCAACATCCGGGGAACCTCGACGACGCCTGGGCTCCTCTCGATATCCAGTGAACCTCGACCATGCCTGAGTGTGTGGTAGAGTAGACGGCCCTCCTTTCGACATCCAAGGACTGACGTGATTCTATCCTCGACCTCCAGGGAAACGCGACGACACCTGAGGATGTGATGGAGTTGACGGGCGGGTGATGGTTACCTTGCTTATTGTATTGATGTATTACCTTACCTGCTTATTGTATTGATGTATTGCTTGCTCATTGTAAGTCGCTCTGGATTAAGAGTGTCTGCTAAATGCCTAATTGTAAATTGTAATTGTAAGCCGCGGAACCTCGACGAAGCCTGCCTTCCTCTCGACATCCAGGGAACTTCAACGATGCCTGAGTGTGGTAGAGTATACGGCCCTCCTCTTGACATCCAAGGACTGTCGCGATTCCCTCCTTGACCTCCGGGGAAACTTGACGAAACCTGCGGTTGGTATAGAGTTGGCGGGCCGGTTGATATTTACCTTGCTTATTTTATTGATGTATTGCCTGCTTATTGTAAATCGCTCTGGATTAAGAGCGTCTGCTAAATGCCTAAATTGTAATTGTAATCCGCGGAACCTACACAACGCCTGCCTTCCTCTTGACATCCAGGGAACTTCAACGTCGCCTGAGTGTGTGGTAGAGTATACAGCCCTCCTCTTTACATCCAGGGACTGTCGCGGGTGATGGTTACCTTGCTTATTGTATTGATGTATTACCTGCTTATAGTATTCATGTATTGCCTGCTTATTGTAAATCACTCTGGATTAAGAGCGTCTGCTGATTGCCTAAATTGTAATTGTAATCCGCGGAACCTCGACAACGCCTGCCTTCCTCTCGACATTCAGGGAACTTCAACAACGCCTGAGTGTGGTAGAGTATACAGCCCTCCTCTTTACATCTAGGGACTGTCGCTGTTCCCTCCTCTCGACATCCACAGAAACGCGACGACGCCTGGGTGTGTTAGAGTAGAGGGCCCTCCTCTCAACACTCAGGGAACCTCGACGACACCTGCCCTCCTCTCGACATACAGGGAACCTCGACCATGTCTGAGTGTGTGGTAGAGTAGACTGCCCTCCTCTCGACATCCAAGAACTGCCGCTATTCCCTCCTCTCGACATCCAGGGAAACGCGACAACACCTGAAGTTGTGATGGAGTTGACGGGCCGGGTGATAGTTACCTTGCTTATTGTATATTATGTATTACTGCTTATTGTATTGATGTATTGACTGCTTATTGTAAATGGCTCTGGATTAAGAGCGTCTGCTAAATGCCTACATTGTTATTGTAATCCACGGAACCTCAACAACGCCTGCCTTCCTCTCGACATCCAGTGAACCTCGACCACGCCTGAGTGTGTGGTTGAGTAGAGGACCCTCTTCTCGACATCCAAGGATTGTTGCGGTTCCCTCCTCCCAACTTTCAGGGAAACACGACGTCACCTTGAGGTTGTGATGGAGTTGGCGGGCCGGGTGATAGTTACCTTGCTTATTGTATTGATGTATTACCTGCTTATTGTATTGATATATTGCCTGCTTATTGTAAGTCGCTCTGGATTAAGAGTGTCTGCTAAATGCCTACATTTTAATTGTAATCCGCAGAACCTCGACGACGACTGCCTTCCTCGCGACATCCAGGGAACTTCAACAACGCCTGAGTGTGTGGTAGAGTATACTATACGGCCCTCCTCTTTGCATCCAGGGACTGTCGCAGTTCCCTCCTCTCGACATCAGGGGAAACGCGACGACGCCTGGGTGTGTTCGAGTAGAGGGCCCTCCTCTCAACATTCAGGGAACCTCGACGACACCTGCCCTCCTCTCGACATCCAGGGAACCTCGACCATGCCTGAGTGTGTGGTAGAGTAGACTGTCCTCCTCTCAACATCCAAGATTTGTCGCTATTCCCTCCTCTTGACATCCAGGGAAACGCGACGACACCTGAAGTTGTGATGTAGTTGACGGGCTGGGTGATAGTTACCTTGCTTATTGTATTGATGTATTACTTGCTTATTGTATTGATGTATTGCCTGCTTATTGTAAGTCGCTCTGGAATAAGAGTGTCTGCTAAATGCCTAATTGTAAACTGTAATTGTAATCCGCGGAACCTCGACGACGCCTGGCTTCCTCTCGACATGCAAGGAACTTCAACGACGGCTGAGTGTAATGTAGAGTATACGGCCCTCCTCTATACATCCAGGGACTGTCGCGGTTCCCTCTTCTCGACATCCAGGGAAACGCGACGACGCCTAGGTTTGTTAGAGTAGAGGGCCCTCCTTTCGACATCCAGGGAACCTCGACAATGCCTGCTCTGTTTTCAACATCCGGGGAACCTCGACAACGCCTGCCTTCCTCTCGACATCCAGTGAACCTCGACCACGCCTGAGTGTGTGCTAGAGTAGACGGCCCTCCTCTCGATATCCAAGGACTGTCGCGATTCCCTCCTCGACATCCAGGGAACCTCGACAATGCCTGCCCTGTTTTCAACATCCGGGGAACCTCGACGACGCCTGGGCTCCTCTCGATATCCAGTGAACCTCGACCATGCCTGAGTGTGTGGTAGAGTAGACGGCCCTACTTTCGACATCCAAGGACTGACGTGATTCTATCCTCGACCTCCAGGGAAACGCGACGACACCTGAGGATGTGATGGAGTTGACGGGCGGGTGATGTTTACCTTGCTTATTGTATTGATGTATTACCTGCTTATTGTGTTGATGTATTGCTTGCTCATTGTAAGTCGCTCTGGATTAAGAGTGTCTGCTAAATGCCTAATTGTAAATTGTAATTGTAATCCGCAGAACCTTGACGACGCCTGCCTTCCTTTCGACATCCAGGGAACTTCAACAACGCCTGAGTGTGTGGTAGAGTATACTATACGGCCCTCCTCTTTGTATCCAGGGACTGTCGCGGTTCCCTCCTCTCGACATCAGGGGAAACGCGACGACGCCTGGGTGTGTTCGAGAAGAGGGCCCTCCTCTCAACATTCAGGGAACCTCGACGACACCTGCCCTCCTCTCAACATCCTCGACCATGCCTGCTAAATGCCTAATTGTAAATTGTAATTGTAAGCCGCACGCCTGCCTTCCTCTCGACATCCAGGGAACTTCAACGACGCCTGAGTGTGTGTGGTAGAGTAGACGGCCCTCCTCTCGACATCCAAGGACTGTCGCGATTCCCTCCTTGACATCCAGGGAAACGCGACGACACCTGAGGTTGTGATGGAGTTGATGGGCCGGGTGATAGTTACCTTGCTTAATGTATTGATTTATTACCTGCTTATTGTATTGATGTATTGCCTGCTTATTGTAAGTCGCTCTTGATTAAGAGTGTCTGCTAAATGCCTAAATTGTAATTGTAATCCGCGGAACCTCGACGACGCCTGCCTTACTCTCGACATCCAGGAAACTTCAACGACGCCTGAGTGTGGTAGAGTATACGGCCCTCTTCTTTACATCAAGGGACTGTCGCGGTTCCCTCCTCTTAACATCCAGGGAAACGCGACAACACCTGATTGTGTGTTAGAGTAGAGGGCCCTCCTCTCGACATCCAGGGAACCTCAACAACGCCATCCTTGTTTTCTAAATGTATGGAACCTCGACAGCGCCTGCCTTCCGCTCGACATCCAGTGAACCTCGACCACGCCTGAGTGTGTGGTAGAGTTGACGGGCCGGCTGATAGTTACCTTGCTTATTGTATTGATGTATAACCTGCTTATTCTATTGATGTATTGCCTGCTTATTGTAAATCGCTCTGGATTAAGAGCGTCTGCTGAATGCCTAAATTGTAATTGTAATCCGCAGAACCTCGACGACGCCTGCCTTCCTTTCGACATCCAGGGAACTTCAACAACGCCTGAGTGTGTGGTAGAGTATACTATACGGCCCTCCTCTTTGTATCCAGGGACTGTCGCGGTTCCCTCCTCTCGACATCAGGGGAAACGCGACGACGCCTGGGTGTGTTCGAGAAGAGGGCCCTCCTCTCAACATTCAGAGAACCTCGACGACACCTGCCCTCCTCTCGACATCCTCGACCATGCCTGAGTGTGTGTGGTAGAGTAGACTGCCCTCCTCTCAACATCCAAGATTTGTCGCTATTCCCTCTTCTTGACATCCAGGGAAACGCGACGACACCTGAAGTTGTGATGGAGTTGACGGGCTGGGTGATAGTTACCTTGCTTATTGTATTGATGTATTACCTGCTTATTGTATTGATGTATTGCCTGCTTATTGTAAGTCGCTCTGGAATAAGAGTGTCTGCTAAATGCCTAATTGTAAACTGTAATTGTAATCCGCGGAACCTCGACGACGCCTGGCTTCCTCTCGACATGCAAGGAACTTCAACGACGCCTGAGTGTATGGTAGAGTATACGGCCCTCCTCTATACATCCAGGGACTGTCGCGGTTCCCTCTTCTCGACATCCAGGGAAACGCGACGACGCCTAGGTGTGTTAGAGTAGAGGGCCTTCCTTTCGACATCCAGGGAACCTCGACAATGCCTGCTCTGTTTTCAACATCCGGGGAACCTCGACAACGCCTGCCTTCCTCTCGACATCCAGTGAACCTCGACCACGCCTGAGTGTGTGCTAGAGTAGACGGCCCTCCTCTCGACATCCAAGGACTGTCGTGATTCCCTCCTCGACATCCAGGGAACCTCGACAATGCCTGCCCTGTTTTCAACATCCGGGGAACCTCGACGACGCCTGGGCTCCTCTCGATATCCAGTGAACCTCGACCATGCCTGAGTGTGTGGTAGAGTAGACGGCCCTCCTTTCGACATCCAAGGACTGACGTGATTCTATCCTCGACCTCCAGGGAAACGCGACGACACCTGAGGATGTGATGGAGTTGACGGGCGGGTGATGGTTACCTTGCTTATTGTATCGATGTATTACCTGCTTATTGTATTGATGTATTGCTTGCTCATTTTAAGTCGCTCTGGATTAAGAGTGTCTGCTAAATGCCTAATTGTAAATTGTAATTGTAAGCCGCGGAACCTCGACGACGCCTGCCTTCCTTTCGACATCCAGGGAACTTCAACAACGCCTGAGTGTGTGGTAGAGTATACTATACGGCCCTCCTCTTTGTATCCAGGGACTGTCGCGGTTCCCTCCTCTCGACATCAGGGGAAACGCGACGACGCCTGGGTGTGTTCGAGTAGAGGGCCCTCCTCTCAACATTCAGGGAACCTCGACGACACCTGCCCTCCTCTCGACATCCAGGGAACCTCGACCATGCCTGAGTGTGTGGTAGAGTAGACTGCCCTCCTCTCAACATCCAAGATTTGTCGCTATTCCCTCCTCTTGACATCCAGGGAAACGCGACGACACCTGAAGTTGTGATGGAGTTGACGGGCTGGGTGATAGTTACCTTGCTTATTGTATTGATGTATTACCTGCTTATTGTATTGATGTATTGCCTGCTTATTGTAAATCGCTCTGGAATAAGAGTGTCTGCTAAATGCCTAATTGTAAACTGTAATTGTAATCCGCGGAACCTCGACGACGCCTGGCTTCCTCTCGACATGCAAGGAACTTCAACGACGCCTGAGTGTATGGTAGAGCAGGGGTCTTCAACGTTTTCAGGCCGGGGACCCCCAAACTGATGGGGAGATGGAGCAGGGACCCCCTACCACCTCGTAGGGTGGGGGGGTCGGGGCTACGACATATTTTTTATTTTAAACATGTACAAGTTACAGCGAGCAGGGTGGGCCGTACCACTATCATTTCTAAACATACTACTTATTAACTGAGAACCAATGTCAATAATATCAACAATCTGTCAATTGCATAGTAATCATGTATTCAAGCTATTCAAATCGGATAGAATCATGATTTATTTTTTAACATAAATGTGAAAAAAAAAAATTTAAACCTTTTTTTTTTTTAAAGCAATAATTTCGCGGACCCCCTGCAGTACCTCCGCGGACCCCCTAGGGGTCGCGGACCCCCTGTTGAAGACCCCTGTGGTAGAGTATACGGCCCTCCTCTATACATCCAGGGACTGTCGCGGTTCCCTCTTCTCGACATCCAGGGAAACGCGACGACGCCTAGGTTTGTTAGAGTAGAGGGCCCTCCTTTCGACATCCAGGGAACCTCGACAATGCCTGCTCTGTTTTCAACATCCGGGGAACTTCGACAACGCCTGCATTCCTCTCGACATCCAGTGAACCTCGACCACGCCTGAGTGTGTGCTAGAGTAGACGGCCCTCCTCTCGACATCCAAGGACTGTCGCGATTCCCTCCTCGACATCCAGGGAACCTCGACAATGCCTGCCCTGTTTTCAACATCCGGGGAACCTCGACGACGCCTGGGCTCCTCTCGATATCCAGTGAACCTCGACCATGCCTGAGTGTGTGGTAGAGTAGACGGCCCTCCTTTCGACATCCAAGGACTGACGTGATTCTATCCTCGACCTCCAGGGAAACGCGACGACACCTGAGGATGTGATGGAGTTGACGGGCGGGTGATGGTTACCTTGCTTATTGTATTGATGTATTACCTTACCTGCTTATTGTATTGATGTATTGCTTGCTCATTGTAAGTCGCTCTGGATTAAGAGTGTCTGCTAAATGCCTAATTGTAAATTGTAATTGTAAGCCGCGGAACCTCGACGACGCCTGCCTTCCTCTCGACATCCAGGGAACTTCAACGACGCCTGAGTGTGTGGTAGAGTAGACGGCCCTCCTCTCGACATCCAAGGACTGTCGCGATTCCCTCCTTGACATCCAGGGAAACGCGACGACACCTGAGGTTGTGATGGAGTTGATGGGCCGGGTGATAGTTACCTTGCTTAATGTATTGATTTATTACCTGCTTATTGTATTGATGTATTGCCTGCTTATTGTAAGTCGCTCTTGATTAAGAGTGTCTGCTAAATGCCTAAATTGTAATTGTAATCCGCGGAACCTCGACGACGCCTGCCTTACTCTCGACATGCAAGGAACTTCAACGACGCCTGAGTGTATGGTAGAGTATACGGCCCTCCTCTATACATCCAGGTACTGTCGCGGTTCCCACTTCTCGACATCCAGGGAAACGCGACGACGCCTAGGTTTGTTAGAGTAGAGGGCCCTCCTTTCGACATCCAGGGAACCTCTACAATGCCTGCTCTGTTTTCAACATCCGGGGAACCTCGACAACGCCTGCCTTCCTCTCGACATCCAGTGAACCTCGACCACGCCTGAGTGTGTGCTAGAGTAGACGGCCCTCCTCTCGACATCCAAGGACTGTCGCGATTCCCTCCTCGACATCCAGGGAACCTCGACAATGCCTGCCCTGTTTTCAACATCCGGGGAACCTCGACGACGCCTGGGCTCCTCTCGATATCCAGTGAACCTCGACCATGCCTGAGTGTGTGGTAGAGTAGACGGCCCTCCTTTCGACATCCAAGGACTGACGTGATTCTATCCTCGACCTCCAGGGAAACGCGACGACACCTGAGGATGTGATGGAGTTGACGGGCGGGTGATGGTTACCTTGCTTATTGTATTGATGTATTACCTGCTTATTGTATTGATGTATTGCTTGCTCATTGTAAATCGCTCTGGATTAAGAGTGTCTGCTAAATGCCTAATTGTAAATTGTAATTGTAAGCCGCGGAACCTCGACGAAGCCTGCCTTCCTCTCGACATCCAGGGAACTTCAACGATGCCTGAGTGTGGTAGAGTATACGGCCCTCCTCTTGACATCCAAGGACTGTCGCGATTCCCTCCTTGACCTCCGGGGAAACTTGACGAAACCTGCGGTTGGTATAGAGTTGGCGGGCCGGTTGATATTTACCTTGCTTATTTTATTGATGTATTGCCTGCTTATTGTAAATCGCTCTGGATTAAGAGCGTCTGCTAAATGCCTAAATTGTAATTGTAATCCGCGGAACCTACACGACGCCTGCCTTCCTCTCGACATCCAGGGAACTTCATCGTCGCCTGAGTGTGTGGTAGAGTATACAGCCCTCCTCTTTACATCCAGGGACTGTCGCGGGTGATAGTTACCTTGCTTATTGTATTGATGTATTACCTGCTTATAGTATTCATGTATTGCCTGCTTATTGTAAGTCACTCTGGATTAAGAGCGTCTGCTGATTGCCTAAATTGTAATTGTAATCCGCGGAACCTCGACAACGCCTGCCTTCCTCTCGACATTCAGGGAACTTCAACAACGCCTGAGTGTGGTAGAGTATACAGCCCTCCTCTTTACATCTAGGGACTGTCGCTGTTCCCTCCTCTCGACATCCACAGAAACGCGACGACGCCTGGCTGTGTTGGAGTAGAGGGCCCTCCTCTCAACACTCAGGGAACCTCGACGACACCTGCCCTCCTCTCGACATACAGGGAACCTCGACCATGTCTGAGTGTGTGGTAGAGTAGACTGCCCTCCTCTCGACATCCAAGAACTGCCGCTATTCCCTCCTCTCGACATCCAGGGAAACGCGACAACACCTGAAGTTGTGATGGAGTTGACGGGCCGGGTGATAGTTACCTTGCTTATTGTATATTATTTATTACTGCTTATTGTATTGATGTATTGACTGCTTATTGTAAATGGCTCTGGATTAAGAGCGTCTGCTAAATGCCTAAATTGTTATTGTAATCCACGGAACCTCAACAACGCCTGCCTTCCTCTCGACATCCAGTGAACCTCGACCACGCCTGAGTGTGTGGTTGAGTAGAGGACCCTCTTCTCTAGCCTGGTGGGGCCCGACGTTATCCGTGTTCATTCCTTCCACAGTATAACGTCTGGACTTCCGTTGATTGGCAGCGAGTATACCGATTATTCTCTGATCGGGGCCAATCAGTGACTGCTTCCGCACTATGCTTCTGCACAACAAACGTAGTCTTCCTGACAAGTGAAAAGATTTCCCTGATTGGTCCATGTGTAGACGGTGACGTAGATGCATGCTGCAGGCTGCAGCATTTTCAAAACAACAATGGCTGCCCTCGCGATGCAAAAAGTGTAACAGTTAACGCTCTAACCATAAAACAACCAATAAGTGCAGTTATTTCAGAGTTGGAATCAATTACAACTATTAAAAAGCAACACGGAGGATGCGCTAGTGGAGTTTATCGGCCGAAAAGACGTCTTTGTTTGCCGTTCTTCCGACTGGCTGAGAGATGGTGATTGGTTAGAGGAGTCTGTCTGTCAAGGCAAGTACTCCCGCCCACTTTTCAATCTGCCAATAGGCCAAAGGCCAGACGTTATACTGTGGAAGGAATGAACACAGATAACGTCGGGCCCCGCCAGGCTACCTCTTCTCGACATCCAAGGATTGTTGCGGTTCCCTCCTCCCAACATTCAGGGAAACACAACGTCACCTGAGGTTGTGATGGAGTTGGCGGGCCGGGTGATAGTTACCTTGCTTTTTGTATTGATGCATTACCTGCTTATTGTATTGATATATTGCCTGCTTATTGTATGTCGCTCTGGATTAAGAGCGTCTGCTAAATGCCTACATTTTAATTGTAATCCGCAGAACCTCGACGACGACTGCCTTCCTCGCGTCATCCAGGGAACTTCAACAACGCCTGAGTGTGTGGTAGAGTATACTATACGGCCCTCCTCTTTGCATCCAGGGACTGTCGCGGTTCCCTCCTCTCGACATCAGGGGAAACGCGACGACGCCTGGGTGTGTTCGAGTAGAGGGCCCTCCTCTCAACATTCAGGGAACCTCGACGACACCTGCCCTCCTCTCGACATCCAGGGAACCTCGACCATGCCTGAGTGTGTGGTAGAGTAGACTGTCCTCCTCTCAACATCCAAGATTTGTCGCTATTCCCTCCTCTTGACATCCAGGGAAACGCGACGACACCTGAAGTTGTGATGGAGTTGACGGGCTGGGTGATAGTTACCTTGCTTATTGTATTGATGTATTACCTGCTTATTGTAAGTCGCTCTGGAATAAGAGTGTCTGCTAAATGCCTAATTGTAAACTGTAATTGTAATCCGCGGAACCTCGACGACGCCTGGCTTCCTCTCGACATGCAAGGAACTTCAACGACGGCTGAGTGTATGGTAGAGTATACGGCCCTCCTCTATACATCCAGGGACTGTCGCGGTTCCCTCTTCTCGACATCCAGGGAAACGCGACGACGCCTAGGTTTGTTAGAGTAGAGGGCCCTCCTTTCGACATCCAGGGAACCTCGACAATGCCTGCTCTGTTTTCAACATCCGGGGAACCTCGACAACGCCTGCCTTCCTCTCGACATCCAGTGAACCTCGACCACGCCTGAGTGTGTGCTAGAGTAGACGGCCCTCCTCTCGACATCCAAGGACTGTCGCGATTCCCTCCTCGACATCCAGGGAACCTCGACAATGCCTGCCCTGTTTTCAACATCCGGGGAACCTCGACGACGCCTGGGCTCCTCTCGATATCCAGTGAACCTCGACCATGCCTGAGTGTGTGGTAGAGTAGACGGCCCTCCTTTCGACATCCAAGGACTGACGTGATTCTATCCTCGACCTCCAGGGAAACGCGACGACACCTGAGGATGTGATGGAGTTGACGGGCGGGTGATGGTTACCTTGCTTATTGTATTGATGTATTACCTGCTTATTGTATTGATGTATTGCTTGCTCATTGTAAATCGCTCTGGATTAAGAGTGTCTGCTAAATGCCTAATTGTAATTGTAAGCAGCGGAACCTCGACGACGCCTGCCTTCCTCTCGACATCCAGGGAACTTCAACGACGCCTGAGTGTGTGTGGTAGAGTAGACGGCCCTCCTCTCGACATCCAAGGACTGTCGCGATTCCCTCCTTGACATCCAGGGAAACGCGACGACACCTGAGGTTGTGATGGAGTTGATGGGCCGGGTGATAGTTACCTTGCTTAATGTATTGATTTATTACCTGCTTATTGTATTGATGTATTGCCTGCTTATTGTAAGTCGCTCTTGATTAAGAGTGTCTGCTAAATGCCTAAATTGTAATTGTAATCCGCGGAACCTCGACGACGCCTGCCTTACTCTCGACATCCAGGAAACTTCAACGACGCCTGAGTGTGGTAGAGTATACGGCCCTCTTCTTTACATCAAGGGACTGTCGCGGTTCCCTCCTCTTAACATCCAGGGAAACGCGACAACACCTGATTGTGTGTTAGAGTAGAGGGCCCTCCTCTCGACATCCAGGGAACCTCAACAACGCCATCCTTGTTTTCTAAATGTATGGAACCTCGACAGCGCCTGCCTTCCGCTCGACATCCAGTGAACCTCGACCACGCCTGAGTGTGTGGTAGAGTTGACGGGCCGGCTGATAGTTACCTTGCTTATTGTATTGATGTATAAGCTGCTTATTCTATTGATGTATTGCCTACTTATTGTAAATCGCTCTGGATTAAGAGCGTCTGCTGAATGCCTAAATTGTAATTGTAATCCGCAGAACCTCGACGACGCCTGCCTTCCTTTCGACATCCAGGGAACTTCAACAACGCCTGAGTGTGTGGTAGAGTATACTATATGGCCCTCCTCTTTGTATCCAGGGACTGTCGCGGTTCCCTCCTCTCGCCATCAGGGGAAACGCGACGACGCCTGGGTGTGTTCGAGAAGAGGGCCCTCCTCTCAACATTCAGGGAACCTCGACGACACCTGCCCTCCTCTCGACATCCTCGACCATGCCTGAGTGTGTGGTAGAGTAGACTGCCCTCCTCTCAACATCCAAGATTTGTCGCTATTCCCTCTTCTTGACATCCAGGGAAACGCGACGACACCTGAAGTTGTGATGGAGTTGACGGGCTGGGTGATAGTTACCTTGCTTATTGTATTGATGTATTACCTGCTTATTGTATTGATGTATTGCCTGCTTATTGTAAGTCGCTCTGGAATAAGAGTGTCTGCTAAATGCCTAATTGTAAACTGTAATTGTAATCCGCGGAACCTCGACGACGCCTGGCTTCCTCTCGACATGCAAGGAACTTCAACGACGCCTGAGTGTATGGTAGAGTATACGGCCCTCCTCTATACATCCAGGGACTGTCGCGGTTCCCTCTTCTCGACATCCAGGGAAACGCGACGACGCCTAGGTGTGTTAGAGTAGAGGGCCCTCCTTTCGACATCCAGGGAACCTCGACAATGCCTGCTCTGTTTTCAACATCCGGGGAACCTCGACAACGCCTGCCTTCCTCTCGACATCCAGTGAACCTCGACCACGCCTGAGTGTGTGCTAGAGTAGATGGCCCTCCTCTCGACATCCAAGGACTGTCGCGATTCCCTCCTCGACATCCAGGGAACCTCGACAATGCCTGCCCTGTTTTCAACATCCGGGGAACCTCGACGACGCCTGGGCTCCTCTCGATATCCAGTGAACCTCGACCATGCCTGAGTGTGTAGTAGAGTAGACGGCCCTCCTTTCGACATCCAAGGACTGTCGCGATTCCTTCTTCTCGACATCCAGGGAAACGCGAAGACACCTGAGGTTGTGATTAAGTTGACGGGCCGGGTGATAGTTACCTTGCTTATTGTATTGATGTATTACCTGCTTATTGTATTGATGTATTGCTTGCTCATTGTAAATCGCTCTGGATTAAGAGTGTCTGCTAAATGCCTAATTGTAATTGTAAGCAGCGGAACCTCGACGACGCCTGCCTTCCTCTCGACATCCAGGGAACTTCAACGACGCCTGAGTGTGTGTGGTAGAGTAGACGGCCCTCCTCTCGACATCCAAGGACTGTCGCGATTCCCTCCTTGACATCCAGGGAAACGCGACGACACCTGAGGTTGTGATGGAGTTGATGGGCCGGGTGATAGTTACCTTGCTTAATGTATTGATTTATTACCTGCTTATTGTATTGATGTATTGCCTGCTTATTGTAAGTCGCTCTTGATTAAGAGTGTCTGCTAAATGCCTAAATTGTAATTGTAATCCGCGGAACCTCGACGACGCCTGCCTTACTCTCGACATCCAGGAAACTTCAACGACGCCTGAGTGTGGTAGAGTATACGGCCCTCTTCTTTACATCAAGGGACTGTCGCGGTTCCCTCCTCTTAACATCCAGGGAAACGCGACAACACCTGATTGTGTGTTAGAGTAGAGGGCCCTCCTCTCGACATCCAGGGAACCTCAACAACGCCATCCTTGTTTTCTAAATGTATGGAACCTCGACAGCGCCTGCCTTCCGCTCGACATCCAGTGAACCTCGACCACGCCTGAGTGTGTGGTAGAGTTGACGGGCCGGCTGATAGTTACCTTGCTTATTGTATTGATGTATAAGCTGCTTATTCTATTGATGTATTGCCTACTTATTGTAAATCGCTCTGGATTAAGAGCGTCTGCTGAATGCCTAAATTGTAATTGTAATCCGCAGAACCTCGACGACGCCTGCCTTCCTTTCGACATCCAGGGAACTTCAACAACGCCTGAGTGTGTGGTAGAGTATACTATATGGCCCTCCTCTTTGTATCCAGGGACTGTCGCGGTTCCCTCCTCTCGCCATCAGGGGAAACGCGACGACGCCTGGGTGTGTTCGAGAAGAGGGCCCTCCTCTCAACATTCAGGGAACCTCGACGACACCTGCCCTCCTCTCGACATCCTCGACCATGCCTGAGTGTGTGGTAGAGTAGACTGCCCTCCTCTCAACATCCAAGATTTGTCGCTATTCCCTCTTCTTGACATCCAGGGAAACGCGACGACACCTGAAGTTGTGATGGAGTTGACGGGCTGGGTGATAGTTACCTTGCTTATTGTATTGATGTATTACCTGCTTATTGTATTGATGTATTGCCTGCTTATTGTAAGTCGCTCTGGAATAAGAGTGTCTGCTAAATGCCTAATTGTAAACTGTAATTGTAATCCGCGGAACCTCGACGACGCCTGGCTTCCTCTCGACATGCAAGGAACTTCAACGACGCCTGAGTGTATGGTAGAGTATACGGCCCGCCCTCCTCTATACATCCAGGGACTGTCGCGGTTCCCTCTTCTCGACATCCAGGGAAACGCGACGACGCCTAGGTGTGTTAGAGTAGAGGGCCCTCCTTTCGACATCCAGGGAACCTCGACAATGCCTGCTCTGTTTTCAACATCCGGGGAACCTCGACAACGCCTGCCTTCCTCTCGACATCCAGTGAACCTCGACCACGCCTGAGTGTGTGCTAGAGTAGATGGCCCTCCTCTCGACATCCAAGGACTGTCGCGATTCCCTCCTCGACATCCAGGGAACCTCGACAATGCCTGCCCTGTTTTCAACATCCGGGGAACCTCGACGACGCCTGGGCTCCTCTCGATATCCAGTGAACCTCGACCATGCCTGAGTGTGTAGTAGAGTAGACGGCCCTCCTTTCGACATCCAAGGACTGTCGCGATTCCTTCTTCTCGACATCCAGGGAAACGCGAAGACACCTGAGGTTGTGATTAAGTTGACGGGCCGGGTGATAGTTACCTTGCTTATTGTATTGATGTATTACCTGCTTATTGTATTGATGTATTAACTGCTTATTGTAAGTCGCTCTGGAATAAGAGTGTCTGCTAAATGCCTAATTGTAAACTGTAATTGTAATCCGCGGAACCTCGACGACGCCTGGCTTCCTCTCGACATGCAAGGAACTTCAACGACGGCTGAGTGTATGGTAGAGTATACGGCCCTCCTCTATACATCCAGGGACTGTCGCGGTTCCCTCTTCTCGACATCCAGGGAAACGCGACGACGCCTAGGTTTGTTAGAGTAGAGGGCCCTCCTTTCGACATCCAGGGAACCTCGACAATGCCTGCTCTGTTTTCAACATCCGGGGAACCTCGACAACGCCTGCCTTCCTCTCGACATCCAGTGAACCTCGACCACGCCTGAGTGTGTGCTAGAGTAGACGGCCCTCCTCTCGACATCCAAGGACTGTCGCGATTCCCTCCTCGACATCCAGGGAACCTCGACAATGCCTGCCCTGTTTTCAACATCCGGGGAACCTCGACGACGCCTGGGCTCCTCTCGATATCCAGTGAACCTCGACCATGCCTGAGTGTGTGGTAGAGTAGACGGCCCTCCTTTCGACATCCAAGGACTGACGTGATTCTATCCTCGACCTCCAGGGAACCGCGACGACACCTGAGGATGTGATGGAGTTGACGGGCGGGTGATGGTTACCTTGCTTATTGTATTGATGTATTACCTGCTTATTGTATTGATTTATTGCTTGCTCATTGTAAATCGCTCTGGATTAAGAGTGTCTGCTAAATGCCTAATTGTAAATTGTAATTGTAAGCCGCGGAACCTCGACGACGCCTGCCTTCCTCTCGACATCCAGGGAACTTCAACGACGCTGAGTGTGTGTGGTAGAGTAGACGGCCCTCCTCTCGACATCCAAGGACTGTCGCGATTCCCTCCTTGACATCCAGGGAAACGCGACGACACCTGAGGTTGTGATGGAGTTGATGGGCCGGGTGATAGTTACCTTGCTTAATGTATTGATTTATTACCTGCTTATTGTATTGATGTATTGCCTGCTTATTGTAAGTCGCTCTTGATTAAGAGTGTCTGCTAAATGCCTAAATTGTAATTGTAATCCGCGGAACCTCGACGACGCCTGCCTTACTCTCGACATCCAGGAAACTTCAACGACGCCTGAGTGTGGTAGAGTATACGGCCCTCTTCTTTACATCAAGGGACTGTCGCGGTTCCCTCCTCTTAACATCCAGGGAAACGCGACAACACCTGATTGTGTGTTAGAGTAGAGGGCCCTCCTCTCGACATCCAGGGAACCTCAACAACGCCATCCTTGTTTTCTAAATGTATGGAACCTCGACAGCGCCTGCCTTCCGCTCGACATCCAGTGAACCTCGACCACGCCTGAGTGTGTGGTAGAGTTGACGGGCCGGCTGATAGTTACCTTGCTTATTGTATTGATGTATAACCTGCTTATTCTATTGATGTATTGCCTGCTTATTGTAAATCGCTCTGGATTAAGAGCGTCTGCTGAATGCCTAAATTGTAATTGTAATCCGCAGAACCTCGACGACGCCTGCCTTCCTTTCGACATCCAGGGAACTTCAACAACGCCTGAGTGTGTGGTAGAGTATACTATACGGCCCTCCTCTTTGTATCCAGGGACTGTCGCGGTTCCCTCCTCTCGACATCAGGGGAAACGCGACGACGCCTGGGTGTGTTCGAGAAGAGGGCCCTCCTCTCAACATTCAGGGAACCTCGACGACACCTGCCCTCCTCTCGACATCCTCGACCATGCCTGAGTGTGTGGTAGAGTAGACTGCCCTCCTCTCAACATCCAAGATTTGTCGCTATTCCCTCTTCTTGACATCTAGCTAAACGCGACGACACCTGAAGTTGTGATGGAGTTGACGGGCTGGGTGATAGTTACCTTGCTTATTGTATTGATGTATTACCTGCTTATTGTATTGATGTATTGCCTGCTTATTGTAAGTCGCTCTGGAATAAGAGTGTCTGCTAAATGCCTAATTGTAAACTGTAATTGTAATCCGCGGAACCTCGACGACGCCTGGCTTCCTCTCGACATCTAAGGAACTTCAACGACGCCTGAGTGTATGGTAGAGTATACGGCCCTCCTCTATACATCCAGGGACTGTCGCGGTTCCCTCTTCTCGACATCCAGGGAAACGCGACGACGCCTAGGTGTGTTAGAGTAGAGGGCCCTCCTTTCGACATCCAGGGAACCTCGACAATGCCTGCTCTGTTTTCAACATCTGGGGAACCTCGACAACGCCTGCCTTCCTCTCGACATCCAGTGAACCTCGACCACGCCTGAGTGTGTGCTAGAGTAGACGGCCCTCCTCTCGACATCCAAGGACTGTCGCGATTCCCTCCTAGACATCCAGGGAACCTCGACAATGCCTGCCCTGTTTTCAACATCCGGGGAACCTCGACGACGCCTGGGCTCCTCTCGATATCCAGTGAACCTCGACCATGCCTGAGTGTGTAGTAGAGTAGACGGCCCTCCTTTCGACATCCAAGGACTGTCGCGATTCCTTCTTCTCGACATCCAGGGAAACGCGAAGACACCTGAGGTTGTGATTAAGTTGACGGGCCGGGTGATAGTTACCTTGCTTATTGTATTGATGTATTACCTGCTTATTGTAAGTCGCTCTGGATTAAGAGTGTCTGCTAAATGCCTAAAATGTAATTTTAATCTGCGGAACCTCGACGACGACTGCCTTCCTCTCGACATCCAGGAACTGTCGCGGTTCCCTCCTCTCGACATCCAGGGAACCTCGACGAGTCGACGACGCATGCCTTCCTCTCCACATCCATTGAGCCTCAACCACGCCTGAGTGTGTGCTAGAGTAGATGGCTCTCCTCGACATCCAGGGACTGTCGCGATTCCCTCCTCTCGACATCCAGGGAAACGTGACAACACCTGATTGTGTGATAGAGTTGATGGGCCTCTTCGACATCCAGGGAACCTCGTCGACACCTGCTGCTCTGTATCACATGATTTATGATTCATCAGTATCTACAGAAGGAACAAGAGGTCAGGATCACACACACACACACACACACACACACACACACACACACATACACACACAGCCCTTTCTATCCAACCTAACTCTTCCTTCCTGTTATTCTCTTTGTCTTTTGTGCTCCAAGCTCCTGAACAAGATCTCTCAAGGTGACGGCAGAGAGCAGTGCTAGGATCTGTTTTGGATGGAGAGATCCCAAACCTACACCGAGCAGACAGAGGTCAGCATCATCACCACACACTGACTACACACTGTGTACATTCAGTCAACGTGAGAAACGTGACCTTGGATCTAATTTTCTATCTCCCAAGTATGTGCGGGAGGGAAATGACAAGTGTACAGATCCTTCTCGAAAAAATTGAATTTTGTGTAAAAAAGCATTGCAGATGCCTTAGCACCACAAATCATAACTGACTTCGGAAACTTCCCACTGGACTTCCAGCAACTCTGACTTCAGAAGGTTGACATTTCTCTAATATAAATCCTTGTTTTGAGTGGTCTTGTGTAATATTTTGAAATATGGACTTTTGATATTCTTGAGCTGTATGCCATAAAATTAAATCTTTAACAAAAAAAGGTTTGGAATAATTCACTGAATGTCCAATGTATGTAGAATATATGAAAGTTTCAAGAAATATATGAAATTTTCAAGAAAATTTACTTTCACACAATATTCAAATTTTACGGGAAGGATCTCTATTGTTAAGCAATTGTATGAGTGTATGAGCGGAAAGCACAGTAGTAACGGAAGCTTTAGTTACCTGTGGTTTAGGAAGACAGCAGCAGACTGTTGTCGTCTGTAGGATTTTAGGTCGTCAGGAGAGATTGCTGTCAGAGGTTGACAATACTCATAACTTATCGAGCTGTCTTTGCTGGTGCGAGCCGTTTTACAGAGTTGTTGAGTGGAGTCATCAAAGCCTGGGGGTAGTAGAATTGGTGCTTTGCTGGTGTTTGCCCCTACTAAATTCAGGGCGTGTTGTGGAGCATCCAGGCTTATATAGAGCCGGCCCATGTGACGTGATGGTGCAATATGCAGGTTCCAGAATAGACTAGGCGAAAGATGCCCTTCTTTGGTCCAGAGCTGCAGGATAGAAGACCATCTTTGGTGTGTTTGAACGGCATACGCATCATGTGAGGAGATGTGAGGTCTTGCTCCTGGTGTCCGCTGTCCGAGAGACGTGTGACAAGCTTGTGTCACACAGTAGTGTCAGCGGTTATTTGAACCCTATTCTATTATAACTAAAACCACTTGAACCCTTGAAAAGCAAAACTAATTTGTCATACATTCAGTTACAATAATGACGCTGAGTTGGAAGGAATAATCCAATGTTTGAACATTATGACATAAAAGGGGTCATCAATAAGTCCTGAGAGATAGTCAGTCCGGTCCAGGGAAACGCAAGACTGATAGTTTATATGTCTGTGAATTCTCACATTAGTCCTGTGGGGAGTGATGCTTTAATCCAAGGTTTGAGAGGAAGTCTACGAGTGTCTATTTCCTCTCATTAACACGTTTGTAAAGTTCCATGATTATTCTGCCCACCCCTCAAACTGCACGGAGGCTACTAAAATAGATTGTACCATGTCTCCAGTGACGTCCTTGAGGTCAATAAGTCAGTGCCCAAGGTAGGGAGGAATGACATCACTTCTGAGAAAAGGGGGAGACAGCCTACCGTAGGGTGTGGTGACCAAAATATACTTAAATGGTGCCTTCATGTTGACCCATAATCACAACATGTTCTGACCCTGTTAAACAGTTTTGCTATTTCTTGTATGACTTACAGTATATATGATTTTTTTTAGCTATTTTGGAAAATGTTGAGGGATGTCAGGTTGAAAGTGATTTTTCAGTCATTGACAGAATCAAGAATTGTTTGCCTTGTACTGAAGATAGTTCTAGCGTGGGACAATGTTCTTGCCTTCCAGAAGCTTTTGCATCCAAGATTTAAGTCCAGTTGAATAAAGGATGTCATACGACCGTTGATGAAATGGCGAAAATAGATAATCTACAAACTCAGCCCATTGTTTCTTTTTAATTTAGCCTATAATGACATGCTCTAAAAAGGGATGCCAGGTTGATGTCTTGTGGTGTCCTGATAGATGTTTTTTCAGGCTAATTTTGAAAGAAACCAGTGATGTTTTAATGGATGTTGTCAGGGCAGAGTAATAGAATGAGCATTTTCCCATGTTTGTTCTATATTTGGGTAGTACCAGATCATTGTCGTTTCCTATAGTCAAGGTCAAGGTTGTACTTTATTGTTACGTCTTTTGTACAGGTACATAAGAGTAAAATTTTTTTTTTTTTTTTGGCATCCTTCAGACAATGCAGTCGTATATCAAAAAACAATATAATAATAACAGCAACCACATCTAAAAATAATAATAATAATAATAATCTAAAAAGGTGTAAATAATAATAAGACGTAAAAAAAAGATGAAAAAATAAAGGAGTGCAAAAGAGCAACAGGAAAAGAAAAGAGCATATAGTATTGTGGCTGTCTCTGTCTTTGGAGAAGTAGTAGATAGGTATAAGGGTATTTTTAGGGCACTGCCCCTTTGACTATTTAGATACCATTTTTATTTGATTAACCCTGTCTTCTACCCTGAGCCATCCCAGATTAGCAAAGTTAGTTGGAGTCAGGTGGGTCATGGATTTAAGGCAGAGAAAAAAAGAGAAATAAATGATTATTTTGTAAGATTAGCTACAGACAGACCCTCTTATTGCCTCCTTCGGAGAAACAGCATAATAAATAGACATGGAAACATAGAAAGATTACAGATTGTCAGTATTAGTATTATTAGTGTTGTTAATATGTTACCAGACATATCTCTGTTCAAATCCTAACAAACCTGCACCCCTTTTTATTCTCTGATTCATCCCGTGATTCCAGCCGGGAATTTATTAAAATAAAGTATATATGAATACACAAGCATATCTTCAGAGATGTTGCTAGCCGTGCGTCCAGCTTGTCCGACGCCTCAGTAGATCCTATTAAACACACTATGCGTCCAGGGGCCACACAGTGTTTTTTTATTTTTTTTATTTTACTCAATTCAAAAACCAGAGAATCTCCATATAGTTTTACCATCCCCGCATTTGTGGGTCGAGATTGAAATGGTTTACAAGATGTAATTCACTTTTACAACCATTTACAACCACTAACCTCTCCAATTCAAAACAAATTATCTATCTGTATGTGGTTGATTCGTTGGTTCTGGACTTAATTTGTTGTGCCATTTACTTTATTTGTTTATTTAATTCAGATACATTTGACCCACTTAGACCTGAGGCGATTCTAAAAACGCCTCCTAAATCCTGACCTAAGTTTATAGAAAAACTACAAATATTTATTCATAAATTACAAAAAAATTTATGTTGCTATACTGTACATAGAAACAACCACCCCAAAAGGGGTTCCCGGATTGAAAGGTGTAGTTACGAATGGGGGTTCCCGGTCTAAATGGGTTACAGTATAGCCATAATTATAACAATAAGATCAAACACGAGTTAAACCCTGCACTTGGTCAAAAAGGACACATTTGATGGGGACCCATATACAAGACCACCCATGGGCCCCGGGACAAGGACACATTTGATGGGGACCCATATACAAGACCACCCATGGGCCCCGGGACCCATTACATTGAAAACCTAGCAACATCACTGATTATAAAGTATTATGATAGTTGACCAAATACAGTAAAGTGTTATGCTTACTGTATGTTTCTGTCTTCCACACCCCTGTCTTCCGGAGTCCCTCAAGTCTCGACCCCTGGGCCTATACTTTTCTCCCTACACACAGTATATCTTCTAACCCTGGAACACATTTTTAAGAAACATGGCATCTCCTATCGCCTTTAAGCGGACGATTTGCAAATCTGCATGCCCCTGAAAAAGGAAAGCAACACCTGACGCTTCTTTTTGATTGTCTCAAGTAAAACAGGTCATGGTTGGGCCTAGTGGTCCTGGTGTTGTAACCAGTGACCTGGGTTCTTTGTAATTGTAACCTTATGTTAAACCTGTGGTCTCTAATCTTGCCTTAAACTTGACAAACCGATAAAAGCTGGATTGTGTTCAGATTCAGCTTATATCATCTGAAGCTGCTTGCTCAAATCAAGTCTGTGTTCTCTTTTAGTGATTCTACACGTTTTTACTACTGTAATGCACTAAACCAAGCCTCCATTGCACATTTACAGTTTGTCCAAATTGCTGCGGCGCATCTCTTAACTGGAACCCGCAAGCGTGACCACATTAGTACACATTTTTGTGTACTAATGTATGGTATTGCTTTTTTCACTGTCTGCTGATGCTGCTGCGTCTTGTATTTTAGCTATTGCTTTTCTTGTGTATTTAGCATTCTTTTTTTTTCTTTTCTGCAGCGCTTTGGTAATCTTGCGTTGTAAAATGTTCCATATAAGTAAAGTGGATTGGATATCTGTAAACATACAATGTTAAGAGCATATACATTTAAGCATTATAAAATACTTTATAATTTGTAATGATTATTGTTATAAAGCATAAAAAGCACTCTGAAAGTATGTTTATAAGGCATTATAGCCATGGGCTTGATAGAAAGTGTTACCAAAATGACTGAACCCGAACCCGAACTTGAATAGTAATGATAATGCAATGTTGATTTTGTATTTTTCAATTGACCTAATCCAAGCCCCTCTCCTGCATCACACTTGTCTCCTTAACAGCACTCATCTTGTCACCACATTCAAATGACCTCGTATACAACTGTACTACTGTGCTACTTGAGATAATATGCGTTGTTGAGAAAAACATCAGAACAAATGCAGAGTCGTGTTTTTAAACCACTAACATTACAAGATACAGACAGGAGATAGATACACACTTTGCTTCCGTGTCTATATGAGATATTACAGCAGGGTTTGCATGCTATTAGGTTTCAGATGTAAGTCTGTTCCTCTTCTCCTAGCTGTGAGATTGTCCTGTCTCTCTGATTCAGCCCCCTGATCTTGATAAGACAGTGCCTACGCAAGCAATCTTCTGCACTCTGTCATAGTGTATCAGCTGAAAACACAATAAGTTGGCATTATTTGTGTGGTTTATGGTATAAGCAGGAAACAATTGATTTATTACATCAACAGCAAGGTCCAAGACAAACACGCATGGATGGCAGATGATGATAATTCTTAAAGAAGAAATCATCAAATCCTTTGTCCTTTATGCCGTTAGTTCTGTGCAGGTGTTATGTATTAGGTTTGTCTTACACACAGCCTTATTTGGTTGTAATCATGTGACTGTAAATGCTGTGCCAAGCCCATTCTTGTCAGCTTATTCAGGGCCCTCACAAATAGTATCTCCATTTAAATTGGTAGATATTAATATAATACATGGGAGGTGTAGTGCATGTGTGTTACTATCTAAGTCCACTGGGTGGCAGTCTCTATTTGGAATAAAAGTGGTGCCTGGTTGCTGGTCTTGCCCATAGGCTATGCATTACTCCTATCATTTTCACATAATCCTTTCATAAATTGTATTAGTGTTTACCAGATAATAACATCAACCAATATCTAATCTTTATTGTTGCTATTCTTCTACTTTTCATACATTTTCTATCTTTATAAAATATGAATCCGAACTGGGTTTAATATGGAGCTGTGCAGTGTCACTATGTAAATGTATGCTGTCTTGCTCCAACTTGATTGACAGCTACCCTCAAAACCCTGAAACAGAGAGAATCCAGAGGGTTATTATACAGGGGGCAGTGAGGAGTAATTTTACCCCCAGGAATGGAAGGGCCATGCAATTTACATGTCCAAGAACGTGTTGTACAGTATGGCTTATGGGCAGCATTGCAGCCAATGGAATCCTAGCTGTCTGCTGATTTAGTCCAAGGAATGAGTGGCATGCGCCCTCATTTACTTTCATGTGTTATGCTATCTGACATCTGCATGTACATACTGTATGCGCGCGCATAGTCGCATACATGTACACAGTAAAAGAGTGTTCATTTTACACTTGCCGCTGCAAATGGAAAAAGCAGCACTTGAGGGTTTTATAGTGTGCACAATAATCAATAGTAATTGTCAAGCCGCATGTTTTAAATTAAGGTTTTCCTTGACGTAACTTGCAATGAGCGGTATCCTGCAACCGTGGCTTATGTACTTAGTGTACATGCATACACAGGCCTCTTCCATGACACTGTACAGTTTGTCTTGTGTTCTCATCACACCTTGCAAACTCCCTCAACCCTCTGCCAGCTCACTCACCCCACCCACCAGCCCAATCATTCTTTCCTCATTCTCCAGCGTATTATTTTTTCCTTCTTTTTTTCTGCCCTTGGGAATCCAATCATGGCATAGTCGAATATCCCTCCTCTACTGTATGTAACAAAGCATGGCTAGGTTTAACTGTATGTCCTTGAGATAATGATGATGGTATCGCTTTCACCGCTGGTTCTGGATGTACACGTGTAATGCAAGCAAGGGACAAAAAAAATAAAGATTGTTTAGTATTAGGACTGACCAATATTTTTATGTTTTTTCTTGGTCAGCTAGATTAAAGTTAAATAGTTTGAACTTGGCGTCCATATTGTTTGGCAGAAATCTTCAAACAATGTCAAAACAATAAATAGAAATGAGAACAATTGTGAGAATAGCATATACAAGCTCACAACATTGTAGATCCACTCTACACCATCTTACGATGTGTATAAGTATAAAACAGTGCTTACATGGTTAAAGTTTTAACGGTAGTATACAGTATAGTACTAGTAAGACACCTCAGGACGACAAGCGACCTCGCCCTTTAGGGGAACAAGCAACCTCGCCATTGGGCCAGTGATTTATATCAGACCAGTTACCCATATATGGAGACCCCTGGTACCCATATATGGAGATCCATGTACTGTATATGGAGATATGTTGTGTGAGAGCCCATACTGTACATGCTTATTCAGTTATTTGTTATGTGAAAGTCCTATGACGTCTAATCGTCTATGACATTTGACATCATACATAGAATCCCTTTTATGCCCATACATGGAGATGTCTGTAGAACCAGCCACACCGATATGGGCTGTCTTGGCCATATATGGATTCTGTTAGTGTGGTACGTGGCCGATGTGGCCTCCATATATGGGCATTCCCATTTGAAGTCCTGTTAGATATGGGCTTAATAATAATATTGAACTCCATATATGGGCATAAAAGGGATTCTGTTAGTGTGATTCCCCTGACATCACGGTGAAGTCAGAGCATGTTGTCAGAGCGACAAACCCATTCTGTTAGAGTGGTTCCCCTGACATCACAGTGACGTCAGAGCAAACATTCATTTGAATACAATTAGATTGTATGTTGTGTATGTGTGTATGTTTCTCATGCAATGATGAGAAGCTATGACAGAATTCTCATACCTCATCTTGCAAACCTGATAAATAGCCATAATTCCATGCCTCTTGCTCGTAATGTCTCCAGACCCACCCAAAACAAGTCTGAATTTTGACCTTGTGACCTGAGCGTGCCCAACCCCCTCCTCCAGGCGCCCATAGTCAATCATGTATTACACTTGTGCATTAGCCTGCTTTTGACCTCTCTATGCTAAACCCAATTGCCATATTATCTCCACCTTAATGCTCTAGTCGTAGTTATCTTCCTGGAACTGAATCTGATTTTGTGCTCCACTTTACCCCCAGGCATCCTCAAATGACTGTTAGGCTCTATAGAGGGCCGCCTCATCTAAATCACCAAGAGTGGGAATTGGGGATATAGGGCATGCACGGGGCTGCACTACTAAGGAACCAGCCTATGTGGAGGGGACATTATTTGTGGTGCTGGAAATGAAAGATTCAGGTTGGGTATAAGAATGGGTTGTTTTGGAATTGGTGGCTCCTACTGTCCTATGATTAGAAATTCCTCCCCCACTCCCCAATTGGTTGATTGTGCTGTAATTTCTTATGAAAGGTCAATCCTAATACCTGCCTCTTCTACAATTAAGCAATTATCACTTAGTTACCATAGAGATTATTGCTAATGCGCTTGACCACCAATCTATTTACATATGCCACTAATACCAAGAGTAATGACGATCCTATGATAATATTCCGAAGTCAAGAACAATCTTGATGCCACTAATGATGAAGCATGCTCAGAAAATCTCTCCCGTCATCCCCACTGTCTCCTACCCTGGGCTGAGGGAGCTGGCCAGGCCCCACGGCCCCATGGGAAATCTCTAATGTATTCAGCCCGGCCTTGGGAAGTAAAATGAAAACAAATGTGGTGTAATAAAGGAGAGAAGATGAAGCGATTCTGTGATGATGCTCTCCACCGGCCCTATAAATCAAAATAAAACTGGAGCAGGTCATATGTGCCCCACTCGCCAACCCCCACCCTCCTACCCCATCCACCTACACCCCCTCTCCCACCCCCATGCATACAGATATTGGTGGTTGGAGGGATGTGGGGGTAAGGTATATGGAGAAGATCCTATCTATCTCCACCACTAGCACTGAGACACACGTTTGTGTGCCCTCATATGATATGATGTTTTTAAAAGAGATGCAAGGAAAATATAGCTCCGGCTGACCTAGATTAGATAATTTGGCAACACTACGAGCAGTTCATGATTGTATAACTGCAAGTGGATTAATTATAGTAGTACAAACATCCTTAATTATCATACATATATATCATTATAATGTGTCAACCATTACTGTATACTGTATATCCTAAATGTAGCTGAGATTCCGTAATTTGCACTGACCTTGTCCTGACTTAACTTTTATGTTCTGCTCGGTTTTACTTTCCGCCTAACCTGATGCTGCCTTGGGAGAATGGCCCAATCTAGGTTGTTGCTCCTCCTAACCATTTCCTGATCATTAGTTTGGAAAATATGCTGCCAACACTGTCAGTACCATTGTATACCTCTAGGGGCTGCTGTGGTGTTAATATACTTATGAAACCAAAATGGTCCCAAACAGAGACCAATGATGTCAGCGGCTGTTCTCATTATATAGAAAAATCACTTAAACTTGCGAACAGCTGGTTATCTTGGTTTAGATTTGTGAAAAGCAATTGAGTGAGTTTCTTCAATCAAAAACAAATATCCATTGTTTGGGGGATTAGAGATGATCTGAAAAATGTCAACCTGAGGTGGGCAGAACGACATTACTATTTCAGCTTGTAGTATATTGGACTTTAAAGGTCAGTAACTATTTGCTGAGGTTTTATACTTCCAGGATACTTTTACTTGTGGGGGGGTACTTTTCAAATCCCTTTCAAACCAGCTGACTTTGAAGATGGATAGGAGACTCACTCTGACAAGGTACCTACTTATTACACAGATAAAGAATCGTAAACAGAGAGCACAATAAATAATTGATACCTAATAAGTCGGGAGAGAGCACACCACGGCTCCTTTTTATTTTCGGGCCAAGAGAGGAGAGAGAGAGAGAGCGAAAGCCTCCTGAGTTGTTTATTTGCTCCCTCCCCTTCTTTCTTTTCATGTCCTTCTCATTTTACGAGCCATGAGTCAACACAGCACACGTAAATGATATTTTGACACAGAGAGCCATGAATAATGCATTTGAATTTACTTTTATGCCAGAGTTGGACCCCTCTATGCTCCCTTTCTCCTTCCCCCTCCTTTCCTCCTCTCTCCTCATTCCCCCTTCAACTCCCCCTCCTCTCCAACAGTACCTCCTTTCTTTCTCCTCATCCCTTCCTCTGTTCTCCACACATCAATGTGATCCCTCAACCCCCTTGTCTTCTTCGAGTTAGACCCCGTTCCCTGCTCCCCATTCCCACCGTGCGTTTCTCCCGCCTCCTCCTATACCTCCTTTCCATGCAAGCCTGCGAGGCAGTAGAAGTCATTGGTGTTGGAGGAATCGCAGAGATGAACAGCGATCTCTTGATTTCTCGATCCATCAGCATTTCCTATCCGGCCCTCAGTCGTCCTCGGACACACCTGCTCACCATCACATGTCCACTGTCATCATGTGGTCAGTAGTCATTGAGGGGGGGGCATTGAGTCCCTGAGAGATACAGTATTATCTGTTCAGAAGTTACCAAGACATCAATGAGGGAATTATGATTTGATCATAGTAGTGAGACCATGATTGAAGCTCAGTTTAAAGGTCAGCGGTTGAATAATATTTGAAATGTGAATGTATGTCATTTAGATAGCATTTTATTTAGACAGATGACAGGTTCATTGTTTACATGGTATTCTATAGTGTCATTGTACAGATTGTTATTTAGATAGCATATTGTTTAGACAGATGCTAGGTTCATCGTTTACCTGATATCATATAGTTTTAATGTACAGATTGTTATTTAGATAGCATATTTTGTTTACACAGATGCTAGGTTCATGGTTTGCCTGGTATAATATTTTCTTGAGGCACTACGCTGTTCACTCTGCAGTCTGCATTCTTTGTTTGTGATTAGTTACCATGTTTATTATAAGTCGCTCTGGATAAGAGCCTCTGCTAAATACCTCAATTGTAAATTGTAAAATGCAGCTGTGCATATTTGTATATCCAGTCCAAGAGAGTTATGACCAACAAGCGTACTGTAAAATCAGCTCTGTTAACTTTCTATAGCACTGTTGTTTGCCCTGGGGCTGGCCCCTGAAGTCACCAGACACATTCTGCTTTTAAATTTGAATTCATGATACCGTTATGGTGCATAATAACTTTCTGGTTTCACAACAAACTGGTAAAGTGACAGCGGAGGAAGTGGTGCTGACTTTCCTGACAATGAGTCATGGGGCTCCAATCCTCATTGTCTCTGTCAATATAATTGTCATATTCACTGCCTATATACATTCACCTTCATGACCTTTAACCATCCTCATCCTGGTTCTCTGGTTGAGGGGCCCCCAAATTATCCTGTGGGGTCCCCAGATGATTAGCTTAATGTAAAAAAGAAAATCTCACTCAACGGTAAACAAACCAACATAAGTGTATACAGGGTATCTGCACATTTATAAAGTGACATTTTTCAAGACCGTTTTAAACCAAACTGACCAAACTGTCAAATATTAAGTAAGCAAGAGGTGAAATATTAAGTAAGCAAGAGGTGAACATTGTGAAAATAGCCGATCTACATGCTCACAACGCCTCGCGTTGCGAGGCGTTGTGAGCATGTAGATCTGCAATTTTCACAATATTTATCTGTGGAACCGAGTCACATTAAATGTAATACCTTCAATTCCACGTGCTTGTCAGGGTGGGGGTCCCCAGATAAAATATGTTTATTTTGGGGGTCACAGCCTAAAAAAGTTTGAGAACCCCTGTCCTATAGCATCCCTCGGCATCATCATCCTCTTCTTTCTCTTAACACATCATGTGTCACCTATCACCATCTAGAATATGGGTTCAAATTTTTCCATCCCAAGGGCCTTCAAATAGCCACAGCCTCTAGTCTAGCTGCGGCCCCCCTTATGGCTTAAAAACAACACCGACGGACATTTCTGATCTACAAGCTCTCAACACGCCGCTAAGCTACTTTTTGACAATAATGACATGCCCAAAAGGGATGCCATGTTTGAAAGTTGTCCTGCCCATAATCTACTTATTTACACCTTGGGAGTAATTCTGCCCCTCATCCTCTTGTCTGTGCCTCCCTGCCTGGAGAGGTGGTAGTGGGGATGAATAATCCTTGTCATCCTCGGAGTGGTTCTTCATTCATAATTTACCACCTCCACCCCATTACGTTTGATTAAAGCCAGTGACCTGAAAATACAGAAGGAATCGGCTCTCAAGTATGGCGTCAACACTGTGTGCGCCCGCTGTGCACATGTCGCCCAAGAAAACATCAATAGCTCTGTCCAATATCAATATCTGGGCTCCCACTCCTATTATATTCACCATGGGAATATGGCTGTCACAAAGGTTACAACCAGAGATCTTGTTTTTTTTATTCGTGGGGGGCAGTGTTGGGAGTAATGATCCATTTAATATGTTGTATATTTATGAGATATATAGGGAGTAATTGGATGTTTCATCAGAACAATTTAAGAAAGAAACATGATCAGCAATTGAGAAATATGATCAAATGTTTTTATAATGTGGTACACTAGCACTCTAAAGAGCACATATGGGGTTGATTTGCAATTAAAATTACATTAGGAACATCAAAGAGTGCTTTCCATTCAAATGGCAGTTTAACCACACAAGTCTGTTTTTACATCATTAGGTATCCTACAGTATGTGTATGTGTATACACTTTATTGGAAAGTCAAAGGCATAACTTATTTCTCAAAAGCTATGCATTTCCCCCCTCTATGACCCAGAAAATAGTGCGCATGCATGTACGTACACACACACACACACACACACACACACACATAATGTGCTCTCACATGTTATTTAAAGTAAGATGTGTACTGAATACAGTATATGTGTGTTTGGCATGCATGTGTGTGGGACTGTGGGTATGCAGGGTATTTGTGTGTGCATGCATGTCTTTGCCGTGTGTGTGTGTGTGTGTGTGTGTGTGTGTGTGTGTGTGTGTGTGTGTGTGTGTGTGTGTGTGTGTGTGTGTGTGTGTGTGTGTGTGTGTGTGTGTGTGTGTGTGTGTGTGTGTGTGTGTGTGTGTGTGTGTGTGTGTGTGTGTGTGTGTGTGTGTGTGTGTGTGTGTGTGTGTGTTGGAGCAGGTCGCACAACAATTGAAAGTGCAGCACACATTAACATTGTGTTTCCTTGTGGCCATACATTTTCCTGAGCTCAAACCCTTTTCAATAGGCATGCCTTTGTTCTATAATTGGGTTCTGGGGAACAATAGAAAACGCTTACCATAACAAGTAATCAGAACATCAGGACATCATCCCCTTCCCACAATGCACTGCCCTGTAATAGAAGAAGAGAGGCCAAGTGTTCTTTAAATGGCATGAGCTATTCACTAAACTTTAAATTTGTTCTTTCACTTTTCCTCCTTTTTCTTTTTTTGCTGCTCTCCTTTCCCCCAAAACAGGCATGACGTACAGATGCACAAGCTCACAACACATCACATTGCGACACATTGTTAGCTTAATAGATCAGCTATGTTTGCTATTCGTCGTACAATGAAGTGTATAGGGCTTGGTTAAGGAAATGGGTTTTCTCCTTAACTCCTTGATGGACATCCATAATTGGATGTCCCAAAATATTTCTGCAGCTTAATGCCAGTAAGACATTTTAATTGACCTGGATAATCAAACACTCCTCCTCTTAATCACTGTACATCACTGCTCACTGTAAAAGTATATATATTTTTTAATAATCTCACATTGGATATTCGAGTTTAATCAGTTGTGCAATCATGCTTGCACCTTAGGCAAATAAACCACATCAAATCTGCCTTCTCTACCACAATTTAAGCATCTAGCAGTCGCTCTTAATGCAGTGCGACTTAATATAAGCAAGGTAATACATCAATACAATAGCAAGGTAATATGTCATTACATCAACATCAATACATGCATAGAAATATCAATCTAGAAAAAAATAACGTACCACACATTTGGCAGTAGTCCTTCACACAGTCCTTCACACATTCATAACATCCCAGTCTAGATTACTATAATTCTTTCTACTCATTGGCAAAAAAATAGCCCTGCAATGCCCTTCAGATGAGCCAGAATGACATTGCTGTCGGGTGGAAACCATGTCCAAAACAGTTCCTTTTTTATTATTTTGAAAATACCTGATCTACAAGCTCATAACGCATCAATGCGATGTGTATGATGTAGTTAATTCATTTATGGGAAAAAAAACAGTAAATAAATAATGTATATTAAATAAAAATGTGGAGATCTGCCCGTTTGCAACAATGAAGCAACTGGAGTTTTAACTGGCACTAAAACATGAAAACATCACACTGACCCTGGCCTCCTGTGCATTTTGGAATCGATTAAAAATGTTATTGATTACTTTTAAAGCACAGATGGGTATGGCTCCTAGCTACATAACTAAATCTAACCATTCGAACCCTAGCATCCTTCTTCTGGGGCTGTGCATTCATTTTCGGTGAAGAGATTGGGTGTGGTGTGAAAAAAATAGCGGTCCAAGTACAGAGCCAGCCCAAGTCAAATAAGTATTACTTTACAAAGTATAAAGGGTTTAAGTGACTAACCTGATTCTGTATATTACATCCTGCTCTATCTACTTTAGGAGATTAAGTTACTGTGGCATTTAGCAAGTTGTTTTCAATGTTTGAAGACTAATTTAAAAACATATTATTTTACACTAGGCTTTCTATGATATATGGTTTCAAGGAGAACAAAGCGGGCTCTCACGCGTTTTGTTGGGGGGTGTTTCAGGCTTTAAAACACTGACAATGGATAAACAGGATACTATCGATTGACCATGTTATCAACTAAAAATGACGATAATGATGAAGTTGGAGGAAGATGACTGATGTGGTGGCCTGATCTTATAGTTTTAAGATATTGATGAACTTATCAATGTTTATAGCTTTGTGTGTCTGGCAGTCTGCAGTGCATACAGTATGTATGTTTTGCTATGATTTCTCAAATAAATGTTATTCATGATGTGAATGTACAGTACCATGTGGGCATATTCCTTATTTTTAAGCAAACTATCTGAACAGTTAGGCATGCCTGATTATAGTCCTATATTTTGCTGATCAGAGCAATCATCAAGTTAAAAACGTTGACTGCTGGGGATTTAGAGCGCTTTTTTTTCTTCTCACCTATGTTTGAAAAATCACTGAATATTCTCTGTTGCACACATCTGTGCCACGGGTCTGCTAGAATCTGAAAATATTCCTTATCCGATGCGAGCATGCCTGTGAAAGATACAGCAAATCTCACTGCACCCTGCATTTTTTAAATCCTAAAAAAAGAGAGGCATTTCTGGTGCCAATTACTTCATGATGTCCCCGAATCAAAAATATTCGTGACCATAGGCTAGCGAACAGCGCCATCCAGCGTTGGATTTTAGTTAACACGACTTAAGCCGGGTTAGGCAGCCAGTGTGCTAAGTGTTAAACACAGATGTAAGATTGCTGTAGCACCCCATATGTGTGCAAAATATATATTTGTTTGGTGTGACTATTCTCATGGCGGATCCTTTGTTCCAAGTTGCATGCATGGTAATGCATTTAAGTATGAAATAAATAATAAATATATAAATAAATATATATATAAATACATTTTCATTGATTGATTGTACTGGAAGGATCTGAACTTCCAAAACTCAACGACACTGAATTGATTCAGAATCAGCATTGGGATCGGGGTACATTGAGAACCTCACCATGGCTTCAAGACGCCACATGAGTCATATGGGATTATGAGTCATTTTGTAACCTTATTATTCAACATGAGCCACATTTTACCACACACCTACAGACTGGGAAACTTTTCACCAACTGAAAGCTACTGCCTCAGCAGGTCTGCAGTACAATACAGTAAAAGTAGGACACCTTCTTTTTTGTTATGCAGCCCAAAGTTAAGTTTAAACCTGATGTGGCGAGATCAGATTTAAAAAGCGAGTGAGGGCGGGTGGCATAGAGGCCAAGCTGTCTGTCCACCACCATTGATGCCCGGGTTCGCTTCCCGGCAGTGGTGTCTTTGGCTTGGTCAGGAACACAATTGGTGCCGTCCTACTTGTTGATCAGGTCGTCCATTCAGCTGATAGCTGAACTTGGCACGGTAGCATGAACCTCTGTGTGTGTTAAGCTCTCCTGGCTGTCGGGTGAAAGGAAGCAGAAAATGTATTATCTTCAGTTAGTGAACAAAATTGAACAAATCAAATGCGGCGTTCAGTATCAAACCTACTGTATGTCCTAGTGTGGTGACGGCCTTATTGGCCAAATGGAAGTTGTGATTTTTATAAATACTTTAATGAAAAGGCTTCACAAGAATAATGTTTAAAACATTTAAATAAAATGTTTTACATGAATACATTTTCAACTATGATCCAAGTTTCACTTTGACTTCACCGGGCATTTCAAGCTTTCATGGCTGGCACAGTGGTTCCATTTTGTGATATCATGTGCATAATAAGGACACACAGACAAACCCTGTGCTAGACAACATGGCCTGAATGGGCTGGGGTAAAAGCAATTATGTTGAGATATTGTAGTTCATGTTGTAAAACCTTTTGGCTGGGCTGACTTATCGGCCGGCTCAGTTGTTCTGATTGTTCTGAACATTTTACTGCTTATTTCAAGACACAGTTTGCTTCATGTTGGCATACTAGACTTTTCAAACTTGCATAAGCTGGAGCACAGCCCAATATCATTGGGCACAGACCCTCTGGCTGTACTGCAGTGTGGAATCGAAACTAAAACTGATTGGGCTTTTGCCAGCAAGCCCCCTGCTCTGTGGAGCATTGTTATAATCAGTTGTAGATGTAGTTGTAGCTGTTGTAGTATCTATGATCATCATTCAAGAAGAGTACATATTAGTACAGAGTACAGATTCTACATAATTGCCTTAGACATTTCATTACAAAATCATAAAAACAGTCACGCTTAAATATAAGTACAGTACACTCACAAACTCCCAGTTTAAAGATTAAAGATAATGGCTCATTCCAACACAAATACGCGTACGCGCACACACACACACACACACACACACACACACACACACACACACACACACACACACACACACACACACACACACACAAAGACACTCAACTCAAGCTTAATCAAGTAAACTTGTAGCCTCTCTTTGAAATGGATGCATCTGTGCCATTATAGGGAAATAATTGTGGCCACTTTCATCCCCAGCGCAATTAGTCTCTCTTCTGTGAAGTCTTTCGTCAGATAATGGACAAGAGCAGACAGAACCTTTGTCAATGTAATCATTTCTCCTTTATTTATTTTTTTCCGGGATAGGAGGTACTGAGTATCGAATAGTTGAATGTCAACAACTCAGGCCTGTTTTTGTAATTATTATACTACTGTATTCACCATGGCAGCTCAGTGCTGTATGCACTGGTAGCCTAGCAGGAGCTGCATTCTCTCCTAAAAATAATGTATAGTTTTGGGACAATTCATCACATTTGTGTCACATTTTTAGCTCCACTAGCTAGTGGCAGAGCTTTAAGGGCAGCAATGTTGGTCGGTCCATCCAGCACTTCCCAAATAAGTTGTCCCAAAGAAGATAATGTTGAAAACTCCTGTCTGGATTGTCATGGCTGGCACCTTCATACTCATTGTCTCTGCCGGGCCGAAGGCATGGTGAGAGAGTATGTTTTGCACCCTGTCCATCCTCCGTCCGGCTGTTGGAATACGATGAATGCATGTGTCTGTCTACCAGTTTTGGATAAAGCCTGTAGGAGGAGTAGCAAAAAGTGGCAGGAAATGTAGTTAGGCAGAGATGAGCGTGGCCTATGGTTCTTAGAGACTGGGCAGATATAGCGCCACCATGAGGCTGATTTGATAAATATGCAGAGATTGACTTTGGCTACTGGTAGTTTGCATAAGAAAGTTGGCACTGATCAGTGTAGTTGTTTGCCAGAATAGCTGTGGACACTAACACACACAGACAGACAGACATACAGCCACACAGACAGGAAAAAATCGAACCTCTGTTCGAAGTGGAGCTGTGTGTGTGTGTGTGTGTGTGTGTGTGTGTGTGTGTGTGTGTGTGTGTGTGTGTGTGTGTGTGTGTGTGTGTGTGTGTGTGTGTGTGTGTGTGTGTGTGTGTGTGTGTGTGTGTGTGTGTGTGTGTGTGCAACAGCGCCCCTCCCTTAACATGTGTGGCCAGAAAAGGTTACTGCAGGCTACATACCCGGAGACAAACAGACAAACAGACAGACCCACACACACGGCCACGTATAGGGAGCTCCACACAGCTCCAAAAACATAATCTCCATTGCTGGCCTTTGACCAAGCAGAAATAACTTTTGTACTTACATTTTTATTACTCATTATTTTAGTTTGCACAGTACATGATTAAATTGGAGTAATTATATACATTATACTGTAGTTAATTACGTATTTATTGTCACACAGTATGAGGGAATACGCAATGAAAGGACTCGTCAGATAAGGCTATGAAGTCTTTTGATATAAAGTGGGTTAGAAAAACAATAAAGAGTAAGTCAATACTATGTTTAATTGGCAATGGAAAGTTCAGGACACACAGATTTTTACGATGAGTAGATAAGAGAGCATATCACTCAGAATGTATGTTGTAATGTTATGTTAAAAAAAGGGTTTGATCTTTTCCAAATTACAACATACTGCTTTGATACATGATAAGGGGTTTTACATGTAACCCAAGTTAATGTATTCCCAGCCTTTGCGATAACTGTTTCACCAGTAATCACGAATGAAAGTGATGATGGCCATTTTTTCTCTTACGTCATACTTGGGCACTGGGACGTGTAGTGATCATCCGTGCACAGTCACCCTCCCAGTACAGCCTAGAGAATCAGGGCAGTGGTTTGCCCCCCCCCCCCCCACCTCCACCTCCTTTTATTAAAACTGATTTGCTCTGGCATGTATTGTTTTGGAAAATAAATCAGTGGGCCCCTTCCACTTCATGCACTCGTGACATCATTTGTTTCCCCTCTTAACTCAATTATTGTCACTTAGTTCATCTGTGGGGCAATAATGACCTGTAGCTATAGTATGCAAGACCCTCCCCACTCTCTGCTGTACAATAATAGTAGAAAGGGGTTCATGGTTACACCTTAAGCCTGTATACGTTTGTCACATTCAAATAAAAGAGAGCATATTATACCACACCCTTTTTCTGTTACCCAATCTTTTCTCTTGTCTGCTCCTTCGAAAAAAGCTTTGAGGAAATTGTGGCATTGTGTCATGCAGCACAGGAAAAAATTACAATCCATTAAATTGTATTCAATTCTCTCTGTTGTTTTTGTATCACCTTTGATCCTGGAAGATGGGTGCGTAATAGCATCAAATTTTATAGCCAATCTATCTATCTATCTAACACTGAAGCTGACCGTTTCAACCTGACAACAATAAAAACAGCCACAATTTCTACTGTATAACAAATACAGTAACCTCCATTCCGTTCACTGGATATGTTAAATTTAATGTATTTCAGTTTGATTTGATGTAAATTGTATCTTATAGTTTATATAATGTAGCTTATAGTTTGTTTGATCCAGTTTGGTTCTGTACTCTTAATTTCAGTTTAATTTAATGGAGTTGTGTTGTGTTCAGTTTATATTAGTATACATACACTAGCTTATCTTATTTTTTTATGTGACCACTGTGGATAGCATTAACCTGAAGTTGACTGTTGATGACCTTTAACCTTTGCCACTTGAAGACTTTCTCAACCCAATTATAAGCTGTCCATAATGTTACGTTACGGCTAGTTTGCTTGTAAAAAAAGAAGTTGCCGCTGTGAATAATTTAACATTAAACATGAGATAGCCAGATGTTATTGAAGGCACACATTAGAAAAGGTCTTTGTTGTGTCAATTAGTTGATTAAGTATCATCTACTCCCCCCCGTTGTCACCGGAAACTTGATCTGTTTTTAAATGGATTCAAATTACAGGGGCCGCGGAGTGTAAGAGAAAGACTTTTTCAATTGCATGTCAACGTATTTGACTGACAGTCAGGGACAATTTGATCAGGCTTTTACTTTAATTGCTTGCATTTCATTAAGCATAATAATTGATCGTGGAATTTATTCTGCAAGGATTCTGCTACACACTATGTTCAGGCCAACAGTCATTTGAATATGTGCAATTATTATATGAGAGGTTTCATTTAGAATGTGTAGAGAGGAGCCTGGTTTCATTACTCAAAGCTGTAGGAAAGTAACTGAACAATAGGACTCTTGTCAAAGTGAAACATGTGCAAAACCTCTGTTTCTAAAAGTAACAATTGTCACATTTAAATGAAACCTAAAAGGTGCAGCAGGAACACATTTCTCTTCACTGTACAACTTCTTACATTCTATAAAAAATCCTTAGATGCTTCGAGATAATTTGCACATGAGAGAACAACTGTGGTGCATCAGAGGAATGTGCAGGACAGAAAGCATCACTGTATGTACAGTACTGTGTGTGTGCGTGCGCGTGTGTGTGTGCGTGCGTGCGTCTGTGTGTGTGCGTGTTGGGGTGGTGGTGGTGGTAAAGAGATAAAAAAAGACAAGCAGACAGATACTGAGGGAAGATGTAGCCCTAAGCCTCAGCCCAGCAGGAAGTCTTCATCCTTCTAAATATTTAGCTAGCACCTGATTGTCAGCTGATGACCCTGTCCTGACCATGTTAGGTCAAGAACATCACAAGACCTCATGTTCCATCCACTACCACCCTGCCAACATGACTACTGCAGCAGTTACGTCATGTCTGTCGTTCATTTCTCTCTGGTTAGAATGCAGATGTTTTGCACTGAATCATATCGTTGCTCTCTGGCAGAAACTGTATGTGCAGACCCTGTGTTCTGTAAAACTGAGAAAATAACGGATAATGGATAGTTATTAGTAGTTAAGCAGTGTTGGGTATCATTACTTTTTGAAGTAACTCGTTAAGTTACATCGTTATTGCCATTAAAAAGTAACTAATTACGTTACTCCGTTACCAAATGAGAAAAGTAACTTGTTAGTTTACTTTTCCGTTACCGACAATTAAAACCCACGTTTGGTAAACATAAAACAGCCTACCGGGAACTGCTATACTTCACCATGGCGATTTTCATTGACGTTGAACCCCCTTTCACCAGTAAATCCAAAAATAGTATGAATACTTCCTCAGCCTTACTAAAAGGCAACCCCTCTGTCTCTCAAACCCTGCCATGCACGACTGTAAATTAATGTAAACAAGACACGAGCACAGATAGTTCTCCCTTGTCGCCACCCGGTGTTACACCAAAAGTGGCAACCTATATAAAACTGTAGACTGACTACGCAACCACCACAGACTGCAACACATTTCTGGTCGGTCACCTTTTTTAACAGTCAGTGGCGAGTGGGACCTGTGCATGTCTCCTTTGACAGAGTGGACTGAGGAGCGCATTCATTCAGGAAACAGCACAAATGTGTCAGGTGGATTACTTTCCCTTTGTGGCAACAGAAAGGACAGGAAAATATAGGTCTTAAATGTAACTAAATAACGCCGCTATTTTTGGAAAATGTAACTGGTAACGATCCTGCTGCTATGTTGTAAAAGTAACTCGCTACTCCGTTACCACCAAACCTAACGGCGCTACGTAACGCCGTAAGTTACACCCAACACTGTAGTTAAGTCACAATTTCTTGTTAATACGTTTCATTGGTTAAATATTTTATAAAACCTAGACTTAACTACTTTACCTTTCAGAATTTTTCCAAAATATAGCGAATTGTGACATGTTGTGACTTTGTAGATCAGCTATTTTCGCTACTTTTATTTAACACTCTTGTACGTCAAAGCAGAGCATGAATTAAAAGAAATTAAACTAGAAGCAGTGCTCTTCGAAGCCAGGTCAGATTGTGGCCAGGCCTTTCACGGCAATCAAACGCTGCATTCACGATTTGAGGCATTTTGTGCCAAAAAATTGGGTTTTACAAAAGTCGACCTGCAGGAGGCGTTATAACAGATAGTATAGATAGATAGATAGATAGATGTGTATGCAATATTTCGCAGAAAGCGCATGGTGCGGGTGCCTGCTGGCCTAGCGGTCCAGGCGCATACCACATACAGTAGGCTCTGATGTCTGGCAGCGTGTCGCAGGTTTGGGTCCCGTGCCCGGCGACCTTTGCTGCGTGTCACTCCCCATCTCTCTCCCCATTTCCTGTCTACTGTCCTATCAATGAAAAATTCCCCCCTCCCCCACCTTCTGTGTTGCCTAGAACTGGAGGATTGTTTGGGGGTTCATGTGATCAGTGACATCATGAAGATGTTATCAGTGACATCATGAAGATGTACTCTTTGGCTTGCAGTGTACATGTCCCCAATCCTCCAGTTCTAGGCAACACAGAAGGGGGGGGGGGACTTTTTTCTTATTTCCACACAACAACAAGGTATAAATGACAAGTTCAATGTTGAAAATGAGTGGTATTCCCCTGTAATGACCAAAGAGATATTTTTGACAAAATCTGTAGTAGTACTGTCCAAAAATGTGTTTTGCACAAATCTGCCTCCTGGTGGCGCTATAACAGGCCCATGTGAAAAATCTGGGGCAGAAGTTCTGCTCTGGCACCTAGGGAGTGTGCATGCACAGTTTCCGCCATCGTGCCAACGGTTCCAGAGATTAACTGTCCACAAACGGAAGGACGGACATACGAAAGGACAGGGTGCAAAACATCTTTCGGCCTGGCGGAGACAACAATAATATAAATAGAAATTTGGAAATACAATGTTCCTGACAGAAACAATATAATCATTATGATAATGATTAGATGTAGTGATTGTAGTTTTAAACTATTTTAAACCTTCATTTTCTTTCAGGGATGGTTGATCTGTTCTATTTTAGTAACATTTTGCATACATTCATACAGTTAGACTTGTACTTGTAACTGTAACTGTAGGGATATTATTCATGTCTGTGAGCTGTCCTGCACAATCGCAGTCGCAAGATCCGATAGATGAGATAAACCTTTATTTATCCCCATGGGAAATTCCGGTGTCTATGGAAAGTTAAATACCATGTTCAAATGCACCTTCGGTGGTAGCTGTTGTACGATGGGAGATGATCTTTGTGTTGGCATCTTTCTTAATACATTGTAAATGCTATGCTAATGCTGCAGTGTTGAAGTACACACAACAAAACTGCCATTGCTAACAACTTCAAGAAAAGAGTTACTATAGAACATTTATTTGTGGATCAAATTAAACAAATACACCTTAAACTATGTTGTGTAGAAAATATTTTATGGAGAATAGTTCTTCCATTAAAGCATGGTGTACTCAGACTCGATGAACATTAGTCCTCCTATTCCAAGCTAAAATGACCATACAGTAATAACACTAATACTTTAATATTGTATAGAGGCTTATCATGACCATCGTAGGAGCCATCTGCAGGGTGAAAATGAATTTCTCCATGTGAGATTAATAACCTTTTTCCTTGACACAGTCCTGGATTTTGGTTATTTGAGATTACATACAGTATGTCATACATATGCAACTGACACAGCCCGATGCTTTATCTATTGTGTTAACAAATTGTATTCACAAGATCATATCCCTTGTTATCTTCTGTGACATTCTGAATCAGGGTCTTTTCCGTCAAACACCCTGATTCACCATCAAATTTGGACTTGTTATGGGGCCTGTTCTTGGGCAATATTTCACAGGCCTGTGTTGTTTTCACCCGGTGTCTTCTCACTGCAAATCCTTTCATTTTGGGGAAGAAACAGCACAAATGAACACAAATAGATGGCATAACTGCCAGAGACAGGCATACACAAAAAAGCGCTTTTTTGACCGCGTCCCCTGATATTGTTTCTTGTGAGATGTCTGGGAAAAACGATGAGGCAGCCTCATTCCTCCTATATGCTTGGTGCTGTGCGTGGGCGAGTGCCTAACAGATGGACGACCCGATCTAAATTATAATCTGGTTATCCAATGAGAAGAGGGACAGCTCATCATTGATGGGCATGTAATTTGCATGAAAGTACACACTGATGTGAAAATCCCATTGCCTGAGACATATGCCTTCAACTCACTTCCTCTCAGATTGCATGCTGCCAAAAATAAGGAGGTGACGCGAGACTGGATCGTGCTTAATTTATACTCTCTCGTATGGCGGTGTCGTATTGGCTCTATTGTAGATCTACAGTTTCACAACGTAGATTGGAAATTTTCTGTGCTTACAGTGGTACAAATGGCTTTGTGTGCCATTTTGTTTTATTCCATTTCTATCAGAACAGCTTATCACACCATGGGTCCAAATGGACCCTTTGGATCTGTAACTGATCAGTTAATCTGATTTCACAGTGTAAATTGTGGTCCCAGAGATAACAAATGGTATCTAATGGCCAATGCCTGTCAAACTGGGGGTCCTAGAAATTCAAAAGGTTGGAGAATTACAATTTACAATTTCGGCATTTAGCAGACGCTCGTAATTCAGATCGATTAACAGTAAGCAAGGATAATACAAGGTAAAACATGAAATGCTGATAGTTATCTAGGATAAGTAAACCAAGCGCCTATCATCAGTCTAACAGTAGAAGAAGAAATCTGCACATTGAAACTATAGGGTGCCAGGTCAGCAGAGCAATGACACACATCTAATGTATCAACATAACATGCTACAGTATCATTACATTTTGCCTTTGTGTAAGCCTGCAAGGAGGCTGGGGTAAGTGCGACGGCAAGTGCTACGGGCTAAGGTGGAGTCTGAAGGAGTGAGTCTTCAGATTACGGCGGAAGATTGGGAGTGAGTCTGAAGTTCTAATTGCAATGGGGAGTCCATTCCATAGTTTGGGAGCCAGAAAGGAGAAGAGTCTGGGATGTGTGGAGCTTTGCCCGGATGTTTTAGTGAAGGTTCTTCCAGTTTCCCTGTGTTGGCTGATCTGAGTGAGCGGGAGGGGTTGTAGGGCTGGATCATGGTTTGAATCTATGAATTAAACATTGCAATCTACATAGTAATGTTGATTTCTTGTACTGGATTGTATTGTATGTACTGTATTATTTATATGTCTTGACAAATTGAATACATACTGTATCCACAAGTTTCCAACATCCCATCGTGCATTGCGCAGAAATTGGACGGAGCTTCCGGCGCCGCAGCCGAGTGTGATCTACAAGCTCACAACGGCTGCATCTGCGACGCGATGTGAGCTTGTATGTCTGCTGTTAACCGGAAGTGTGGTGCAGTGTGGTGCAAAACATTCTCCAGTAAATTCCCACGGAAAGAGGTGGATAGGACCACAGTGCACTGGAAACAATTAAGCCCCCATGGCTTTTAGCATTATTGTATAACTGTACCTCTGTACCTTTTTCAAACTGTTAATAAAGTCATCTATCAATTAATCAATCAGTCAGTCAAAGACGTTACCATATCTGAGGGTGCCATTCAGCCCAAAGCTTTCCTAACCTTTCACCCCTATTCGGCTTAGTGAATCAGATACTCATTGATAGGTAGTATATATAGCACCCAATGCTGTTGCAGTCTGTAATGCCTTCTCTCTCTGTAAAACTGCCTTCTGTTTCGTCTTTTTGTTTTCTCTCCATTAGAAGTACTTAAAGGAAAACTTTTTTTTTTTACAACAAGGGTTCATATTTTAGATGGTCATTAGAGAAAAGAAAGGATGAGTGTTAAAATGTTTTCATTTACTTCTTTCTATTGTTTTAGTGATTTTAACTATTTAGATTTGCATGCAAGTGGCTAAATATGTCTTTTTAGACACAATAAGCCCATTCCCAAGATGCTGGTGTAAATAGTAACAAAGAAAGTGCAGTCTTATTGTGTCTAAAAAGACATATTTAGCCACTTGTACGCATGCCCCCACCCACTGAAATAAAAATACCAAAATTGCTAAAACAATAGAAAGCAGTAAATGAAAACACTCACACTATATATATATATATATATATATATATATATATATATATATATATATAAGCTGCAACTTTTACTTTCAGTTAGACAAGAGTGCTTTAATACTGAGCCAAAAAAAAACATTTTACTGCAGTCAACATTTTGTCCACTCTGTAACACATTGTCATTATCTAACTGTGCATTTTAAAGTTAACCAAACTGTCAACACACATAATGTGTTGAAAATTCAGGTTTTTGACATTTAACATTTCCCCTGTTGAAGCATCAGAACAAATGGTAAAAGAAGAAAAAGAGAAAAAAATGTTCTTCTTGCAATGTTTTCTCAATTTCACGTGTTTACTCTTTTGTACAGTAATGGCAATATTTTCACAATGTTCCCCCACCATCTGTGGGAATGTGATACCTTTCTGTTACTGAGTGAATGGGGGGTGGAAGTGGTGTTCTCTAATCCCAGAATCCCTCACATCGAATCATGCAAATATGGTGCACTTTGAAGCGAATCCAGCTCCTACCATATGCAGAGTGAAAACAACAATCTATTATGCATGCATTGCACCAAGCTTATGGTAATGTTATTTTACTGCTTTTCCAATAAAGTCAAATTTGTGGATGCACAACATATCTAAAGTTACCTTTAAAATTATATTTGTCTCATTGTGTCATGCATTTGTGAATATCAAGCAGTGCATATGGAAGTAGGTGCTGGCAGATGTTTGTATTTTGGTTTCAACAAAACATTGACGCTTAAAAGGGGTGACGGGCAATATTTTCCCCTTTCCAGTCTCTTTTGGTTGTATTTTTCCTATTTTAACAGCGAGTTGGTTGAGTTATGCTCTTCAAAGCGTATACAACACAATTGGCAACTTCCTGCAACACAATGGTGTTTATTCTTATGGACCCCCAAGAGGCTAGGTAGTGACCATGATGTCATTATTGTATCACGCATGATTAAATAGGCCACTTTGTTGTCCTGTCCTAAGTATGTGACAATGTTGGGGCCCCAGACACAAAAATACTTCAATGAACAGGCACATTTACAGTATGTGTGTATAGAGTTTATGATTAGTTCATTATGGAAAACTGTTGGGCACTCATTTCACAGGCCAAATAGCTGTCGGTGTGTTTTGTCTTTCTCTGTATAGCGGTGGATTAAGAACACAACATTAATGATATTTCCATTTGTTCGATGTATAATTAGGGTCCTCTGACATGCCAAGAATAATTTTCCATCTTGGCTCATCCTAATTTGGAGAAAGAATCATGCAAAGTGTAATTGGCGAGACGCAATGTGACTGGTAGCTCCCTGGCGGATCTGTGCTTTGTTAGTACATGAAGTTCTTAATGAAGAGACTGACAGCTAGCTTGATTTTTATTGTGGTTTAGCAGGAAAAAAAAGAAAATGCTGGACCTTCCACCACTGTCAAAATAATACCACATAAAACTTCATTGAAATTTGACATCTTTAGTACATTTAGCCACTGGCCTACAGTATTCGTACCGTTGGGGTGGAGTTTCAGAGTATGAATTTTATTTATTTACTTTCTGACATCTTGTTTGTGTATACAAGTTGTGTGTTTACTTCAGCTGAAAGTGATGATCAGTAAGTTTTGAGGAATACATGAAAGGTTGACCTAAAGCAAAGTCGACCCAAACTCGTTTCCCAACGGGTCTTTGGCCTTAAGCTAGATGCAGAATAGACCGAAATCTAATCTTTGCTTCTGGGGGTCCCTGACAAAATATTTTGCGATAGGGGTCCATCCGTGGAACAAAATATTTTGCGATAGGGGTCCATCCGTGGAACAAAATATTTTGAGATGGGGGTCCGCGGCCAAAAACACATTTTGGGGGTCCTTAACCACTGATAGTGGTCCTAACAGTTCTATCCTAACAGTTTTCCTGAAAAAACGTATGTTGCTATCATTGTTTCTCAGACTTTGTCATGTCAAGGACCCCCATAATGATATGTATTTGGCCACGGACCCCCATCGAAAATATTTTGTTCCAGGGACCCCCAGAAGCAAAGATTCTATTCTGCATCTAGCTTAAGGCCACAGACCCGTTGGGAAACGAGTTTGGGTCGACTTTGTTTTAGGTCGGCTTTTCCTGTTACCGTTTTGAGGCCATCAGTGGGTCAGTGTACAGCATACAGTAAGTAGGCAGAGTAGGGGAGTGGTTCCCAAAGGGTGTACTGAAGCACACTAGTGTGCTGTGTGACCTGTCCGACCGTGTGCCTTATGTATTATTGTGACAATTACATAATACTAGTCCTGTGCCCGGGGGGTATGCACAGTAAATGAGGGATTGAATGTAGGAGTCTCAGAAGTAATGTTGGAGAACCCAGACCGGTGCCTGTTGGGCAGAACAGTCACCATTGACGTCCAGTTGTGCAATACCTGTTACCATGGTGGCGACACTGTTTAGTATCAGTGATGTCAGCATGCTCATCTCCAAATTTGGGCATTGTTTCAGCTTGAGGCTGTTACCATGGTGGCAACACTGTTTAGTATTTTGGGCATTGTTTCAGCTTGCGGCTGTTACCATTGCGGGGACAGACGGTCAGACGTACTTTTACATTCGGTAAATTAATAGTTAGATTAACAAAGTTTTTTCTTTTTTTTAGATTTACTAGTGTATATCTGTGCTTTGTGCTCACTCATTTCCCAATCAGTCCAATTCTATACCCCTTTATAACCACTTTGAACCTTTGAAGATGTCATTATAAGTGCAAATAATACATTTAAAAAAACAGAAATCTCCCCCACTAATTATCTAAAATAGTGAAAATGGAAGATCTACGCAAGCTCACAACGTGTTACCATGAATCATGCTGTGAGGTTGTAGATCGGCAATTGTTTTGCTATGAACACAGGCGTGCCTTGAGATTTTGACTTGCCCACTGGTGTGCCTTGAGCACAAAAAGTTTGAGCACCACTGGTGTGCTGTAGGTGGTGTGGAAGAAAAAATTGCATGCTATTGAAAGACACACATACACACCCACACAAATGCACACTTTGTGGCGTACCTGTGACAATACCGTTATGATAGAAATGATAGAGTGTCAAGCTTCATCTCGTTGCTTATGAAACCTACTTCACACTCTCAAAATCCGACTTTGCGTAATCTTGCATGCGCCTGTGGCTTATAACTTGAGTGGCAGCAAACATCTTGTTCTACAAATATGCAATCCTTGCAGTTGTGGACTAACTTTGGTGAGTTTGAGTGTCTGTCATTCTTACATTTCTTCTTCTTTCTTTTTTTTATTTAGCCTTCATTGAATAGTTAGAGTGGAGAGAGAGACAAGGAATACACAATGGAGTATGGGAGTGACCTGCAGAAAATGGTGATGATCTGATCTGTCTGGGAATCAAACGGGGACTCTACATTATCAGGTGTTGTATACGCCTTATGTTAACTAATCGGGTCACTGCCTATCATTCCGATTGAGCATAAGAACATATTCTTGTTTTTACAGAGGACACAACATGAGGACTTTGCTTCTGATACGGTGTGATACTGAGATAAACATACCTACATACAGTACAGTACACACAGACATTGACGCACGCATGTGCGCACACACACAGCCTGATACACCCCCCACCTCATAAAGCCACAGGATTTGAGGAATAAAACGATGTTAACCTACTATTGCAACCGAGTTGGCCCGGCAGGGGTGGCTGCTATCATACCAGTTGAGAGAAAGGGACGCAGGGTGGCTTTATCTCCAAAAGAGGCCTCATGGAGCCCAGCACTCTCTGCTAGCCAGACTCCCAAGTTATTCTATGCCAGTGGAGCATTGATTTTCCACACTGTTAGCTCACATTATTCCCTCTTTCCTCAGAGGAAAATTGCCGGGATGAAAAAAAAAGAACTCCCAGTGATCGATTGGTCGGCTGCAGTAGTGAATTCAGGTTACAAGCAAAGGGAGATGAGCAGAGGGGGGAGGGAGGCAGGATGATGGGGCCAGTGCTGTGTGTGTGTGTGTGTGTGTGTGTGTGTGTGTGTGTGTGTGTGTGTGTGTGTGTGTGTGTGTGTGTGTGTGTGTGTGTGTGTGTGTGTGTGTGTGTGTGTGTGTGTGTGTGTGTGTGTGTGTGTGTGTGTGTGTGTGTGTGTGTGTGTGCGCGCGTGCGTGCGTGTGTGTCGGGGGGGTGGGGGGTATGTTAGTCCCACTGAGGTGAATATGGACTTGAGCTGAGGAGGAACGGCCACTGTACTCGCCATTTGGCTTGCTGTGTTTCTTGAGCCCATGATGTACCTGGCATTCATTTGTGAACAGAATACTGTATACATGAGTAACTATGGACAGATAAGTCCCTGTAACATCTGTGACAGATCCACAAGCAGATCAGTACTATATGTTTTGTTTGTTGTTTTTTCATATGAGCCTCAGTTAAAAAGAAAATAATCATGACATTATTGCAAATAACAATGCTAAAGAGTTAAAAAATGAACTGGAATAGAAAATATTTACATTCTGCTTCAGGAGGTAAAGCACAGTCAGAGAGGAAGAACATTGTGTGTATGCATGGAAAAGGTATGAAAATAGCCCACACCACCAACAGCCAGTCACTTAGCCATTTCCTGTTAATAAATAATGCCCCTTCTTCCACTCAACCCTTGTTCCTACCAGTTTTTAATGGCATACATTTTCATTAATGTCAACGGACTCTTTTCTGTTGGCCCTTGTCGTATGTTAGGCGAACCTTTCTCTTTGGCTCTCAAGGCCATTATGTTAGCAGCGATGCATATGAACTTATTTTCCTGTGATGGATTCTGCAGTTAGGAATGTTCTTCAACAGACAATGGTCCATTGCTAACCTGATGATCCTCTGTATGTGAGTACCGTCATACATCCACAGGGCTCACTGTGTTTTACCATGGCCTACCTACACTGTAAAATCCTGAATGTTAATTTAACTTGGAGAGTTTACAAATGGAAATAGACAAAAAGCCATAATGGTCCATTCGCGCACGTTATTTTAGTTATTTATTTTACTGCATAGAGTGCCTTGTTTTGTATATTCAGACAAAGATCTTTACCTGAAGGTCAGTGCTTCATTATCATCTTTAAAATAATAAGTACTCTGGAATAATGCTGTCATCTTGTCAACCAAGGACGTAAATTACCATGCTATCATTTAAACTTTATTGCAAATTGTTTCCATTTTGTGCCATCAGCCATTCATCCTAGCAGATGTCTCATTGTAGAGAAATACCCTACATTTATTTATTAATTTATTTTCCGGGGGGGAAAAATACATTATTGACAAAGATCATGGTCATGTGACCATTTCAATTTCAGCATGACTTATGACACAAACTGGTCTCGGCTCTGCAACACTATATGTTATGTGGCTCCATGTGGGGTAGGGGTGGGTAGTTTGGGGGGCGATACTTATTTTTCATTCATTTATTTATTTGGGGGCGGGGGGGGGGGGGACATATTTATGTGTAATGGTTATTGTGTAAAATATACCAGTGAAGCATAATATCGAAAATACGTTATCTTTATTTGAAAAAGTTACACAGGTCAAATACACATCCTATCTATAAATTCTCAACATTTGTCAACAGTGAATGTGCCACCAGCACACCTCAAACAGCCAGACCGATTTACTTCAAACGTGCGTTTCGCCAGGGACCCGAAGGAGTGTTCCCCCGAGTGGGAAGTCGAATACAAACACGATATACTGACGTCATTTCATCATAGACTGGCGTGGATCCTGGTATATTTGGACATATGGAACTCCCTATACCATGGGTCTTCAACAGGGGGTCCGGGACCCCTAAGGGGTCCTCAGAGTTACAACAGGGATCCTCCAAATCTTTGTGTGATAGAAACTTTTTTTCCTCCTTTTTTAGAACTACTTGAACCCTAGCATCCATATTCGGAGAACTTTAGCCAAAAATAGCAGATCTACAAGCTCACAACGCCTCGCGCTGCGAGGCGTAGTGAGCTTGTAGATCAGCTATTTTTGGCAAAGAGGTTTGGTGTAGAGGGGGAAAAAAGCAGACTAAGTACAAAGTGAAAGGTCAAGTTTATTAAGTATTGACAGTTCAAGTGGTTAAATATCTGAAAACACAAATTAACATGAATCCAAAATACACTGATGATTGTGCTGTCAAACGATTAAACGATATGGAATCCATGAAAAGGTTGTCGGGGTCCCTGCTTCATCTCTCTCTCAACTAAGGGGTCCTTGGCCTGAAAACGTTGAAGACCCCTGCCCTATACTGTATGGGCATAAAAGGGACACAGACAGACAGGCACAATGGGTATTGCATAACTGGGTGGGGCGTTGTATTTGTAGTCCTACACCAGCCATGTTGAGGACCAACACAGGTGTTCTGATTGGCATAGAACATTAGTTCAATGCCAATCAGACAAATAGAAACACCTGTGTTGGTCCTCAACATGGCCGTTTAGGACTACAAATGCAACCCATGAATAACTGTCTTGCACCAAAATCACAGATTCATATACTATATTGGCAGATTAGGCTGCCTTTCATCATCACCTCTACTCAGCTAGAATGACTTGGCAAAATGTCACTCATGACAACATAATATTAATCATCCCCCAGCACCACAGTAAAACCTCAGTGTTCATTTAACATCCGAGAGTGCACAAATGGAAGGGCCACGTAAAACCTGTAAAAGTTCATTTGGTTACATTTGTACACTGTTAAATTAACACTGAAGGTTACTGTACCTGATCCATCATTATAGCACTGGTTCCCAAACACTGGGTCGGGACCCATTTGTGGGTCACAGATTCATTTTTGTGGGTGACGGACACATTTTTATGGGTCCCTTAATTTTTTGTTTCCTACATTTTGTTTTGAATTGTTATTTTAAAAACATTCCATAAATTAGAAAACAAATGTTTAAGAAGTAGTGAAAATAGCCGATCTACAAGCTCACAACACGGCGCGAAGCGACGTGTTTTGAGCTTGTACATCTGCTGTTTTCACTAGTTTGGGTCCCGGGCAAATTTTATTTCTCAATTGGGTCTTGAGCTAAAAAGTTTGGGGACAACTGATCTATACCATACCTCATTCACCCTATCTGCAAGTCTAATAATCCTTTTCCACCCATAACCAAATAGTCTTTCTTCCTTGAGCCCGATTCATAGTCCATCACACGAAGCCGTTGCATTGTAAAAATAGCCAACTTACAAGTTCACAACGCACCACATCCACAACACGTTGTGAGCTTGTAGGTCTGCTATTTTCGGTGCGCGACACCGGCATGCGACTGTGCATACATTAGGCATTATTCTCTCTCTCTCTCTCTCTCTCTCTCTCTCTCTCTCTCTCTCTCTCTCTCTCTAGCTCTCTGCCTTTTATTGAGTGGTGGTCACACCACTCCTGTAATTCGCTTTCACGATGTTACTGGCCGTGTATGTCTGTCGCCGTGTATGTCTGTCGCCAGCCATACCTCTCCTGACCACACACACAGACCACAAACACACACACACACACACACACACACACACACACACACGTTAAAGGAGGGGCGCTATTGAGCAGGCAGACTCAACACCCTCTCTCTCTCTCTCTCTCTCTCTCTCTCTCTCTCTCTCTCTCTCACACACACACACACACACACACACTGTAGACACACACGTAGCAAGGAGGGCGCGCGCGCGCAGACACACACACACACACACAGTCACACACACACACACACACACACACACACACACACACACAAATGTCCGCGACTGGGTGGCTGCAACAGCACGCACAACGTTTTTTCACTGTCTCTGATGCACGCAGCGTGCAACTCCTGTGTGTGTGTGTGTGTGTGTGTGTGTGTGTGTGTGTGTGTGTGTGTGTGTGTGTGTGTGTGTGTGTGTGTGTGTGGCTGCTCGCGCTAATGTTGCAGCCGGAGACAACTCTGATTGGAAGTGGCGTGCCGCTGAATGGAGCTCCCTGCTTGTGTTCCCACTACTTTACCTCGCATTGGATTTTTATTATTTTTCGGCGCTGTTGTGTGCACTCTGCACTGCAGCTCCGTCCGTCCGTCCGTTCAACACACATCACCCAAGTAAATCCTGGTTTATACTTCTTCATCACGGCGTGTTCCGTGACAAAATGTGGCTGATCTACAAGCTCACAACGCCTCGCGCAGAAACTTGCAGCGCAGCGCACGTTATTATTTGTATTATTTAATAATCTAACATAGCCTACTATTTAAATACTTTCACAAGCCACATTGTGGCTTAATATTCACATTAAGGGTAACAAGCAGGTACGCTGCATGCCATGCACTGCACATTAGAACAAGTTTGCTTGTGAGTGTAAATCAGTGGCTTCCTCAAAGAAAAAGAAAGGAGGGGAAAAAGCGTTGGAAACATAAGGTTCGGGCCTCGGCGCGGGTCGGACGCATTTTAATGATTAATGCTCGGACGTCGATTCGGGTCGGACAAAAAACTGTCGGACACGGCCCACACGGGTTCAGAACTGACAGAAAAAATTGGCCCGATCCCAGCTCTAATCTACAAGCTCACAATGCGTCCACCCCGTCCATCATTAGCCGAGTTTCTTAAAGCAGGTCAAAATAATAATAAACAAATAATAGTTGGAAATAGTTGGATTTAAGATCACAATGCGTCCGTCCGTCCGGCCGTCCGTCTGTCTCCCGCCACTGTTGAGCATGAGCAACCTTGCAATCCATGTATTTGACTCTTTTTATTTGACCACCACTCAGTTCACAACAAGGTGTGATTTTTTTTTCTCTAGGTGAGGACGTTAAGCAATTGTCACTTTAATTACATCTGAGTAAATATTTCATATTGGCTAAATCAGATCCTGTGGCTGCAACATTCTTGTAAATGGAATTTTATCTGTAGCTCGGGACCATTAGTGGCACTGAGTTCTGAGCCAGCCTAGAGGAGGGTAATTAAGTCCACTCGGCCGTGACTAAACATTTTTGACGTTTTTCCTAGTCCGAAATGAACTGTCAGTGCGTGGAAAGAGTAACCCCTCTTGTCAAATTGTGTTTGTGTAAGAATAGCAGAATACTGTTCGCTGTGCTGTAGAGTCCTGAGTTTTCATATCAGACTTTTTTTCTTTCATTATCAGCAGAAAAATAGAAGGAAAAAAAGAGGGAAAATGATGGCAGCCTACACATGGGTTTGTGTGTGTGTGTGTGTGTGTGTGTGTGTGTGTGTGTGTGTGTGTGTGGGTGTGTGGGTGCGGGTGTGTGTGTGCTTGAGAGAGAGAGCGAGATGAACAGAACCGGGTGTATCCCATTTCTAATGAAACTATTTTATTTTAGAATACTTCTGAGGGGTTACAGTATGTGCCTAAAATATGTTGAAGAATTTGGCAAAGAGAAGTGTTAATGCAAAGAAAAGTAGGTCACGTTTGACTTCTCATTGAATCACTTGCTGGTGGATCAAAGTTCCCACAATAGCCCAATTTTTCATATACATGTACACACAACACACACACACGCATGCACTTAGGCACACACACACACACACACACACACACACACACACACACACACACACACACGCATGCACTTACGCACGCACGCACGCACGCACGCGCACACACACAAACACACACACACACACACACACACACACACACACACACACACACACACACACACACACCCTTCCCTGCTCTCTTCCATTCTCACTTCTGTAAGTAAGTAAGGCTACGTATATCTCGATATACTCTTTCCTACAGTAGCACAACCAATGGTGCACTCTTGGTTTTTATATTTGTTATAAAGATAAAATAAATATATTTGCCTTCATTTATCTTTCCTTTCCCACAACAATATACAGAGAAAATGGGCCTATTTTTGGCATTTCTTTTAATGGGGATTAATCATAATTAATCACAGCTAAACTGATTAATCTGATACAAATGTGTAATCGTTTGACTACCCTACATATACAGTGTGTGTATATAACACACACACACACACACACACACGCGCGCGCACACTCTGTAGACGTGTGTGTGTGTGTGTGTGTGTGTGTGTGTGTGTGTGTGTGTGTGTGCACGCGCGTGCGTGCGTGTGTGAGTGCGTGCATGTTCAAGTGCCTGTAATGTACATGTACAGACATGTAATGTCTGTATGTGTACATTTATACTGTAGTTGTGTGCTGTTTTCTGGGTGTTCGTGCCCCTCTAGCTGCTAGTAGATCATGTTATTGTAGTCACACTCGTTATCAGACACTAAAATGATTTTCAGCAAAGTTACCGCGCATAGCAATATATTTTTGCATCTAATCCCAGTAATGTAGCAGGGTACTAATACGTTCACTCTTCCTACCCCTTTCCTGATTTAATGAGTTACAGTGGCGTGGTAAACAAAAATCCACAGATAACAAGGTGACTTTGAACCTGACTCTGAAGATATTCCACTGGCATTCTTATAAAGCAAACAACCAATGCCTTAATGGCCAATACAAGCATTCCATCAACTTTGCATTGCTTGAGTAAATTGAATACCCCTGCGTTGCCTTTTGTTCTAGAAAATGCATCAAATTGATTGAAAGAAGCAATTACAGATCAGGGGAGTGGTATTGATTTTACGAAAGTATGCTATTACTTTAATTGGTATAACCGTGTCTCGATTAGGCATTGGTAGTAGTATGTTGGAAAAAAATGTGAGTGTTTTACATAGTGGGGATTTTTTTTTTCTCAAGCAAATTTCCATTTCCTGTTCAGCAGAACCTTTGTACCTTGATTAGACGGTTCATTTTCTGCTGTAGACATTTTCTCTGGAGACTCAAAGTACATTCAATCAAATTGATATATATATATATATATATATACATACACACACACACACACACACACACACACACACACACACACACACACACACACACACACACACACATTCTTTATATGTGTATGTATATATATGTATAGAGAGAGAGAGAGGGAGGTTTGGTATGTGCATCATAGTGCAAGGCCACAATGCATGTTTCTTTTTTCTTTTTTTTTAAGATTCGTTTTTTATTAACCCAAAGTGAAGGTTGCCTGGTATGATTGAAATTCATCATCTGCTGAGTTAGAACAAAAAAAGAAGGGGGGGGGGGGTGGAACAAATGGTGAAGTCAAGCCTTAAATCTGGTTGCATACCATGTGACTTGTGATGGAGCAGAGAGAGAGAGAGAGAGAGAGAGAGAGAGAGAGAGAGAGAGAGAGAGAGAACAGGAGAGGGGGACTGGGCAGAGAGAGAGATGGAGAGAGACTAGGGTAGAGCGAGAGACAAGCAGAGTGCAATAGCCCCATACAAACCATCCAAACCATCTCTGCTTTCAGTTCAAATAGGTCCTATCATCTCCATGACAACAGTCGTAATGGTAACATGGAAATATATTAATGTAAAACCATGGCAACGTTCTCCAATTGAATTAAGCAGCACCTGTGCGCATTACAGAAGAAGATAAAAGACAAAAGAAACCAGCTTCTGCTTGCCAAGCAGCTGTGGCTTTCAGACCTTAAAAACCCATCTACATTTCCTGAACGCATTTGTTTTCCGATGTTTCTGTGTGGCAAATTACCGTAGCATTCAGCGGTTTTTGAGGGTTTGTCTGTCGTATTTGCGCAAACAGATATACGACTGAATAATCATGTCCCTTTCCGTTGAGTATGGCTACTGTACCGGTATTGTGTAGCTCATGAAGAGAGTATTGTATTTCTTTTTTTATTATTCTTTTGCCATTAAATCGTGTAATGGTGCATGGGCCAATCAGTATTATAGGTAAAGGGCACACTGTTTGTACACAAAGAGACATGTCAGACACTGTGCTGCTTTTTATCATTCAAAATGCAGTGAGAGAAAAGATGGAGAAAGTGTTTCTGATCTGGCTTCTTTTCTCTGAGCTGAGCGGAGAGAGAAAACATTATCTACATCACCATGCCATCAAATCTGATGGATTTGCCCCCCCCCCCCCCTCCCCAGCCTCTGTGTTCAGTGGTAATGGCATTGTAACACCCTCTCACCCTTGAAAATGTGTCTTTGTGCGTGCGTGTGCACGCTTTGTGTGTATCGTTGTGCACGTGCACGCAGCCACACACCATGTGTTCATGTGTATGCTCATGCACATTAATGCTTAGCAAGAGTGATTGAAAAAGAAAGATAATGTGATTGTAAAGAATAAAGATATATGTGAAGAAAGAAAGAAAGAAAGAAAGAAAGGATGAACGAATTTGATACGTGCAGCCTCAGTAAAATGACCCTTAAAAGGATATTGTTGTTCTCAAAGAGTGTTGAGCAACACATCCCGTGACACACATATTTTATTTATGCATTTATGTGTTCCAGCATTCATGTTCAACACAGAGAGATATACATCCATTTTGGTTCAACTTGGCCCATCGCAACGAGGAAGTCCTGATCCTGCCACAATGACTGCTATAAGATGGCATCAACGCAGCCTTAATCTTCAATCTACCAACAATGGGAAGGTATTCTTTCTTGTCTAGCATACCATGATGCTACAGCCAAAGTCTGTTAGTGTAAGTGTTCTTACATAAGGCACTCAGACCTCATGACACCTTCCCTTTAATGGGACAAAAATTGCATAACCAGTAACCACCTCTATAAAAATCTCCCAGCCGTTTCATGGCGGTGATGGCACAAAGATTGGGAGAGAGAGAGAGAGAGAGAGAGAGGTGAGGATGTTCATAAGAAATCAACACCATGGGCAAATATTGAGTGTAGTTTGGGTTCTGATCGGGGAAACATACTGGGGAAGGCAGATTTGTACAGCATGTTACACAGGGCCGTTCACACTATAACTATATTGTTATTGTATATATTTTTTATAGTTGTTGTGAACTCTGCCATCCACTTGACTTAGATCGACTTTTAAAACTATATTTTCTTATTATTTTAGTTAGTGTTATAGTTAGTGAGTTATAGCTCAGTGTGAACGGCCCTTAAGCGTTTGCCCAATGGCATTAATACTCTATTTAGAGTGTGCAAAAATGACAAAGCTCTGGATTATATGCCATTAAACAGTAATGACGAGATTTGGTGCTTGCATGGTGTGAATTTTCAAATAATTTGTCCCCCACTTAACTAGCACAAGAACTGTTTTACATTAAATTTGACATACAATTCATTCTTTTCATTTTTCCCCACCCTGTGCTGTAGGCCTAATCACTGCTGCTCATGTCCGCACAAACACACTTATGGACTCAGATTACAAAGTGAATATTCATTATAACACAACTGTGAACAGCAGGTCTAAACTGTGAATGTGACTTGGGTACATTCAATTGGATTATTTGTCATCCAATACTGAATTCAATCTGTAACTCAAGTGACTCTTGTGCCAAAGTTTCATTTCAGCTCCTTTTATTAAAACTTCAATGAATCCAGGCTTTACAGGGTGCTCCAATTGATAGCTACAAGGATAACAGCCGGTTCTATGACAAGTTTAATGAGCTTTGTCATCTGAAATCATCAATCCAACTGGCTGTCCTTCACAATAAGATAGAAGATCTTTTTGGTGTGTGTGCGTGCGTGCGTACACACGAACTAAGCAATGTTTTATGTACAAAGACCATTGAGATTTAAAGTAGGCTACATCTTTAAGGAATTGTTTTGAAATTCATTTCTGTTTCTGCTGCATGGCTCTTGACCTTGCAGCTTTTCCTCTGTGTTTCACTTGTCTGGAAATCGAAATAAAGTTTTAGGCTAACTTTTGGCTGAATTGTAAACACTAGGTGGTCTACTAACCAGCCTTCTTGACCGATTGACTTTTCGTAAACTGCTTCCATATAACCAACCCTTCCAAATCACCATGAAAAGAGGGGATTGGGAAGAATAAAGTCACAACATGGAACACCAAGCCCAAGGAAATATCACCAAACATCTGTTCCGTATTATGATCAATACACAGTATATTTGGATTTACAATATATCTCAAAACGTGGCCCTCAAACCATTTCTCGGTTGCATGAAATCTGTCCTGTATCTTTCAGCTTTTTTCTGTTTTTTTAATTTATTTATTTATTTATTTGCACCCCCAGTATCTGGATAGAGGCCAGGAGAAGCATTGTCCTTCCGTCCAGATAAAAATCAAGCATGCTTCATTTAATCAGTGGATGGAACACGAGACACGAATGCATCATTCCACCACCATGCATGATAGAGATTCCATAGGAGTAGATCGCGTCTGGAACATAGGTGTCTGGGAAAATGCTAGAAAGTGATAGTAGTACATCAGTATAATTAATATAACTAGCCCTTACCCGTTCAAAGATATGAGCTCCAAAATGATGTGCAGTGTGTGGGTTATGGGATGTGCACTGTGCATACAGTATATGAGGGATGGAAAGTAACTTTAACTGGTGCTTGCATGATAATATGTAGGAGCATCAATGTAAGAAATACCCGTTTCGTTTAATGGCTAACCCCCCCCCCCCCCCCCCGCCTGCCCGCCTGCACACACACACACACTCCTCCCCCCCCCCCCCCCCCCCCCCCCCGTGTGTGTGTGTGTGTGTGTGTGGGTTTGTGTGTGATTGTGCATGGCCTGAACAACAGCGCCCCTCCCTTAACATGTGTGGTCACAAAAGGTACTGTAGGCTAAATAGATATAGATACACCATAAAAATGCTATTATACAGCATACGATTTGTGAAAGTGACAAACGGGCTTCACAGTTATGTCAGGTGTGTTCATATGCTGATGGTGATGCGATTTCAGATCAATTGCTCCAGCCACCGAGGAGAAACGCTGTTTCATACAGACAGACAGACAGACACTCACTCACTCACTCACTCAGACAGACATTCGCAAAATTATAGTATAGATAAGTATGAACCACACTGCGTAAAACCATCTATAATTTGAGCTCCTCAAAAAGACTCCTAATTGCTCATATGAAAAGAGCCATGATTGGATGCTCTAGGTTCTTTATGGAATGAGGCACATCTTTGAATGAATGATAAACAATTGTCAGCAGCAAATGTCAAATGATGGCATGTACTGAACTTTGTAGAAAAAACACAAAACATGGCCACAGTTATTTGCATTAGAAAAAAATACTTAATATCCCAAAAACGAAACGATCCAAAGCAATACGCTATCTTAGCCTATTTTCTTTTGATCGAGTCGAACAAGCACCAGTTATCAGAAGACCAATCTTTCTTGGGTTTTTATATGAATGGTGTTCGTATTAACATGAAACCTTATCTCGCTTGACATTATCGCCATGTGCCAGTGTTAGTATTTTAAATGATGTAAAAACATTGAGTTAAGCTCCGGCAGACTGTAATATACTCTTCCTCAAATGAGAGCTGAAATGCTATAGGCAATTAGAGTGGTCTCTTGAATTTCCCTGAAATGAAGTGCAAAATGAAACGTGGTCAGACTAACAAATCAGCTGTCTCTTTTTCCACATGCTTCTACTCTTTCTTCAGCTCTAGTTTCTCATGGATGTACAGAATGAATGGGTATCACAGACAGTTTTCTATTATTATTATTATTTTCATATCATAGGTTGATCTTGTGTACCGTTAACTATTTTTGGTGTTTTGCCTTAATTATGCTTGAGGGTGATTTTAGTTTTTGTAAGGTGGATGACATGAGCATATGTTATATGGTGTCATCCAAATCATCCATGGATGTTCGGTCATTCCACGATGTTAGGTCAAACAGGCAGATACACAATATTGTATACATATCTGGCTTCTGTTTGACTCGGTGTTTTCCATGTATGGGATAAATTGAGAGACGCCACACATGGATATAATCTTTTAGTGGTTCATATGTCACAGGCTTAAAGTCCTATGCCAACATGTCCTGCAATTGAGAACGGGAGCTGCTGTTGACCCCTGGGGGAATGTAGGTCACAGCCTCCTTGTGAATAGAGCTGTATTGAGGACATCATCCAAACATTAGGTCGCTACCAATGGGAAAACAGACACAAAGACGATGGTTCTAATAGTTCATGTTATAGCCTATACTGTACATTACCAAAAATTATTTAGAACCACAGCCAATTGTCCGATGCTCTAGTGAAATATACTAAGGCAAAAACAAAATCTAACCACTGTTTGTCCTCTTGGAACCGAATGTTGACTCACTGTAGCCACATGAGTGGTTCCCATGCCCTGTTGGAATCGCTCATGACCTGGCTAATGGGTCAAGGGTCAGGTAGTCCACCCTGCAGACAGAAAAACGCCTCAGGTAATGACAAGTTTCCATGTCTCTGTTTTGGGGAGATTCATGCTCCATTGTGCCACCAGCATAAGTGACAAATTATATTTTTTATGCAAACGATTCAACCCACTCAGGAGGCCTGCTGTCACTCTGTTTACTTTTGTCATAAAACCTTTGGCGTGTGGATTCTTAATCAATGAAGAACACTTAACCTTGAACAAGTTCATCTTCATTTCGCCCTCACACTTGAAAGCACTCTGAAGAATTCACTTTCACAGACTCAACAAGCTCTTTCGTTTGATATTTTGCTGCATCTTGTGATTTTTTTTCTTGATACTGATTAGTGTTATATACAGAACTCAGTGGGACATCCTGTTAAAGAGAGATCGGCATGCTCTGTGAATGCACAGTCCAGTGCATTGAGGAAACAAAGAACTCAGGCTCCAGGATGATTTTGCAGACTAATTGCTCAGTGAGGACTGAGGAGCTTTGATTGATTGATTGAAGAATTTATTAGAAGATTGCAATAGAAATCACTGGTACAAGGTCAACTAAAAGGAGATTTTAGAAAGCCGAGGCTTATTTCCACAGGAATCTCATATAACATTGAAAGACAGACGGATAGAACATAGTACTTTATCTAGGATAATATCAATTTCAAAAGCAGAAAAGGCATAACATCAAATACAAAGGCAGAAAAAAAAGGGTGGGGGGGAGCATGGGGCTTAGTCTATTTACAAGTCACGGGTAGCAGCCGCCTGAAGGTGACAAACCCCTAGCTCTGTGTGTATGCTAAAGAAAACAAACACAATAGAGCTGAAATGTCATGTTTAGTGCATTGTATGTTTTTCATCACGTATATATCCTGAGAATTACGATACTAATATTGTTTATGTTGTGTATGGGATGAAAGGTTTTGTTTTTATAATTTGTGTTTTGCCTTGAGAGAGAGAGAGTTCTATTAACATATCTTACTATAGCTCCCAAAAGGCATGTAGTTTCCATGTAAAGCATGATTTTATCTAGATGGCATAAGTACAGCATGTGTTATACCGCAAACTGCGCACAGCATGCTGTGTGTTGTGTGAACATTATCCATGAAAACTAGCCAAAATATCTACAGACGGCACAAACCCGTGTTAACAATATTTGATATTCAAGCTCCTTCCATGAAATCAGACAACCTAATGAACATGTGGCAGCTGGTTCCTGATTGGGCTTGTCTTAAAAAAGAGAGGACACCGACATACATACAGTATTACAGTACATACTGTACATACATACATACTGTACATACATACCCAGCCGATCGCAGTTCTTGCGCGCTATGCTTGCGCAAGTAAAGATGCAATTGGAAATTGCAAGTGTGGTGTGCATTTTAATTGCGACCGTAGGTCACAGTTTAGTATGTGAACGGTCACAGCTTGACTGTATCTCTGTTTGTCTCTAGCGCCTGACACTGTGGTTCCCCTGACACATCACTGTGACATCACATGTGACATCAGTGATGTTAGATCCTCTGAGCCGGGATCCCCATATATGGGCATAATTGTGGTTCCCCTGACACATCGCTGTGACATGTGATGTCACCTGTGATGTCACAGTGATGTGTCAGGGGAACCACAGTGTCAGGCGTGGTCTATGGGTTTGCCGCTCTGACATCACGCTTTGACATCACTGTGATGTCATGGGAACCACTCTAACAGAATCCCTTGTATGCCCATATATGGAGATCCCTGATGTCATCAATACTAAGCCCATATCTAACAGGACTTCTTATGGGAATGCCCATATATGGAGTAAGACAGCCCATATCTGTGTGGCTGGTTCAGACAGGGATCTCTATGTATGGGCATAAAAGGGATTGTATGTTGTGATGTCATGGGAACCACTCTAACAGAATCTCTTTTATGCCCATATATGGAGATCCCTGATGTCATCAATATTAAGCCCATATCTAACAGGACTTCATATGGAAATGCCCATATATGGAGGAAGACAGCCCATATCTGTGTGACAGGTTCAGACAGGGATCTCCATGTATAGGCATAAGAGGGATTGTATGTATGATGTCTGATGTGATAGAGTCATATGATTTTCACACAACGAATACTGGATGGACTGGACATATATAGACCTAATCAGAGACCATGCAAGTCGGGAATGATCAGTCTACAACAATGCAAGTTGGGAATGCAATGCCCCACCCGGTTTTGCTTATACTGTACGCATTTTACCTGTTATCAGGGTAACCATTGTACCGTAAACTCCATCTGTCTGTGCCCAAAAATGGAGATTTCTGCATCTGTCTATCTGTGTCCATTGTCCAAATATGTAGTCCAGGCCAGTCTATATGTCTGTCAGTATGACATCAATGTACTCCATGGGGATTTATAAAAATTGCACCAGTGTGAAGTGAATGGTGCAAACACGACATACGTGCATATCTCCTTGTATGGGCCATTCTGTCAGTGACGTCAGTTACTTTATGTGTATGAGCATGGATCTCCATACATGGAGATCCATACTAATACATTTTGGCTATCCATACATGCATATCCGTACTAATACACACAAAGTGAAATGTAGGAGCTGTTTGAACCACTCAAAAATGATGATCTGACCGACTTCCTACTCGGGCACTTGCTGTACCCATTTGGTTCCCATTACCAAAGTACTAATAATGTTAACCCTTTTTGTGCCTATCCCGGACAAGTTCGGGATTTTTTCAATCCAATACAATGTTTTTTTTGCTATTTTACTTACCCTGAGCTGCTTGTAGAGATGTGGGTGGTCCTGGCTCGTCCTACGCTTTCCAACGAGTGATTCTAGATGGTCCGACGATTTATTCCATTGAAAATGGTTTAGAATAAAATTTAGAGCCCCCCCAAAAAAACTCAATCTATACTGTCGGCGGCGCGACGTATTCCGGGGTGCCTATCCCATCTAGTCCGGGATATTTATTAAAATGAATTAATTAATCGGAGGCCTCAACGAAGCCCTGGTCTAATTTTCCATCCATGCCCCGGGCTGCGATTCTGTTTACATCGGCCCGTAATCGGTTAACGCCGCCGCCCCGCGCCGCCGACTCCAATACAAACTCACATCTTTAGAGACCTTTTTCTCTGAACTGTGTTCCCAGGGCAGCGGCAACGTTTTTTTGCGGCTAAAATAGCTTCAGATCGGGCTTCTAAAAAATAAAGAAGCTAATAGCTAACTGTTAGCTAACTTCATCCGGTCTTCGCTCATAACAGTGTTTGCAGTGAAAGCCTAAGCCACTTCTGTCTGTGTAGACGGAAGTTAGAGCGAAGGCCTATGCAGAAATGTCTGGAACAGTGCAAGTCGGGTATGGTGTGTGTGTGTGTGTGTGTGTGTGTGTGTGTGTGTGTGTGTGTGTGTGTGTGTGTGTGTGTGTGTGTGTGTGTGTGTGTGTGTGTGTGTGTGTGTATCAAATATATACAGTGTATATATATATATATATATATATATATACACACACACACACACACACACACACTCTGTATGTAGCAGAGTGACTCACTGCCTCAGCCTGGTGGCCTCAAAATGTATCTCCCCTGGACCATAGGGGTATCCCTCTGGTCTAGTGGTTAAGATATTGGACTTCCACGTGGGAGACCTGGGTTCAAATCCTGGGCGTTGTACTGTAGCCATTATCATAGTACATGGAGGCCAGTCATAGACACACACACACACACACACACACCGTTAAGAAAACAATATCACCAGTAAGACTCCCTAATCGGGAGATAAGCGACCGTTGGTCGCTTATCTCCACAAATATCACAACCTCCACCTCTCACGTCATACGGGTAGCCATAGTTACACCTGGAATGTTGAATCTCCATATATGGAGATAACCTACGCATCACACAAAGTCTGACCTCACCAGCCCATACTTGGGCATGGACGACTTATATCTCCATATACGGAGATGGCCATATATGGAGATACGATGACATCACAGAGTCCACAGCTGATGATGTGGCGTGATGTCATACAATACACAAACAAGCCCTATATAAAGGGGCAATTCTCACCAGGGAAGAGAGCATTGCCTGGAATGTTGAATCTCCATATATGGAGATAACCTACGCATCACACAAAGTCTGACCTCACCAGCCCATACTTGGGCATGGACGACTTATATCTCCATATACGGAGATGGCCATATATGGAGATACGATGACATCACAGAGTCCACAGCTGATGATGTGGCGTGATGTCATACAATAAACAAACAAGCCCTATATACTGATGCGATACGATGACATCACAGAGTCCACAGCTGATGATGTGGCGTGATGTCATACAATAAACAAACAAGCCCTATATACTGATGCGGAGATATGAGCAGGGCAAAGGTGTGACGTGTGACGTGTGACCGACCGACCGACCGACGGACGGACGGCCGGTGGAGGTTTTCATAGTAAACTGCTCCCTGACGGTCGCAAAAACCAGGCCACACAAATCGGCCTGTTATAGCGCCACCATGAGGCTGATTTAAAAAATGTGGGGCAGAGGTTCTGAATTAGCATCCAGGGAGTGTGTGTGCTCAGTTTGGCAGCGATCGGGCCAACGGCGCCGGAGATTAGCTGGTAACAACCAGGCCACACAAATCGGCCTGTTATAGCGCCACCATGAGGCTGATTTGAAAAATGTGGGGCAGAGGTTCTAGATTGGCATCCAGGGAGTGTGTGTGCTCAGTTTGGCAGCGATCGGGCCAACGGTGACTGAGATTAGCTGCTCACAAACTGCGAGGACGCACGGACGGACGGACGCACGGACAGACGGACGGACGGAGGGGAAAACATACTCTCCCTCAGCCTTCGGCTGGTGGAGACAATGAGAAAGTGCCATAGAGTTACTGAAATAGGCCAAATCTGTCACTTCATCTTTTGCAAATGCTTTTCTACTGCAAGACGCTTACTTAGTTTTTCACTGACCCACAACCAAGTGAGGAGTTAGGTGCACCTGCATGTTCATGTTTTAATGATGCTTAAATCAAGAGATGTAATGTTACAACTAAGTTATGCTAATGTCAGAACTGGATCACATCAGAGCTTATCCACTATTGGTAGCACTTGTAACAGATGTACTGTTAATAAATATGATGACTTTGTTGACCATGGGATATGGACATAGACACGACACGACACGACACGAATGTTTGTACTACACTTATGTTAATACCTGAAACAAACAATCCTCCTCCCATCCATTGTCAGTCACTGAAGCAACTCCAAAGACGGGCTCTAAATTACTTTACATCTTCACGATTCCGTGGGTCAGAGAGAGAGAGATAGAGAGTGTGTGTGTGTGTGTGTGTGTGTGTGTGTGTGTGTGTGTGTGTGTGTGTGTGTGTGTGTGTGTGTGTGTGTGTGTGTGTGTGTGTGTGTGTGTGTGTGTGTGTGTGTGTGAAGGAGAGAGAGAGAAGGGGGTCAATGAGCGACAGTTGTTGTGTTCATAACTATTGACTTAGCTCTCGATAGCCATGGAACTAACAATTAGATTCTGTTTTGGGGTAGATTTTAGTACCTTCAAAGTGGCACTGTACGTACAGTACCAAGACTCTCTCATCCAGCCCATTAATCATAATTCCTGTCCTCTTCTCTAGCAGACAAATGAAACCAAAGACAAATTATGTTATCTACCTTTCATCTTGTTCTTTTTTTTTTCCATCTGCAGTAAAATTTATTTAGGATTAAAGTAGGGTAGTGTCTTTGTATGGTGCTAATTGCCATAGAGCTTCTGTAATTAAAGGACAATAAAGCTTTAGCAGTAATTAGTTTCTCTTGTTTGGTTGCTAGCCCATCAATTGTGCCTCAATAATACTGATCATTAGCATGCGCCTGGGCACTGAGGGATGCTGGGAAGGGAGCCCTGCACACACAGCACTCCACATTCCATTCCCATGAAGCCATGGCACTGAGCCATGCAGTTAACCCTCCGTGTGCTGCAGGGAACACCTAGCAACCATGGTCCATGCTAGGGCTGCAACTATCAATTATATCCTTTTAGATTATTCTATAGATTATTTTTCGATTAATTGAAAAAAAAAAAAAGTTTGTAATTTACATAGTGTAAAAAACATCACAAGGATGCAGCTGGGACGTATCATCAGTGATGTAGCCTGGGGTCGACGGGTGTTTCGGGTCTCGCAACATCATACACCCTCGCCCAGGTGACCCAGCCGGGGTTGATCAAGTCCCGACTTACGTCCCAGTAGCTATCCACGATCAGTCCTATTAGGGAAAGACAGGGTCACTCAATGTGCAGCACCGGAACTACTCTGCCAGGATTGGGGAGCCATTCTGGCGCGTGGAAGAACTAGGCTCTATGGGTTGACTCCTGGCCGGGCTCCTCCTACGTCTTACCAGGTCCTCTCCTGCTCTCACCAGGTTCAGAACCTGTGCGTTGCACCAGACCCCAATCCAAACATTCCATTCAGCTGCTGCAGTTGAATGGCCCTCCTAAAGGCCTCACCGTGGATTTGTTGGGCTTCTTCCTCACGGAAGACACAGGCTGGGGCGCTAACCCAACTGCTCCCGGGTGCCGTCTAAATTCCGGCCGTCAACCGAGTCTCCGGTGGTCACCAAACTATTCCTGGTTGTCACATAGTCTATTCCTATGAGCCACTATAAATAGAACTAATAGTGTAAAAAACATCACAAGGATGCAGCTGGGACGTATCATCAGTGATGTAGCCTGGGGTCGACGGGTGTTTCGGGTCTCGCAACATCATACACCCTCGCCCAGGTGACCCAGCCGGGGTTGATCAAGTCCCGACTTACGTCCCAGTAGCTATCCACGATCAGTCCTATTAGGGAAAGACAGGGTCACTCAATGTGCAGCACCGGAACTACTCTGCCAGGATTGGGGAGCCATTCTGGCGCGTGGAAGAACTAGGCTCTATGGGTTGACTCCTGGCCGGGCTCCTCCTACGTCTTACCAGGTCCTCTCCTGCTCTCACCAGGTTCAGAACCTGTGCGTTGCACCAGACCCCAATCCAAACATTCCATTCAGCTGCTGCAGTTGAATGGCCCTCCTAAAGGCCTCACCGTGGATTTGTTGGGCTTCTTCCTCACGGAAGACACAGGCTGGGGCGCTAACCCAACTGCTCCCGGGTGCCGTCTAAATTCCGGCCGTCAACCGAGTCTCCGGTGGTCACCAAACTATTCCTGGTTGTCACATAGTCTATTCCTATGAGCCACTATAAATAGAACTAATAGTGTAAAAAACATCACAAGGATGCAGCTGGGACGTATCATCAGTGATGTAGCCTGGGGTCGACGGGTGTTTCGGGTCTCGCAACATCATACACCCTCGCCCAGGTGACCCAGCCGGGGTTGATCAAGTCCCGACTTACATAAATTACATAAATGAATTATTTAATTACATTTATTTTTTGAAATGGATTAAATCAATGTGTTTCATTAAAGGGATAGTTCACCCCCCAAAATGATACTCACCCAGTCACCCCATGCAGATTTGTATTCATGGATATCTTTTTTTGTTTTTGTCGTATTCCTATGCCAATAATTTGAGGAGACTCTTTGTGTCTCCATAGGGAACCACTGCTGGTCATCAAATTATTGGCTTAGTTGTGTGACAAAAACTAAAGAATATCCATGAATTAAATAGGAAAAAAGTTATTTTGTTGTGTGAACTATCCCTTTAACTGGTGCACCCCTATACAGTACTAAAACATAAGAAAGCTCATGCACAATGTTGCCTCTAAGTGTAATAGGCCTATAAGGAGTAAATTGTTAGACCACTAATGGTTAGTTTAATGACTTTGATGTTCAACTCTTACTGCGTTGCTAGTCACATCGCAACACGTTCTGTTGTTTTTGACTAGTTACAAGGCAAAGAGTAGCAGGCAGATGCTACAATCTTATAAGGGTGCAATATTACCCCATTCTGTGTTATTGTGTTGTTTTATTCAGATACACACTTCCTTGACAACAGCAAAAGCACGCAGCACTTTAAGACCTGATATAGCATACTATGAATATAGCATATGAATAGAGGAAGCCACTGATATTTGTGTACTATCACATAGGATGATGAGATCAAATTAGCCACCTGAAATGGTGCATTAGGAGAATACAGCTTTTTTTGTGTGCAGGCAAGATTGTATGGACTGTGCTTGAAAGTGTGGCATAGTAATAACGCCAACCTGCAGAGAATGTGTTCTGTTCTGTTCTACTTTGCTTTGACATGATTGAAAGACAATGGTCCCATGGATAGGCCATTTCAACATCAAATGTGCATGCACATCACAGGGCAAGGGAGCGCTATCCATCACATTCAGTGAGCTGTCAAAGGCAGCTCTCACAACCCCAGCCTCTATCCCTACACATTTGCAATTGTGTGACAATAGAAGATTAAGCCTCCATGTATACCCAGGGCATATTTTTGTACACTTTTTTATGTACAAGATTGTGCATTTCATAACATTGTTGTATTTATGGAACTGAATGCAATTACTTAGGGGATGCATTATTACTGATTTAATGTACATGTTTTTAAGCCTTTTTTAATCCATTTTGATCAAAACAAGCCTGTATTAGTGTAAAAATAATTTGAAAATGCTATATGCAAGCACAACTGGAAAAACAAAAACAACTTTAGAGTGATTGAAATCAAGTCCTACAAGCTGGCTAATTGAGTGAATTAAAATACAGGAAACAACGACATAAATCTACTGCGTATGGACTGAAAGCATAAAATTGTCTTGCAGAGTTGTTTAGCATATGCATATGAATATGCTAATACTGTAAAACAATTTTATAGTGAGACTAGTGCACACAGTCTTATCCAAACCTGTAATTTTTGCTCACTGCCTTGAAATTCCTAGGCTGTGTGTTCAGACAGTGCAGTAGATTGGGATGGGTTTTGCATAATCTGATGCTGTCGGCATTAAACACAAGTTTAAGTTATATGTATATGCAAATAAAAAAGCACATAAAAACATGTTCTAACTGCAGGGAGAGTGTCTATCCAAGTTATCCAACCTCCCTCCTGTTCGTCTTGGCACAATAAGCCAAATGGAACCTTTTGGAAGCGCCAGCAGAAGCAGAGTGTGCGCTTTATAATAATGCACATCCGTGCACACATGCACTACTACATTTCCAGCTAATCAGAATCGCGCAGTTGCAGAGGGGGAGAGCGGTTGCCAAGGCAGCCACCATTCTCCCCTCCCCCTTTTTTCCCTGTTCCCTCCGCTCCTCTTTCCCGTTTGTTATCGGCAGAGGTCGCATGGCACAGGGAAGCACAGTGTGCACCCACTTCTGTCCTGACTGGAACCAATGCAAGAACATGCACCTCCATAACAAAGCCTATGGAGTACTGAGAACCAGTGGGAGAAATAGAAGCTCACAATTGATGGGCTCGTGTTGAGCGTTTGCAAAAAGAAAGAAAGGAGGTGAAAAAAAGACCCCAAAAAATAAGCAAGGATTTAAGTTGGAGGTTTTGCTTACATTTGTTCCGGAACAGAGGATTAGTTTGGCTAACACGTGCACGTCAGTGTATTTTGCACTCTTGCTTCTGTGCAAGTGTTTCGCATCCTGAAAGTGGTCGCGGTGCCCGGCGGCTCTGAGAAGGACTGCATCACAAGAGTTGGTGCCGAAGTTCGGTCGCGAACGGATGTGAGGGGAGAAGAGTGCGCTGAGAAACTCAACCCACTTTCTTTCTTTCTCTCCCCGTCTTTCTTTTTCTTTTTTTTCTTTTTCGTATGGTTAAACAATAGCGAGTCAAAGACACTGAAACTGATTTCATGCCTTCAGACTTGCTCATCCTGAGATGGACGTGAGATTTTACCCTGCGCCCCCGTCAAGTGTGGGTTCATGTTCTTTGCCGACTGATCCAAGTTGTCTGAGCCCGTTGGACTATTACCACGCGAACAAGGTAAATAGTAGTAGCCTGTGTAGCAGGAGGTGCGTGTTTTTATTTCAATACGCACGCACAATGCCTAATGCTGCCCATGGCTTATTGTCTCACCTGTCTCTGAATCTTATTCAACAGCATTCAACATTTACGCAATGCAAATGCACGGACCGACCGACTGACTGTCTGACACATTGTGTATCCATAGGCGCGCACTTGTTTCAGAAAAGCACAGGTTCTGTTTCTTCCAAAATAGACAACTACACTGTGTCCCAAACACTGAGTCCGGACCCATTTGTGGGTCGTAGATATATTTTTGATGGGTCTCTACATTTTGTTTTTAATTATTAGCCTATTACTATTTCAAAACATTAAAAAAAGAGGCAAACAACAATTAAACAAATCTTTTGGGTCACAGGCTAAAAAAGTTTGGGAACCACTGGACTACTGTGTCAAGTGTCAACCAGCAAGATGACATGAACTAGGTTTTCCTGTTTTTTAATTTAGTTTGGACCCGAAAACACAATTGTCATTACTTTGGAGTTTAGACCGGAGCCTGTAATCATGCTGCATTTTGTTCTTGAAAATGCACCGCCTAACTTTTCTTCCTCTTTAACCAACGTGGTTATTATGTTATTCTCTTCTCTTTCATATACTGTGCCGTTGTGGTAGCAGCGAGCTGGCAATAAGTGGTCCCACCCGATGTTTGACTGGGACTTATGTTATGTGCAGTGGTGGAAAAAGTACTTAAACGTAAAGAGTAACAGTATGAAAGTGTTGGCATTAAAATATAGGCTACCTAAAGTACAAAAAGTAATCGTAGCCTATCACATGTTTTAAAATTGCAGATCTACAAACACATGTTGTGTAGGGCTAAATTCGTTATAAGCTTATGTATGTTTTATAATATTATAATTGATATCTGCAAAGTAACAAGTAACTAGTTTTCAAATAAATGTAGTGGAGTAAAAGTACAATATTTAGATGCGAGATGTAGTGGAGTAGAAGTAAAAAGTATTGTAAATTGGAAATACTCAAGTACCAATACCTCAATTGTACTTAAGTACAGTTCTTAAGTAAATGTACTTAGTTACTTTCCGCCACTGGTTATTATGTGGAATACCACGGGCTGTATAGAATCCATACTGCCCCACACCGCTCAGTGCTCAAACATCATCTTCCCGCTGAATGATTTCTTATAGCCAACATGGTGTCCCACTGCGAATTTAATGATAAAAATGGATGCGTGCCAGTAATGTGGTGTTAATTACTTTGTAAGGACAAAACCCAGACCAACCGATATAAGCACTTTATGCCTTCTCTTTTTTTACTCTCTTTTTTGACACCCCGCGGTTTTTGGTTTGTGACCTGCTCTGACTCTGTTGAAAGTGCGCAGGTGGCGCAGGTCAGGTCCATTGAAATGAGGAAAACATGTTGAAAAACACTGAAACGACTAAAACAGTTCAATTAGCAGTCTTTTTCTGTTACACTGACTTTTGCCTCTGGCCTGTGTGATCCTTGAATTGAGTTATGTTGTTGTCATCACTTACCATGTGCACAATGCACATCTGCAAATCAACCAGGCTTTAAATGTAGTAGGCTCTCTGCTGAAGTTTAGAGGTTGGTTTGCTGTCCCCGACAAAGATCATCTTGGTGTCAATGAGGCAATGATACAATGCATGCTCTTGATGATGTGCTTATCTTAGACAGCGTGGGCAATGGAAAATCTCTATTAAGCAATTCCAGTAATCAGCCCATAGTTCTTGAAAAATAATTGAGGTCCCTCTTATGAAGCAAGCTTGTCTGTAATTGTTTTTTTGACAGGTTTTGTAGAACTGGTTAAGATTCAAATAAGGAATACACTATTATCCTGAGTGTTAATTTAACTCTGAGAGTGGACAGAGTTTGGCACCATTTGTAGCTACACTCAGGGTTTAATGAACACTGGTGAGTTTACTGTGAAGAGCTAGAACAAGGAAAACAGTTCACAGTCCTCAGCAAGCCACAACAGATCACAGATGAAATATTTCTTCATAGACCATTTCTGATAATGCAGACTGAGTATTGAGAGGCTACTTTTTGCACATGAAATGCACAAATGGACCGAACACAGTTACATCTTGAATGTTAGTTTAAGGGTCCTGTCATATAGTGTATTCTCTCAGAGTTAAAGTAGCCTGTGTAGCTGTCTTCTCCACATACAAGTACATACATAGCATATCTTTTTGTAGGTCAAATGAATTAGTATCCATGCACTTAATCCAGAATACGCTGATATCGCACACACTGCGCCTCAATCCTAAAAGAAATTAGATATGAAATGATTAGGATGCTATTACGGGGAGAAAGTGAACTGCGAACGTACTATACAGTATGGTGACAGGTGTGACTGTGTAAAGGGGGGGGGGGGGACTCGTACTCATTTGAGAATACTTAAGTTGGAATGAGCACAGAATAATGCATGTACTGCTGAACTAGGATGGTGTTCTTCCCACAAGGGGAGATATAATTTGCTATCATCACACGTGTAACACAAACTACCTTGGCTAGCATTGCAAATGAGACTGGAGGGATACGGGGGATCATGTGGTGTCCTGTTATCATGGAGCATTAAGTCAAGTTCCTCCCCTCCAACTGCTTGTCAGGTTGGCTGACATTAGAGGGGCATTTGATTTCTTACGTAGGCACCAGGCAATATATCTGGCCATCAGATCAGACCACGTCTAATCATCTCTGAAAGCCACTGATCACCCAGCTCATATTCCGCATATGCCTCGCTTTTGAAGCAGGAACAAGGCAAATAAGTAGTTATAGTGTTTTAGGGTCAACCGATATTTTGTGCATGGATGCTGTACAAGTCAGAAACCTTGTATCTCCATATTTTAACGATTTTTTTATTCTCACCAACTCCAAACTCACAATGTTTTGCATTGCAAAGCAGTGTGAGTGGTAGATCTGCTATTTTTAAGCGCTTAAGTCTGTAAAATGTATATTATATCTGTTTAACCAATGAAACGTGTTTACAAGAGCTTGTTTAACTGTGTCTAAATAATAACTACATTGGATCAATTGGAATATAGTTTCTGAAAAGTAACAGTTTAGACGTCAGGTTTCTGCCCTTCAGCAACAATAATTCTTCATCTTTTGGTCAGTGTTCGTGGCTTGTTAGTTAATTTGTTTAGTGTGTCACCAGTGAATGTTGATGTGGCTCTCGGTCAAACATACTTGGGAATGTCGTGTTGGTACAGTCATCATTCGAGTACCTAAGGTAATTTAATTCATACAACACATTTCATACTGACAGGCATCACACCGTGCTTCACAGCATGATGAGAAAGAGAGGTTTTGGTAAGAGGTTTTCTGCCTGCTCTCAAGCCAAAACATACTTTATCTTTGAAACTTAGAGAAATTACTTCTCTCCGGTATGTAGCAAAACATAAAGAAATAAAAGGCAATTTGCAGACTGAGAAAACATATCTCCCCTTTATGGCTCAGAAATTAACAATGCTAATGGGAGTTAATCACACACATGCACACTCGTATGTAACCTCTTAATGGGAAAACATGAGCATTTCCCTCTATTTCTGTCTTTATATGATAAGTCTTGTGTGTGCTTATTATTAAGGCCATGTGTGGTCGCAAACCTTTTTAGAGTAATTAGAAAGTTTAGCTGCACTGGCAGGGAACACATGTTTGGCAATGCCCCACTTTCAGTCCTTGTCAAATTTAAGTTGCTCATTTGGAGTTGGAACCTGGCCTTTTGTTCTTTCATCAAAGCACATGTGCGTGTTAAGATGATCACCATTATCTTTGCAAGATTCAATTTTCCACACCTTATTGAATCTAAGGGGGTCATTATCTGTACAATCATCAATAGCCATGTGAACAACTTCAGCTGATGGCGGTGCATTCACTTATTGATGAAAACATCTTGAATGCAGGATATATGGGCCATTTTCCAGGTCTCATTTTAATATACCCACTATAACATATTGGCCATTGATTTTTGAATAATGTCCAAATCTAGCTGCTTGCCTGCACACTGCACAGGGTCTAAATCAGTCAGCGTTTGAAGGCAAACTGCACTCGACTAGCTTAGAATTACACTGACCACCTTGTGTCTGGAGAATAAAAACAAAAAGAGGGACAGTTAAAGAGAATAGTGAAGATGCTTCGGTGCCATGGCATTGGTCTGAAATCTCATTGTTCCTACATCCCATTAGTCAGAATCTGGTGATGTTAACCTGGTGAAAAATACTATGCCTAAACCTAAACCTAACCCTAACCTCAGTAAAACTATGCCTAAACCTAACCTCAGTAAAACTATGCCTAAACCTAACTAAATTCGGACTAATGAGATGTAGGACTAATGAGATTTCGGACTTATGGGCAGTCCCCGATGCTTCACTTCAGCCCTATATTATCGGTGTTCAAATTAAAAATATCTACCGGTATATATTTTTTAAATGTTTCCAAAGAATTTAAAAAAATGTACCCTATAATTAGATGCCCAAAATAAGAATGCCAGGGTTAAAGTCGTTAAGTGCTGATTGAGACGATTAACTGACCCATAAACACCTCGTCAATACTTTCAATGCCCTACGACTGTGTGTCTCTCACTCACTCTTTCTCCCTCCATCCCTCTCTTTCTCTGTGGTGCTCTCCCACAGACCAGAAATAACATCAAACACTGTCATTACTACATGGCTTTGTGCAGTGATGGTAATATGAAACTGTGCCACGTTTTTTATTGCGCTCTGCTGTACAGTACCTTTACATGCTACATGGCACACAGTTGTGGTACCTAGTACACTACATACTATAGCGTACCTCACTGTGCCCTGCAGCAAGCGTGGTAATTACAACTTAATACAGAAAGCAGTTTCTAGAAATACCAGAGGACAGATGAAATGAAAGTGTACAGGCTCCTATACTGGCTCTTTGTCACGTACAACAACATGTAGGCTACAACTGTAATTATAGCATGGCCCTTCCATTCGTCCATCCAGCTCTTTCGGTTTGCTCTGGGAAATAAGGGTACACACTGTCTGCAGCTTTATTTGAATACCTTAATCAAACAGTGCTGGCTGCCGCTGCTCATGCGCTATGCTTTCTACAGCATGGCAATAGGATGGAGCTCAGAGCAGGGCCTGTGTTTGTACACCCAGGCCCCACCCAGCTCATATATCCTCCCAACAACTGATATCTGCTTAGATAGGGCACGACTGAAGAGCAGGCTTTGTTTCTTGGTGGTCTCCTGTACCGTAGATAAGCTGGCCGTCCGGGGGAATGATCTGCTTTATTTGAATGCTGTATCTCATTGTTTTATTATTGGATCTCCTTGTATATGTTGAGCAGCGGAGGTTCGATTACTTTGAATTAACATAGTCAATCAATTAGATTTCCCTTATCACCTCGTGTCAGGTTTCATTGCTCATCTGCTGGTTACTTTTGATCTCAATCAAGCTCATGCACAGGAAACAGACTTGTTCATGTATTGTTTTTAATATGTATTCTGCATTACAACACCTTTATTCTAAAGATCTATTTGTGGGCGTGCCTGGCGGCTCAGCAAGTTAGTGCACAGGCCTACAGTATGCTCCCTGTGATCATGAGGGTTCGAAACTGACCCCCATCTTGTCTCGCATGTATCCTCTCTCTCTCTCTGGCCGTGGTTGTGATGTGAGGGTTAAAGTTGTTAATTTAAAATAATGATCCTATCACACAAAGATTTGGCGGACCCCCTGTATTAACTCTGGGGACCCCCTAGGGATCCCAAACCCCCGGTTGAAGACCCCTGCTCTACACTGACCTATCTGAAATAAAACATAAAAATGCCAAAAATACATCTTAAAATAAAGAGTTATTCGCGGCACCTGGAGGGCTTTTGTAAAGAACACTTTTATGTCTGGAAATTGAAGCACTCTGAGTAATGCACGCCGCTGTGTATATGTTGATGTCCCAGGGCCTAGCGATGCTGTTGCTATTAGCTAATGACAAACTCTGTGCTATCTGACAGGCAGAGTGAAACAGGGAGGGAGGGGGAGAGAGAGAGAGAGAGAGAGAAACGAAGAGAGAGTGAAAGAGAGAGCATGAGGAAGAGCGAAAAAGACAGAGAGAATCAGAGAGAGACAGAGAGAGTGAAAGGATGAGTGAGAGTCAAATGGGTTGAAGTAATCAGTGGCCCAGTACAGGGACTGTGTGTGTGTGTGTGTGTGTGTGTGTGTGTCTGTGTGTGTGTGTGTGTGTGTGTGTGTGTGTGTGTGTGTGTGTGTGTGTGTGTGTGTGTGTGTGTGTGTGTGTGTGTGTGTGTGTGTGTGTGCGCGTGTGTGCGCGAGCACGCACAACTCTAACTCAGGGCCATTCATGCGTTTTGCTGACTATGGAATCACAATCACAATTGCTTTCATAGCCCTGTGCAGGGGAAGGCCATGCATACCACAGTAAGGGGCAGTGACACACAGAGAGCAGGGGCAGAGCAAAAACAGCCACTAAATCATATTCCCCCTGCCCCGACACGCGGAGGAGATTTTTTTTAATGGGAATTCCGACCGTTTGAAATCATTTCAATAAAAACGAAATTGCCTCTGACATTGGCTGTGTCACAGACTCTGCATAATGGCAGACATTTTGTTTATTTATTTTTAACATTTTTTGACCAGGTGACTCAGAGTAAAACATAACGTTCAATCTGTTGAATGATGAAGATGAAAACCAACATGTTAATTTCATAATTATTGGATCATTTCATTATAGCTGCCTTCCCCCCCCCAAGCTTGTCCACCCACTTAGCGGTGTCATATATAGCATATAGTACGTATATAGCAGTACAGTTATCGATAAAGGCACATAGATGTTTTTTCTTTACAGGCCTATACAAAATAACAGCTAACATTTCGTTTTCTTGTCTGGGTTTGTGTGACCACTAAATTGAGTTTTTGTATTTGAAATTGAATGTGAGAGCGAAAGTAGAGGGAGCATGAGACAGAGGCAAAGAGGTAGAGAGGGAAAGGTGAAAACAGAGAGAGAGAGAGAGAGAGAGGGATTCCCATGTGCTAATTAGCGGGCCTGGCAGCCTGAGCTGCCTGCTTGTACTGTAGGTAGGTAGAGCATCCCCCATAGCTTCTGTTAGCATAATTAAGACTACTAGACCCTCTATGGTATGGCTGCATTAGTCAGCCTGGGCCTTCCCATGGGGCGGGCCTGTGCCATTCTCATCCTACCTGCAGGAGGAGGGGAAAAAAGAGAACTGTGCCAACACCTGCTGCAAAAACGGGCCCCTGGGTGTTTTATTAAATGTTGATTATGTTTGTTAATGGTTGCGAGTGCTAAGAAGTCAAAAGAGCGGCTTGTTAAAACTGATGTGCTAATAGTACTGCACAGCAGTGAAATAGGGGTATTTGTATTTTCTTTGTTGTGTTTTGCTCCAGGCCAGAGAGATTAACTAAGCAAAATTGGAACCTGTTGACTTGTATTCAATTATAAGAAGTGTGGATGTTAATGATATATCTGATTAAACTGTGGTTTGATGATGAGGAAACAGTAACAAAAAAAAAGTGCTTCCAAATTGCAATACAGATTTCCTATCACTTTTTTACATTTCTTCAGTAGGCTACAGATTATCGGACAGATGCTCTGTCTATTCAAGGCATTCAATGGACGCTAGTGCAATTTTATTCTCTGAAGCAAAAATCATGGCAGTAAATCCTCAAAGGAGCACTGGCTAACCAATACACCACATACTGTATAATGTTAATATCTCCAAGCAACCCACATCCAGACCCCAAGCTCATGGCAAACAAACAGACCAATATGGAGGGGAAAGTATAATGGGGACCGGAGTGCCACAGGGCTCCTTCTTTGAGCCCTGTATGTTTGGAAGAGGCTGGAAGCTGGACAAACATTCCCAGTTGTCTCGGCTTCCTGAGGTATGTCCTGTGCAAACACCATGGGCCATGGCAAGCTCCTCGCCAGAACTGTAAGGCCCTTTTCCCTCCCTTGTTTTTACTGAATATCCTTTACAAATATTATCAGCCCAGTGTCTGTGCCATGTTTGCTCTGTGGCCTGAAGGGACGGTTCCCGTACAAAAGTTCAATTAAAAATCTAAAGTCACAACAGCACAGACAACTGGTGGTTGGTTGGTGTTGCCTCTCCAATGCTCTGAAAATTCCACCAGCTCTTCAAATCTATGGAGGCCCAAAAAAGTGATTGTATTGAGGTGTTATGGCATGAACAGTGAAGGTTTATTTGATTGTGAATGGCAATATGCAATTGTGTCACAATGACTTTTAAAAGCCAGGCAGTGATTGTAACTAATAGGGCTTTCCATTCAGGAAGAGAGCTGGGCAGACAGATCCAAATGATACCTTGATTTACTCTCTTTCCTCTTTTTTTTGAGCCACGTCTCTCTTTCTTGCCTTGTCCCTTGTCTGTCAGAAGCATGTGTTTATTATGTGTGACATATTTAGCTGGCAGATATAATTGCCTGTGTGAGGCAATGATCGCACGCGTCCAATCCAGTCAGCGGAGACTGCAGGCGCCCACGCAGGCGACAAGGTTTTCAATCTGTGGCTCATTCTTCCTCTTTTAGCACTAATGATGAGCTTCACGTTCATTCACAATGGACACAGTAGAGAGAGAGACTGTTCCAGTTTTTATAGTTGGGAGAGGTGACGCCATGTTTTACTCATTGCAATGGAATTGCAAAAGAATAGCAATGGAGAGAGGAAAAGGGAGGGATGGGAAGAGAGAGAGAGAATAGAGAGAAATGGCAGAGAGAGAAAGTGGTATATAAACACACTGTTGAAGCTCATAGTGTTGTTCACCATGTTTTTACCACAGCAATATTAATAGGCACTGAAGAAGGAAAGGAGGGGTTGGCATGAGAGGGCCTGATAGAGAAAATAATAGAAAGAAGAGGGGTGAACTGTAGAGAGGAAAAAACAGGGAAAGAGAGGTTGGAGGTGATGGATATTGTGGAAAAAATAGGGAATGAGAGAGAGGAGAGGAGGCCCTCTCTTTGTGTTGTCGACCTATTTAGTCTCAGGGCTGGCCATGAGCCATACTGCTGACTGATGTCGCATAGAAAAACAAACAGAGGAAAGAAAAGTAGGGATTTTGGAAATTATGACAATGCCATCAGAGTTCTGCTATCGATGGCCGTCTCTCTTTAACTAGCCCTCAACAATCCTCTAGCAACTTGGTGGGGTTGTTAACACCGCGAACACACAGGAAAGGGAAACTTGAGCAGATCTTTTTATAGAATTGTTAATAACACAGTAGACAGTAGTGAAAAACCATAGCCTCGAGCAGCACTTACTGGCACAGCCCACATGCATGAGGTGAGTGAGTTTGTGTGTGTGTGCGCACACGCGTGTGCGTGCGAAGGCATGAAGTGTGTGTGTGTGTGTGTGTGTGTGTGTGTGTGTGTGTGTGTGTGTGTGTGTGTGTGTGTGTGTGTGTGTGTGTGTGTGTGTGTGTGTGTGTGTGTGTGTGTGTGTGTGTGTGTGTGCGTGCGCGCGCGCGCGCGCGCGTGCGTGCGTGCGTGCACATGTGTGTGTGTGCACATGCATGCAGTATGTGTGCAAATATGGGGGACATGAACAAGCACTGGCAGCAGAGGAAGGATGGTAAAAGAGGAATGTTTTGGGACTGGAAATCCAGAGCAGTGAAAAGGACTTGCCTGTCAGGCCTACAGCAACTCACCACATCAACTGAACTAGCCAGGCGGCCAATTAGCTGCCCTTCAGCCATAGTTCACAGTGCTTCTAAAAGTTCATGTTAAGAGAGGAGGGCTGAAAAGGGTTGGCGTGACGTCAGAAAGCCTAAAAATAGCCTTTGAAAATGTAATGGGCGTTCTATTTCAGTGCGGCTCAAGATAGAATCAAATGATTCAATAGAGAGCCCACAGGTAATGGAAAGGAGGGCCATTGTCAGGGAGTTTGACTTTGACATTTCATCAAGGGGAACAACTCCAACTAGCTATGATTCTATTTAGCAGAGAGAAGCCCTTCCTTATTGGACTTCTGTACCTGTTGCCACATTGAGGCGGTTCGGCGGCGGCAGTGAAAGGGAGAGACACTCTGCGGGACGGACCAGTGGGAGATGGTCATGTTTTATTAAGCCAGATAACACCGCCTAATCTGTGGCTCGGGTTGCACTCTGCTTTGTGGGTAATTAGAGATCATGTCGTATGGCGTTCCCCGCTGAAAAATTGCACTCCGCCTTAATCCCCTCCTAACCACCTTCCACCAGGGGTGTCGCACCAAATTCTGGGCCCTGGGTACAAGGATTCACTCACATTTTGTGCTTTAACTATTGAACAATAGCAGATATACAAGCTCACAGAGCGGCACTGAGTGCCTCGCTGCCAGCTTGTAAATCTGCTATTTTTGAAAAACGCAAGTCTTTGAATATTTCAAATCCTTCTATGTTTCTATGTCAGTGGTGCTCAAACTTTTTCATGTGAAGGACCCCCAAAATGATATGTATTTGGCCACGGACCCCCATCTCAAAACATTTAGTTCCAGGGACCCCCCAGAAGCTAAATCTGAGTTACAGTACAAATGTTCGCTTAAAAAACACATGTATTCAAACGATTTGCACACATTTTCACTACTTTTCAAAAATAGCAGATCTACTCAGTCCCACTCCCCCCTTGTGACGCCCCTGCTCTCACTCCATTCTCTCCCGCATTCGTTCAACCACGGGCAATCATTCTGTTAGGACCCCCCCCCTACTCCCATATCCAGCCAAAACAAATCAACAAATAAACATGTCCAGGCCATTCTTCAGGTAGCTATTAATCAGTGTTTGCTGCGCAATATCTGCAAATTTGCTTACGTGCTCAAAATTCAATGAGAGGAAGTTGGCAGTGGCACACTTTGCGGTTTGCTTTGTGGAACCTGTTAGATGAATGACTAATGCCTTCTGGCAAGTGCCCCAGGTTTACTATTACCAAAACAATGGCACTTGATACACAGCACCATAGCCTTGGTTTTCACACAGGCAGGAGCTTGGGCTGGTGTTTTCTTTTGAACCCTAAATGCTGACTGCCCATTCATGCAGCACCCTCTGCTTGGTCCCCTCTAACACACACTCTAACTCACACACACACACACACACACACACACACACACACACACACACACACACACACACACACACACACACAAACACACACACACACACACACACACACACACACACACACACACACACACACACACACACACACACACACACACACACACACACACACCACACACACACACACACAAAGGAAATTCTCAACTAAGATCATGACTTGTGGAAAACATAAAGGTTTCTTTCAGCATTCATTGTCCGCAGGGTTTCCCTTATTTAAAAATTAAAACAAAACAACATGTACTATCTTGTCACAATACCTAGATTCTGTTCTACACTGCAAGAAAACAACAGTCATGTTTGCATACAAGCAATTGTTTTATTACTCTGATTATGACAATAATTTAATTAAGCTGTCAACTTGTTGACAGAAAAAGAATGTTCCCTTAATATTCTTGCTTCCCAGCAATCTGGTATCCTGCAGTTGTTTATGTGAATCTATCAGTTATGAAGGCTGGATGTTAATACTTAAAGTAAAGTAAACAATCACTCAGCCAGGGGAAAGTGTTAAGCAAGTGTCAAAACTTGTGAAAAGTGCACAATTCATTTAGAGACATTTTTACTTCAATTATTTCAGCTAAGCTATTCTAGTCTTCTCTCTTAATCACCATGAATCGTGAAAGATCAAAGTAACATAATTAGATTCTCTCATTTTAACAATTTAGATCATGGCTCATTGTTGACATGGAAGCCATATTTTTAACTTAAATTGCACAGTCACAGACCGTCGCCACATACAGTAAAATCCTCAGTGTTAATATTTTTCTTTGGTTACATTTGTGCACTTCCAGTGTTCGGTTAACACTGACGATATTAGTGTGCATTTTAGCAAATAGCAACATGGTGCTTTGGCATGATCGTTTGTTTTCTCACCATATTGAACGTGAGTGTAGGTTGTATCAGAGGCTAGTTATTGTTTGGGCCCAACAGATGCTACAATGGGACAGAGATGATGGCAAGAACTCCCTGGTTGACCAATTAGATGTTTCAGACAAATGCTGAAGCCCTCCAGGACCACGTACAGTAGGACCACAGTGGATACAGTAAAATACTCAGTGTTCATTTAAGTCAGTGGTTCTCAACCTGTGGGTCGGGACCCCCAGGGGGGTCCCCAAATGATTTTGGGGGTCCCCAGATGATTAACTTGTGCAACACTGTTTTCTCACTCAACAGTAAACAAACCAATATAAAGTGTGTAGCACATTTCTAAATTGACAATTTAAGGACCTTTTAATACCTCTAAAATGACAAATTAAACATTGGCCAAATTGTCAAATATTAGAGGCAGAAATTGTGAAAATAGCCGATCTACATGCTTGTGACCATTTAATATTTTTGGTGCACACACACATACGCACAACACCTGTGCACGCACACACACACACCCTTAATGTATGTTAATTACGCAGAGATGCGTGTGCAACTGTGTGCATGCTGTTACATGCACGCATACGCACACGCTTTTGCTCGCTGCTCACACACACACACACACATACACACACACGCACAAACACAGTACATTGCTTCAAGGCATTTCATTTCCTCTCCCCCTCTGACAACATCACAATATAATGGGACATGGTGTCATGTGACCACGGCAAGTATACAGAGCTACCACATCTACCTCTCTCTCTCTTATGTCTCACTCTCTGTCCCCCCCGTCTTTCTTTCTCTAGCTTGAAGGGCAGATTTGTCAATTGTTACATAAACTACAATGTGCTTTGTGCCCTGGCAATCGGCAGGCATAGTCTACGAAGCAAATACAAATATTACTTTTACTCTTAATTCTTTTATCCTTACAGCACGTCTTACTGCTTTGCTTTGCTTACTTGTATATGTATGGCATTGTCGTGCATTTATTTAGACGGGGCAAAGAAGTGACAGGAGGAAGGTGGTGAGAAGTTACAGATGGGTGATGGATGAACTAAACCCACTGTAGCCAGCAGGGGGTCGCTACTGAGCCACTTTTCACTTAACCCATTACAATCCTGAGGCCCATTCTACAAAATGCCTTCTAAACCAGTCAGCTAGTTCTCACGCCTTTTCATGCCAAGGACCCCCTAATTGATAGATATACTAGTAAGACGCCTCAGGGCGCCAAGTCTTGGCCATCCGGCCAGTGATGTATATCGGACCAGTTACCCATTGATATGTAGACCCCTGGTACCCATACTGTATATGGAAATCCATGTACTGTATATTGAGATATGCTGTGAGAGCCCAAAAATGCTTACTCAGTTATTCATTATGTGAAAGTCCTATGACATCTGACATCATACCCTTTTATGCCCATACATGGAGATCCCTGTCTGTAGAACCAGCCACACAGATATGGGCTGTCTTGGCCATATGGATTCTGTTAGTGTGGTATGTGGCCGATGTGGCCTCCATATATGGGCATTCCCATATGAAGTCCTGTTAGATATGGGCTTAACATTGATGACATCAGGTAACTCCATATATGGGTATAAAAAGGATTTGTTAGTGTGACATCACAGTGAAGCCAGAGCATGATGTCAGAGCGGCAAACCCATTCTGTTAAGAGTGGTTCGCCTGACATCACAGTGACATCAGAGCATGATGTCAGAGCGACAAACCCATTAGAACCACAGTGTCAGGCGTGACAGACGCGAGGAGAGCTTTCCGTGCGGGTTGCGACCAAGAATGACGTCACGGCTCGCGATGTAGAAGGGAGGCGAAGGGAGACTTCTTGTGTCAAGCGCATCTCTGCAGACAGCACAGTAGCAGCGGGCGATGCGTAAAATAAAATAATAAACCCTTAATTGTTATTTTATGAAAATAGTGTTTATTTTATTTACGTGTGGCCCGTTACTACAAAAAAGCCTTCTGGGTCCTTTTAAAAAATATATAACATAGAATGACAGACAAAAACACTGTACTATGCAGAAAAAGAAGACAAACTCGTAAAACACAATGCAAAATAATGGTATTAAACTCGTAAAAAACACTGCAAAATAATTGCATTCGGTAAGGATAGGCTTTGTTATCATTTTATTTATTGTAGCGAAAATTGTGTTTTTAGTGTAGCGACATTTTCATTAAATAACAAAGAAGTGTTTATTATTTTATTTTACACAAGAGGTCTCCCTTCGCCTCCCGCACGGAAAGCTCTCCTCGCGTGACAGACAGACAGAGATACATACAGTACATACAGACAAGCTGTGAGCGTTCACAAACTAATCTGCGACCTATGGTCGCAGATTATATATACACTATATCAATCTGGGAACCCATCTGCAAAAAAAGGAAAAAACTGCACCCACTGCTGTTATTTTCTTCCTTTTGAACTTGCCTCTGGGGGCACCGCCCAATAGAATGTGGATGACAGGATGTTGGCCCGTTTGGTCCGCCCTCAGCCCTCCTCTTCCGGTTTTCGCTAAGTAAAGCCCTGCTTCATCATACAAGGCCATCGCACAAAACTAGTGAAAACAGCCGATCCTGCTATTTTCACTAGTTTTGTTCATTTTTAAAATGATAAATACAAGCTTTACTATATACAAAAATAAAAAAAAACAAAGTTTAAAAAAAAAAAAAAAAAATGATAAATACAAAACGAACAGTATTTTTTTTTAATGTTTACCATTCCTTGTTTACAGTGCCCCCCTCCCCCCAGCCTGGTGTTAGGACATGTCCTACCGTATGTTGAATATTGGTATTGCTGAATGTTGCTAATTCTGGGTTGCCAGGTATTTGCTGTTTGCCCCAGAGTGGTACCATTATACAGCTTTCAGATGAGCCTGTAATTAAGTCATCTCAGTGCCCTGAGAGCAGGACAACAGTGCACTGAGCTGCGACCGATCTGCCTCTTAATTGTTCTGAGTTTTAATTTCTAATGGAATAAGGGCTAGAGGGAATGCTGCTTAATGAGGTGCGGTCTCCTTGTGTGTGTGTGTGTGTGTGTGTGTGTGTGTGTGTGTGTGTGTGTGTGTGTGTGTGTGTGTGTGTGTGTGTGTGTGTGTGTGTGTGTGTGTGTGTGTGTGGCGCGCGCGCGTGCACTCGCGTGTATGTGTGTGTGTTTGCATGCATATGTACACATTTACTGTACGTGCGCGCACGCGTGTCTATGCACATCTGTGCATGCTTGTGTACGTGTTTTCCATTGCTCTGCTCTTTGTTTACAGTAACTGCAGCTAAAGCTCCTATAAATAGAAAAATAGTTTTAACTAAGGCATGGCGTTTCAATTTGATTTCACTCTTCTCACATCTGGTAATTCCACAGAGCACTGGGATATCCTCTGTCCATAATCCATGATAGTCAAGCGTTAAAACACAACAATGCCTACACCTGAAAGTAGGCTGACTCCATTGCCAAATCCTTAGTATCATCTTAACTTTGAGTTAAACATGCTTATAAGTGATATTTGCTGCTTAAAACTAATTAAATGTTTAGCTCCACATTCTGATAGTAACAGAGTTTGTTCAGCAACAGGGGTCTCCCTTTTTCAAGCGCATTAATAAACAGAAAACACATTTTCAGTTGGGTAACCAATTGCAACCAATTAGGAGAGAGAACCCATTCATCTGTTTAAATTGTTACAGTTCCAATTTTGTCTGCTAATTGTCATCACTTTCTATTTCACTTGTTGCGACCTTCAGGTCGCAGTTACTGTCAAAACCTCCACCGGCTGTCTGTCAGTCAGTCAGTCAGTCAGTCAGTCAGTCAGTCAGTCAGTCAGTCAGTCAGTCAGTCCGTCCGTCCGTCCGTCACGTCACGTCACTACTCATAGCTCCGCCACCATTGCCCTGATCCATGCCAAACTTTCCACACACACTCCTTGGCTGCCAAACCACAACCTCCAAATTTCTCACATGGCCCTCTTCTAGTGCCACCATGAGGCCGATTCTTGCAAAACACATTTTTGTACACTGCTCCTACAGATTTTGCCCTAAAATCATGCAAAGCGGTACACCATATCTCTACAGTCATGTCATCAACATGCATCTGTCCCATCTAGCACCACCATCAGGCCGAAAGTCATGTCATCAACATGGCAGATCCATGTTGATGACATGGATCTGTTGATCCCATTTCCTGTATTCCCTCCTGCTTGCCTACCATTGCCTTCTAAAGTTTGTGTATGTGACCTGGCGGTCGCTTATCTCCCGATTAGGGAGTCTTACTGGTTTATACTGTATACTGTATCTGTTATCTCTCCTGAGGTCTCCTTGGATGAATTTGGTATTCCAACATGAAAAAGTATTTATTACTGTAAAGCAACATATCTGAATATAGAACTATTTAACAAAAGAATATCTCTTACAGCATCTTTAAATGAACACATGGGATTTTATAGTGTAGTAGGGAGCATATCGTCAATGTTGTTGTGAGAAATCCAGCGTAAGCTCCTGGACATGCAGTAGTTGTGCCTTACACCAGTAATTGAATGGAAGTGGGGATCCTTCTTAAAGTGAGAAGTGCTTTTGCCTCCCTGGCATTAAAGATATTACAGAACATGGATGTAGATTGGAGCTGGGGAGATTATGTTTACATAGCCTTGGGAGTGTTTGTATCATGATTTAGATTCCAGGCATTTTAACATCCAAATAAATCAGTTTAGACTTGTGTGGGCAAATACCCCCCCACCCTTTCCAAAAAAAGAAAAGGCAAAGACGTAGACCAGCTGTGTTAAAATATGTCAGATGGTTTTAACACGTCCCTTCCAGCGATTTTGTTTGCAATTAACATATACACAGGAAACGTCAAAATTCTTTCCTTGAGAGCTTTTATGCGCTTAGGCATATAAATGACTGCGCTGTTTACCTTCCGTCTATCAGATATCAGATGATTGGCTTAGCAAAGTTCATTTTTAGGCATTTATACCTAGAAATGATAGCCTACTGTGCTAAGTATTTGAGATTAAAATTGACTGTGATGCTTGTTCGCCTAGACCAAAAGTGACAGATTGCCCCATACAGTACAACCCCATGAGGGGTTACACAAGCACTGATTATTGGCACTAAGACGGAGAGAGAGAGACGGAGCGCACAAGCACCCCTAAAGACACGTTACCGTATGAATTTTTCACAAACACTTGTGTTACCGCACCGTCATTTTTCTAGCATATCGCCTTTAGAGTTGAGTGGAGTTTGCTTTTGCAACTGGCTCAAGGCCCTTGCTCTTATTGTTTCAATATGTCAGAGCATTGTTTGAATGAGGTCACCCATTACCGATCTGGCCTGCGGCCAGTTTGACTTCAGCTGATTTAATTGAATCTACGACATGAGTCAAACTCAAACAAGCAGAGATTGCTTTGCCATGACAGCCTCATTACTCCACATTAGGGACTCATTTCACAATGCATTGTGACTTAGGGGCTGACAAACGGTAAAAAGGGATGAAATCAAATAAGTGAATGCATTTCGGAGAGGACAGCTACTACTCTTCTTGAAAAATGCTCTCTATGAATAAAATGGTAGAGATTAACCCCCCCGAAAAAGATAAATAAATTGGGTTTCTATCATTTTGTGTATTAAGTGCCTTCTGGGTTTGTGGCCATACAAATTCAGTTTTCAATAATGGAAGGACATTCAATATTTTGCCTCTTAAAAGGATTTTTTGTTGAATTGTTATGAATCCAACCTGCCTTATATTTCAAAACATGAACAGCACTGTAAGTGGAGAAAATATGTGAATGAAACCTTTCACTCCCAATTTTAGTGTTCGCTATGAACACTCCAAAAGAATGAACCCTTTATTACTTTCCACCACACAAGAAACAAAGAAGGCTTTGTTGTAACATACCACAAGATGTGATATCAGACGGCATAATGACATACATTACGCATGTAACACATACACAACATTCATAGCATCTTTGCAATGCCCTAGCTACATTTCGGCATTTCAGCAGCCTGAACCTCGACTAAATTTCCCAATTAACCACGCATTCTTTGGGAGCCACTGGCATCTTGGCCGGAGCTCACGGTTGGCTCAATGCACCAGGGCCTCCCTCCACAATGGGGAAGGAAATGTTGAGACTGAGAGGTCTGCTGAGAGGAGATAGGGCAGTGTTTGCTTAGGGCTAGGTATCGGGCACAAAAACAAACATGGCCGCCCTTAATGAGCGTGTTTGCCTGCCAAAGGTAAAGACAGCTGTTCCCTCTCACCACAATGGAGCGGTGAAACGTGCCGCATCCCCATAGTAACACTCACCTTCTATATGCATGAGAGGGAAATTATTAACCACTTAAGCCAGCCATTCTCAACCGGTGGGCCTTGAGGATATTGCAAGTAGGCCCCCAAGTAATTGGCAAAACACTACTATTTGTAATAATATAGCATACATATAAAAATATTATGTAATGATTTCTTTAAAACATTGAGAAATGTGTTTTCATTGTGATGAATAAATAAATAATGAAAGTAGGCTATATTATGTTAGTTCCATACAGTAATCATTCAAATAACCTTGCTCTGAAAATGCACGTGGCCCACCCATCTGACCCCAATGGGTAGGCTGTAAACGCTTTCAAGATTTTCAAGTGGGCCCTGATCCAGAAAAGGTTTACAACCGTCTTAAGCCCTATTTTAGATTTTTCTTTTCTTTAGAACAGCAGCTCTTCAAGTGCGTCCATCACAATGTGATGCTTGTAGATCTGCTATTTCCCCAAAACTATTGTGAAAATGTGTGAAAGCTTTCACCTACAACGACACACCCAAAACAGGGTTAAAGTTTTTTGATTGATTGATTGAATACTTTATTAACAGTCCAAGAAAGCTTGTTTTCATTGGGGTCCTGTGTACTCAATTCATCAAAAATGTGGTTAAGTCCATTAGAGATATAGCAAGTAATATGTAAATGGAGATGCCTCATCACTTGAAAAAGGCAAGAGGTTAACAATAGCTTGACTTATTACTGTAAGTGTGGTGTAGGTGAAAATTGCACGTGTTATGGTTGTTTATGACTGTGCACTGACTGTTGAGAACTTGGTGACATAAAACACGAGTGAGAGATTAGAAACTGCGTGCTTTTTCTGTTTGATATCCTTACTGAACACATGTCAAGTTTGTTTCATCTATCTAGCCTCAATGTTTGGCCTGATCTGTGGCTGTCTGTCTGGGTTGGAGAAAATCAATCAATTTGTCTCTCTGAAAATACAATATAAAAAACAATAAAAAAAATAGGGACTTCTGAAAAAGAGGCGTTAATGTACAGGAATATAAGCGATGTGAGGGGGTAGTGAAACGTTGAAAAGCACTTTCCTCTCTTACGAGAAAATTAATACACTTTCCCTGTACCTGTCCAGCTGAATCAGCATTGACAGCCCACCGCTCTCCACGGCTAAATTTAGCCGATGCCTTTCACAGTCAAGAATATGAGTGAGATGAAGCACTTTGTCGAGAGGAGAGCCAGCCACTGTAAGCCTTAAAGTCCCAATCTACGATTGCAGCACGGTGCCTCCTGTTGAAATAATTTGCACTCCTCCCAACACACACACACACACACACACACATTCATTACTAAACCTTGGTTATATACCTCTTCCCCGACCTTTCAAATCTAACCCAGGCTTGGCGTTCCAATTTGAGTCCAGTACCTCACCTCTGGTAATTCCACTGGAATCACTGCAAAGTCCACTGTCCATTCATGATAGTGTAATGAAGGGAGACATTAAAACACAACAGTTGATTACACCTTAACCACTTTCAACCTGACTTCCCTTATTCTGGACATGTCGGCATAGGCGAAAACCAAATTCAAATTGTAAAAAGAAATAGTGAAAATAGCAGATCTGCAGCTATCTGCAATCTACAAACTCGTACAAACGGAATGTGACACATCGTGAGCTTGTAGAATCAGTTATTTTTTTGCAGTTATTCATACAGCAAAGTATATAGGGCTTAAGTTGCTAAGATGACAATCGAGTGTACAGTATGTTATGTTAATGTTAGAGTACTGAAAACACCTACAGCAAATCCATAATTGCTGCATGGTACGGTACTATATTCCTTTTAGTGTGTACTCCCCACCTGCATGCATATACAGTTCACAAATTCATTGATTGTACTTCTTATGACACAAAGATTAACAGAAGAATAGCTTTGCTGTCAGGTGGAAACCTCATATGTCCAAAACTTACTTTCAGGGTTCAAATAAAAAAATATAGCAGAGACAAGCTCAGAACGCATCATGATGTGACACATTATAGATTGTAGATCTGCTATTTTTGATACTTTTTTAGAGACACTGTAGTATGATCAAGTAGGGCATTAATTTACCTTTTTAAGATTTAAGAGTTTACTTGGCCAACAGCGACGATATGACAGCTACACTTGAGCTTTTCATGTGTTGAGACGAAGAGGCTGTACAGTATTTGTTTGCACTGGTAAACAATTGAGTATTGTTTGTTGGAAGCTTTGTGTCAATCAAAAATGTGCTTTTAACTCTGCTTCAATTTATGTGCATACATTAAAAAATGATAAAATGGAGGGGAAAACAGATAGTACAGGTCCGATTACAAAAGAAAGGAGAGGCGGGTTCATAGAAAATACTGTTAGATCACAGAAATGAAGGAACTGCAACGGAGTTGGAAGAAACTACTCAACTCAACAAAGAGATGTATTACAAAGACTGGTACAATTAAAGACAAGAGAGGAACATAAAATAGACACACTTGCACAGTAATGCAGAACATTTAAGCAAAGTGAAACTGAGGGTGTTTGTGTGTATGTCTGTCTGTGTGTATGTGTGTTCACATTAGAAAGTGCAAATGTACAGGTACAGTACACGTATGTACTATACTTTTGAAGAGATTCTAAATCTAAGATCCCTTAAAAGGAGAAATGAAAAAAAAAGGGCGTTTTTCGTTGCGAAATGCGTTTTTCAGGGCAAGGAGAGAGAGAGAGATAGAGAGAGCAAGGGACCGAGTGGTGCGCGAAACGGGCGGCAGTGTGCAAACGTGACTGACATAACGTGAGGTTGATTTTTGAGCGGTGGTAGACCGCTCCATAGCATGGCCGTGTGTGTATCCGTGTATCCGTGTATCCGTGTATGTATGTGTGTATGTAGCCTAATACCACTGGTGGCCAGAGAGGGTGCTGCTGAGTCTAGCCTGAGCATCAACTGCAATAGGCCTACACACACTCTCTCTCACGCACTCACGCACGCACGCACGCACGCACGCATGCACGCACACCCCTGGGTGAGCAACACACACACACACACACACACACACACACACACACACACACACACACCCTCTCTCAAACACACACACACACACACACACACACACACACACACACACACTGTGACACACAGTAGTGCTGTTGCGTAGCCTCCACAACCACCGCTCAGTTCACACGGGTGTGATTTTTTTATTTGCGTGCTCCGAAATTCACTCCGATATTCGGCCCGGAAAACGCAGTAGTGTGCAACCACCTTAAGTGGTTCAGAAGGTCTGAAAGTGAGTTCAGTTGAAAATAGATTTTACATAGCAAGGCGCAAAGAGATTCTCGTTCATGTATTTATCAATCGGCAAAATTTGCAAAAAACATCTTTAGATAGATTTTTAAATTGTTCTCGTTCTGTTTATGCACTGTAGCAGTGTTGTCCTGGTGAAAAGCCACACACTCGTACGCCAATTTAAATGTTTAATTGATAAGAGTCGTACTGGGTGATAAGGCCCTTTTGTAAAGTTTTATGGGGAGATTGTTTAAAGAGGACAATTGCTTTGCTTTGCTTTGCTTTTAAAGCTGCACTATGCAACTTCCCTGTTCTACCCCGGATTTGAACCCAGGGTCCCCTGTGCAAGTGCTGAAAGTTTTACCACTGAGCTAATAGAGCCTGTCTGCTTGCTCTGGGGAGAAATTACATTTCCAAACCAGACACAAAGAGACACAAAATAAATTGCATAATATTAATATGCATTTTTTATCGTTTTTTCCCACTTCTTTTTCCCAGGGTGGATTTAAATCTGTTGGGAGTCCATAGTGTTAAAACCCCTTTTAATTTGCAAAGTATTACTGTAAGTATGCAAATATGGAAGTCGGAGCAATATTGCATGTTAGATTTGGGTACAATAAATTAATACACTCTAAAAAGACGATAAACCAAATTATTATTTTTTTTTTATTATTGTTGTTGATGTTATTGTTTCATCTCTAGTCCTTGTTTCTCAAGGCTGTGTTATTGTTGATACTGTGCTGCTGAAAGATTAGAACCCATGTTGCTAATCATCCCCAACCCCAAAACAAACAAATGGAAGTCTGACGTTCTTGAGTTATTTTTTGAATGAAGCCCTTTAAATATCATGCATAGTGATGCACTCTGTCAAGGCTAGAGGAGTTCTACCTTTTCTCTCCAATTTCACCTTTTCCTGCCAGTGTTCATGGTTACATACCTGAGACGAATAACAGTCTAAGTCCATATTTTTTTTCCTTTTTTGAATATAGATATTTTTTGATTTACCAGACCGTAAGCCACAAACTAGTATTATGTCTTATAATTCCTAATATAGTAAAAAAAAAAAAAATCAACAAAGTGAGGGGGGAGTGCATTAATAATTTAACAAAAGAACTTCTAGTTTGTGGTTTACAGTCTGGTAAATCAAAAAAATATCTATATTCAAAATCTTAAAATATGGACTTTTTCGTCTCAGGTACTCAGTTTGATTACACTCTTTTGAGAAATATTAACCCTATTTTACATTTAGATTGCGGCCGCAAGATAACTGTCGTTGCAGTGTTTCTAAAAGGCTGAAGATACGTTTCCTGTTTGACACAGACACTATTTCAAAGAAATACCACATGGCTATTAGAGTTACTGCATTGTGACTTGGTTGAAAATGTCCCTGACCGCACAGTTGACACCGCAGTGGGACAAGTGGTGAGAGAGGCTGGCATTCTCTCTGTCCTAGTTCTTTGCATGAGCCGCAATGAGGACATAATGGTGATTGCCAGAGTTTTACATGTGGGCGCCTCTCTTTGGTACCACTGCTGCTTAGGCAGCACTTTGGAGGCATGATTGAGGTTGTCAGGTACTTGTTGTTTGCCGCTCGGCGAGGTTTAGGATGTGGGAGATTAGTTTTTATTTCCTTTGAACTGATGTCATAATAATGAAACTGTACTGTAGTTCATAAATAATTACAAAGTCAGTCATGATATGATTATCATGATTATCTTGGGCACAGAACTCAAAGAGTCCAATTTAATTCATTGGCTGATGGATTCACTTAACCACTTAAACCCATATATACGTCATTGACCAGAGTCCCCCTACTGGACCCCTCCCTCTACACCAAATCCCTGCGCTGAAATGGCCGATCTACAAGCTCGTAGGCTTGTGATTCTCGCCGAATGTTCAGCCCCAGAATACGGCAGGGTATTTGTGGTTGATGTTGGTTTCATAATACTTCCTGTAATTTGTGTAGCCTGCATGCTACACCTACATCGGCTGTGCAAGTGTGTATGGCGAGGAATAGCACGAGGGCACTGGCTCCCGCTCTGTGTATCAGAATAGCTCTACATGTAAATGCTCATTCTCATTGGTGCTAGCGGTGTCTCTGGACTGTGACACGTACCCTATGTGATCTGTAGACGCGTCCTCTGCGTGCTCGTAGCGGTATCTTCCTACCAGATAACAATCCTAGTTTCTTCTGAGATTGAATTGTCGGATGGCTCTCGAGAGACACGGGGAGAGGAAATGGCTGAATGTATCGGCTATGTCGAGCAACAATATCCATTTCCACAAACTGTGGTGTTTGTTTTATTCTCGCTGCCAGGTTTTACCATTCATTATAAGTGGCCTCTTGACCTTCCCTTTGCTATTCTGAGCACATGGCCCAGTGGTTCTCAAAGTGAGGTCCAGGGACCCCCAGGGGTCCTTGAGGGGGTTCCAGGGGGTCCAGCTAAATGATAGTTGTTAACCAAATGGATACTAACTATGTATGTAACCCTGAGAGTGTTGCACACTCTTACTTAAATTAACACTGAGGATTTTTATAGTATAGATTGACTATAGTAAGACATTTATTTTAATCAAATGAGGATGTGTGCAGCATAATGCATATCAAACCGGAGAACCTTCAAGAATTACATTTGAGAATCACTGGTATAGCCAGGTGTGATGAGAGCTTTGGTCCCAATCTTTCAACTAATCGCGGCCGAATGTTGTCGAAAACTTCGACAGTGCTCAAGGTGGAAAGTGCACTAATCAGAGATTATTACTTAATAGCCATGGCTGGTTGTTGATTGAGAAATAAAGCCTAATAAAAAGGCCAATTAGCATAATAGGATGTGGGACGTGATGGCAGAATTAAGCGAGTGTGACAGACACACAATAAGCCCTCTCCGTCATCGCCTCAGCCCCAGACTCGCTTATTAGAATTAATCTGGCCTGATTAAAAATGCAAATGGCTCAAAGTCATTGACGGAGTTTACATGTTTTTATAACGTTTAACTGATTTAATTACATGGAAAATGAAATGGTGGGATGTGTGATTGAATTTTTTTTTCTTCTCCTTCACCTCCCTCTTGCCGATTGCCACAGAGAAATGAATATTCTGTCTGCCAGGAAGAGAGAGTAATGAGATTAGTGTGGTCTCTCTCTCTCTCTCTCTCTCTCTCTCTCTCTCTCTCTCTCTCTCTCTCTCTCTCTCCTGCTTCTCCCTTATACACTTTACAGAGAGGCTGAGGGGGTTTAGTTAATCAAACCGAGCAGATGCGGTGTATTGTATAAAACATCTTACTGTACCTTGGTACCGTGTACATTCTTGTACATGATGGTACCTACGTATTGTACTGTAATCCATTTGCTGTTGCTACGTGGGCTTCATAAATAAAACGCTGCCAATGTCATAGATTTCACCATAAAAAAGGAGACTTATGTAATATGTAGGCCACTATATGACTGCTAGCTAAACAGAAGCCTGTTTACATCCAATATTATTGATCTCCATTCCACAGTGTAGTGTTTCAGAATCTGGTTTACACTACAGCTGAAAGAAGAGACCAGAGGCTTAGAACGATGGAGTTCATTGTTTTAGTTTTAACAGTAACGCACTGTGCAGTCCACTGCAACGTGTCAGTCTGAAAGGGATATAAGCTGACATATATGGTTTGAATTTGAAACACGTTTCCTCACCAGAAACGTGTTGCGTCGTTAAAAGAAAAAAGAAATCATGTTTGTCAATTTTAACTTTGAACCTCAGTCTCACAAAATCCGGCGTCTCAAAATATCTCTTTGGTGAATCAATTCCTGATGTAAAGTAACATATCCAGTAACCTTCATAGACCAGACCAGACAGTTCCAACAACTTAATGCAATTACTCTTCTCAGACTGCGCTGTGAGACAAGCAGGGCAGATTCAAAACATTCGGTGTGCTTTTATACGTTTCAGCGGTGGCTGTAAAACCTGCTAGCATGCGGTGGATGTCCTGTGGGGGAGGAAATTGATTTTCTAGGGGTTTGTTTGTTCAAGACCCGACGGGCGACATGCATTGTTTGTTTTCTGATTTCTTTACATTTCAGGCCGATCGGTTTATTGGCGTATTAACATGTTTTATGACTGTCACAGCTTCATGGCCGTCTGCGTGAAATGGTTTCATTTGAGCCGGTATGATGTTATTTTTCCATCATAAAACATAAATCTGCTGGAATTGACAGAAAGTCTTAAATTCAATTTATGTGAATGGGCCAGGTGTTCGTTTTTGATCCTCAGGCACAGTAAAATCCTCAGTCTTAATTTAACTCTAAGACTCAGTATAAAGAATTACCCTTGAACCCAAACGTACCCTTACAGGGTACATGTGGGTTCATTTTTACACTCAGAGTTAAATTAACACTAAGGATTTGATTGTGTTCGTCTTTCGCTTCATTTTCCGTCAACCGTCCGCCCTCACATCATCATCCGGTGATTCATTTAGCTAAAACGGACATTTCAAAGCCATGTTCAAGTACAGAGGGGGAGGGAACTGTGAACACGGCCACAGTTCACAGTCCACAGTCTATAAACATCATGTCCGTCTCTCAACGGTCACGTTTTTCTTATTTCTGTGCTTTTATTCTGATAAACGTTGAAGCATGAAAAAGACATAAGCAGCCACAACTTAGTGTTGACAGGATGGGGATCAATTCCAACTGTTCGTCGGTACATCGGCCTGTCGTGTCGAAATGGAAAGTATGCTATTGATCTGTGTGCATTAGTGCTCTAGAGTAACGTAAGCAATGAGTGGCAGAACAAAAGGAGCACTGTGCCTTAGACTGCATACTACAGTACTGTACAAAGAGGACAGTTAACCTAGTGCAGTCTGTTGGCATGCCATTGTTTATCATTTTAAGTCCCGATGTATATTTTTCTTCCATAAAAGAATTTCATCCACTCACGTACATCTGGAACCCATTCGGGATGGTTTTGAAATATATGGTCCTACTGTACAGTGTTGCCCTGCAGAATAGAGTGTCATTAAAGATCATTGTAGAAAAGCAGAGCAGAAGGGGGGAAAAAAATAAGTAAAATATGGCTTGACATAAAAACAAAACCTCTAAGAATGCCAATAAACGCTGGTATATCTGAGGTCAGACAACGAACGTGCAGCACAGAAACACAGAAATCAAGTGGATCACTTACACGTACAAAACATCCAGACCATTTTCATGCCAAGGACCACTAGAAATATACCGTATGATATGCATTTAGCCCCCATTAGCAGAGGACCCCCACTTGTGTTGTAAGCATTTCTGACGCATTCTGAGCTTGTAGATCAGCTATTCCGGAATAGATGAAGTACAAAATAGGATACAATTGGATACGATTAGGTTTTCATGCTATATTAAGAAATGTAGCTGGGGGCTCCCCTGGAACCCTCTTAATGACCATTGGGGGTCCGCAGACCCCACTTTAAGCACCAGTGGTTCTCAACCTTTTCAGGCCATGACCCCACAAAATAATGATATTTGAACCCTGACAAACACTTGGAATTGTTTTCTCAATTTGGCCACTTTTTAACCAGTTTCTATAGTATATTTGATTACTTTTGATGCAGTAATGCAGGGGTCTCGACCCACACGTTGAGAACCATTGATCTAGACAAGTAGGAGAGCCCATTGAGGCTCCAGGGCATATCGTCGTTGTCGGGTGGAAACCTCGCATCTCCAAGTTTCAAATTTGTACGTTCTTTCGCAAAGCAAAAGCCATGCTTCATCATACAAGGGCGTCGCACAAAAGGAGTGAAAACAGCAGATCTACAAGCACACAACGCCTCGCGGCGAGGCGTTGTGTGCTTGTAGATCGGCTGTTAGTATAAAGATCGGCTGTTAGTATAAATCTTTTTTTAAATGATAAATACAAAACGAACGGTTTTGGACATACAAGGTTTTCACCCAACAACGACGATATACCCTACATCCTGTACAGATATGTCACTGCACATATTTTCCCTTTGGGGGGGAAAAAAACAACAACAAAAAAACACAATTATGCCATTGTGCCACATATGTACAGTATATCACATTGTGCATATTTGAGCTGGAGAAGAGAGGCAGCACTGTGTTGGGGCATATGCCATCGTGATAAATATGCTTTAGTGGGGAGAAAGGGGGGATTGGGGGAACACGTCACTGTTAGGCAGGGGTGTGGCACCAAATTCTGGGCCCTGGGTACAAGGATTCACTGCGGGCCCCCCGTGAATGTTCTTCATAGGGGAAGGGGGTTTAACCCGTTTAGACTGGGAACGCATTATTTTGTGCTTTAACTCTTGGAAAAATAGCAGATATACAAGCTCACCGCGCGGCACAGAGTGCCGCGTTGCCAGCTTGTAGATCTGCTATTTTTTGGAAAATCGTGAAGATTTTTGTGCAAGTCTTTGAATATTTCAAATCCTTCGAAGGTTTTTTGAAAAACCTATGTTTCTATGTAAATGGTGCTCAAACCTTTTCATGTGAAGGACCCCCAAAAGTATATGTATTTGGCCACGGATCCCCATCTCAAAATATATTTGAGTTACAAATGTTTGCTTAAGAAATACATTCAAGGATTTGCACACATTTTCACGACTTTTCAAAAATTGCAGATCTACAAGCTCGCAGCGAGTCACTCGGTGCCGTGTTGTGAGCTTGTATGTCTATTTTCAATAGCTAAAGTATAAAATAATTAAGGCCCCTCCACCTTGGGCCCTAGTGACTCAGTCCCACTCCCCCCCTTGTGACGCCCCTGCTGTTAGGCCGCAAATTGGATGAACTGGGGTTTGGTGATTGGATTAGCATATTGTAAACAAAGGGGTTATTTACGTTACATTCCAGATCCAGTGGCCCTCGATCAACTGAAAAATAGATTTCAAACTAAGAGAAGACAAGAAATATTCTACGTGTATCATTCCATAATGCTCTAAATCTGTGCTGAAAGAATAGTCAAAAATCTTTTGTTGCATAATAATTTTCTTAACTCTGAAAGTGCTTCAGTGTTTATGCTACCAACTACATTCAAAAGTAGATCTCAGTAGATAATGATTTTTATCCATCATTATCTTAACCACTTAAGGCTTATTTTACGATGGTGGTGAAAGTAGCAGATCTACAAGCATTACGAGCTTGTATATCTGCTACTTTTTCTATTAAAAAGGGGGAAAACATCAAATGTTTGGGAAATGATCGCCTATAATGACATGCCGAAAATAGGCACGGCAGCTTGACAGTGGTTAACGCTGATACTGTCAAGATGGTGACAGACGATGCTAAGTGGCACAGCACCTTATGCAAAGATAAAGATCTTTGACCACATCAGAGAGAGACTGTTAGAGAAGCTGGATCTGGGCCTCTTTGACTAACTGTACTACCAACCAATACAACGATGACAGGATATGTGGTGGTGACTAGGAAAACCCTGAATGTGCCACACAGAGGAGTAAAAATAGGCCACTTGGCACGAGAGAGAGAGAGAGAGAGAGAGAGAGAGAGAGAGAGAGAGAGCGAGAGAGAGACATATAGAGAGACAGAGAGAGAGAGTAAGGGAGAAAGTGAGTGGAAGTTGCTGGATGGTGGCTTCATGCAGGGACTTTTCTTCTGCAGCTCAGAGATAAGAAACTGTATTTCAATGCTGTTAATTGCTGTCAAAAGACTTATTTTTAATCACGCCCAATTTCCGAAAGAAAACGAGACCAAGGAAGTTCAAATCAAAAATCTGTAACTGTTGAAGTGCCCTTGAGCAGTGGTTCTCAACCTGTGGGTTGAGAACCCACAGGGGGGGTCCCCAAATTATTTTGGGTGGTGTCCCCAGTTGATTAACTTAATGTGCAACATTGTTCTCTCTCTCACCAGTAAACAAACCAACACAAAGTTTAATTGTATTGAGGGTATCCGCACATGTCTAAAGAGACAATTTATGGACTTTTTAATGCTTCTAAAATGACAAATTAAACATTGGCCAAATTGTCAAATATTAGAGGCAAAGATTTTGAAAATAGACGATCTACATGCTCACAACGCCTCACGTTGCGACGCGTTGTGAGCTTGTAGATCTGCTATTTTCACAACTCTTAGTGCTCGCCTGAAAAGGTTGACAACCACTGCCCTTGAGAAAGGCACCTGGGCCAAATGGCAGCAGGGCGTCAGTCTGTGCTTGTAATGGGCAGAGTAGTAAAGTTAAGTGTTAGTCTGGGGCTGGATTAGGGATGGGACCATAATCGTTATTATCGTTTATCGTGATAAAAAACACTCAAAATAATCGTATCGTGGTGATTTAAATTTATCCTTTAGCCTGCGCTGGGATCAATTCACCTTTTTGCCGAACTGCATCTCTAACAAATCTCTTTGCCAAAAAACAACTGATCTACGATGTTTTTGTTCCGAACTTACGACCCAGGATAATGGATGTTGGGGATATTTAGATTATCGCGATAATATTGAAAATCACTATTTCTTTGGTCACAATATCCCTATGCTGGATCACATAAACATTTTAAATACAAAACAGGCAGTGATTCGTGGTCAGAGATAATATTTTCAGGGCACGGTGTCACAGTCGGTAGCGCTGACGCCTCGCAGCTAGAAGGGCCAGGTTCGATTCCCGCCGGGGGCGCTGGGGTTGTGTTCTCTCTTCCGCTAGGGTTGGTTCCCCTCTCAAAAAACATGCAGTATTCCTGGTCTCTATACTGCCTCCTCCTGGCCAGCTGGGGTGCCTG